>NC_135714.1:33020813-33380813 GCF_964656455.1 Halichoerus grypus
CCTACGTACAAATACAAGAAAGTGCTAGTAGTAGGGATAAAAAAATGGGGAGTGTGTGTGGGGCAAGGTTGCATGGGTATGTAGATTCTCAAGGACAAAATTTGGAACAACGGGAAGGGCTGTCATTTGGAGCCCATGTAGAAACCTGCAGCATCTCTTTATAGAGCTTTTTGTAATTTCCAATTTCAACACCTATATCAGCAGAAATAGACTTCAGTCAAATGATGACCCTATTATCATCAGGAAAAGTAGTTTCGTTTTTCTTGAAAAATATGTTTTCCATCCAAGTTTGATATTTTTCTGCTATTATTTCAAAAAAAAATACTGGCAATCTTTCTCTTTAGTGGTGTAATGTCTGGTCAATGTCTGAATGGTTACAATCACTTTATGGTTTCAAAGTTTTAAGTCTTACCAGTTATAAATGATAGTGGAAGGATTGCTTTCTAACATCTAAATTTATATTCCTCTTGGTATATCAGTATTACTTTTTGTTTCTGAAAACACTTTATTATATATGATTAAGTCCTGTGTCTGCACTTATTAGCACTCCTATGGGTGCCAATTATCCACACCTTTCTTTTCTCTCCGTGCTTGCTTTTTTTGGGGTTTTCCCTAAACACTAGCACTCTGAAGAGGTTGGGGAGAGGAAGAGAAAAGAGTCAGAACACAAGCTGAAGAACTATTCCTTGTCCTGGTGTTCTTGGATAGGCTTGCTTGAAACCAGCATTTAAACGGAAGTCGGCCAAGAGTTCACTAATACCCTAGAACCATCTATGGTCAGAGAGATCATTGCCCTCTGAAAGTGTGGTTGACTGTCTTCCTCGTAATGCTTTATAGATGGATTCTCTCTTGAATGGTAGCAGTAATTCAGGATGGAGAATAAATTTGAGGACCTTATTACAACTTTACCACTAGAGGTCAGAAATTAGCCCGTGAATCCTTTACAACTTCATCAAGGGAGTGCTGGTAGTTAATGCTTTATGTACTTTTCATTTGGTTCATACTTCTGATGAGGTTCAGGATACTAACCAGATACCTTTGAGGTTTAAAGGGAACTCCTGCATCTTTTTTTATACCAAATTTTAATAACTGGATTACTTGGAGTCTTTAATCCACCCTAACCTTAATTTTTTAATTTTTTAAATTTTTTAATTTTTTGTCTACTTACTCACTGAACGCACACACCACACCAACATAAGTGTTCATTGTGGTAATATATTTAAAGGTTACAAATGAAACAGAAAATGAACTCGGTGGACTTCTAGTAAGGACACATGCATGAGCTCAGCAGACCTTATCCGTTTTTGTGTTCTATTGGAAATTGTTGATTCTCTATATTTTTTTCAGCTGTATCTTTTTGGCCCAGATGCTACCAAATGAGATAATTTCCTGTTCAATAGCTCTATCAAGTGATGCATTAACTTAAATGATTGAGTTAATGTGTCACGAGCCATTGAAGACTGTACAACTATATTTAAAGTATCCTCCTTTTGTTTAATGATGTCTTTTCTACTTTAGTTCCTCTTTGGTGTATTGGAAAGTGATTGAAACTAGGAAATAAGTGATATAAAATTTGTTTTTTACATGTTTACAATTGAGAAATTTAAATATTTTTTGGAATTTGAGAATTCAGTTTTAATATTTCAATAAAGCAGATTGACATATTTTATTTAGTGGTGTCCAGTAATGACTTTATCAGTTAGGCTGGGGTTGGGGAGAGGCATTTAGATATGTTTAGCCTATCTTTCTGGGTTGCATATTTAAAGGACTGGGCTTCAACTTCTCTCAGCCCATCTTCTGCCCTTGGCGAAGCCCTCCAAAGCGAAGTGCCAGGACATGCTATCATGAACATTGTTTGCTCTGGGCCTACCCCTACTGCCAGGAATGAGACAGGACAATAGGAGCCAGGTTCCAGGAGAAAGCTGCTAACCCCCCTTGGGAGGATGACAGTGCCATCTTGTACCTTACTTATTGCTGCTGTGATTGATGTCTCTGCTCCCTTTGCCCCCGGGGATAACGCTGGGGGACAGTCCCCATGCCACAGTGGCCAGAGAAGCAGTCGAAGGCTGTCTGATGACATTTAGGTTTAGCTTTGCATTATCTGTTAGATGTGGGTGGGTATTATGGGTTGAGTTGTATCCCCTCAAAGTTCATGTGTTGCAGACCTAATCCCCAATACCTCAGAATGTGATCTTATTTGGAGATACAGTCTTTACGGGGGTAATTAGGTTAAAATGGGGCCATAGGGGTGGGCTCTGACCCAGGACACTGCTGTCCTTATCAAAAAAGGGAAATTTGGACACAGGGATATGCATAGAGGGAAGACAATATGAAGAGACACGGGATGAAGATGGCCATCTGCAAGCCAAGAAGAGAGGGGCCTAGAACTCTCTATTAATCCCATTCAAAACAAAAACCTGCTAGCATTTTGGTGACTTTCCCGTCTTAACCTTTTTGCTGCGTGTATATATGAAACATTTAAATAGTTGAGATCGTATTTTATATATATTTTTGTATCCTGCATTTTGCAATGAAAGTTAAACCACGCACCTTTTCTCATGTTATTAAAAGTGTTAGTTGTAATAGCTATAAATATACTCCATAATGTGAATTACTGTAATGTAATTTATTTCCCTGTTGTTGGACATTCATGCTGATCAGTTTTCAACATCTGTCCTCATTTCTAATTATTTCCAAACTGGATTCCTAGATTCCTTTTCATCTTTTGTTATCTCCCCTCTTCTTCTTTGATTAGATCATTGTTTATGATTCTAGGAGCAGAGAGTGTATAATTAGAACCAAAAAACTCCCAAGATGATTCCGATAGACATACCCCTGTCCCTCCCAACTTTGGTTAAGAACTGCAGGATTAAGGCAATGAAGTCACTCTGGTGACTGGAAGAAAATATGAGAAGGACAGGAACCATAATAAAGGCCCAAACAATTGTGACGTATCTTTTTTCACTGAGTTAACTTTTAATTATTTAAGCTCCTAGTGCTTGCATCTAAAACTCACAGTCAAAGCAGGTGTCACCAACAGCCAGCCTTATTCTTCTGCCTTCCAGAATTCTCCTCCAGTTTCCAATGTGGAGGGGAGGAGAAGGCCTGGGGCAGTGCCCGGCTGAAGCTCAACTTTGAAAACAGCATTTCCACAGTATTTTGGACATGGGTTGATTATGAAAGGGAAGAGTTAACTAGGTTCTTTGTGGGATAAAAGGTGATCTGCTATCATGCAGAAGGAAGGAAGGGAGGGAACGAGGTTGCTTTGCTTTGATTTTTAAGACTTCTTGCTCAAGGAGAGCACAGACTTAGCATGAGGATATCCAACTTCAAAAAATATATTTTTTATTTATTTATTTGACAGAGAGACACAGCGAGAGAGGGAACACAAGCAGGGGGAGAGGGAGAGGGAGAAGCAGGCTTCCCGCGGAGCAGGGAGCCCGATGATGGGGCTCCATCCCAGGACCCTGGGATCATGACCTGAGCCAAAGGCAGACGCTTAATGACTGAGCCACCCAGGTGCCCCGATATCCACCTTTTTAATATCAGACAAATTCTCTCATTGCCTGTGATCAGAAACCCCATTTGTAGGGCATAGGACTTTGGCTCTTCTGGAGGCTGCTCCCAGTTCTAACGTTCTACCATTTTCTCTGCACTCAACTGGCGCACAGGCCTTTTTTGAGAGAACAACTCTACTTTTATAAATCATTTGTAGCCTAGATGTCTGCTGGGATCACTCTGTCCTTCGAAATTCAACTAAAATTGCCACAACCAAATGCTTTTATTAGGAAATGAGAGAGACTGAAAAGAGGAAGACCAAACATTTCACTTGAGAAACCAGAAAAGAAACAACAGAATAAATCAAAGAAAGTAACAGGGAGACGAATTGCTTGCTCAGAAATGAGTACAATTCAAAAGCAGTCTTGGGGCGCCTGGGTGGCTCAGTCAGTTAAGTGACCGACTCTTGATTTGGGTTCAGGTCATGATCTAGGGGTTGTGATGGAGCCCCATGCGGGGCTCTGCTGGGCATGGAGCCTGCTTGTGATTCTCTCACTCTCCCTCTGCCCCTCCCCACTGCCCTCGACCTGTGCGTGCACGTGCTCTCTCCCCCTCTCTCCCTCTACAAAAGAAAAACCAGTCTTTACCTTTCTGATGCCTGTCTGTGTCAATACAAATGAAAGAGATAACAGAAATAAATAAATTAGAAAATAAAAATATAACAAGAGTTGGTAAGTAAAACCAGAAGCTGTTCCTCATGATATATAAATGTTATAGAGAAGATTCTTGCTGACTCATTAAGAAAAATAAAAGAAAAAAACGGTTCAGCTTTGGGCATAAAAAAGGTACCCACAGAGATGGAAGAGATTCAAGAATTAAAAGATGAACTAGCGGTATGTGGGCAACATGTGCCTTTCTGGAGATTCCAGTGATTATTAACAAAACATGGGCATACTTTGTCATGGTAAAAACAATGAACCATCTTGGTCTTCCAGCCACAATGCTAACAAGGATAATGATCAGGCTCTCTAAATAACAACATAAAGTTGCCCGGGGCTAAACAAAGCTTGGGAAAGGTTTGAACACAAAGAAATCCCTGAGACTTGCTAAATGTATAGATTAAATGTGTAGGAAATGAGCTTCCCTTGAATGTGAAGGGCGCATTGGCCGCAGATGAGACAGGTTTGTGTAACTGGTGTTGGAGAGACCCGTCAGGGCAAGACTCAGAGTCGAAACATAATTCCTACCTTACGTCCTTCTATTTCCTTAGAGCTGGTTGAGTTTTCTCGCTGGTGCTTCTGTTTGATTTGCTGTGTGGCGCCTTGCCCTTCTTATTTGCTGTCTTCAGTTTTCTGTCTGTCTGCAGTTGCTGAGTTTCATTTTTCTGATAGAGGCAGGTGGCAGAAAGGTTAAGACCATTATAAGGATTGGCGGCATTTCTGGAGTGTTTATTTGTGGGCTATTTCAGATATTAAAACAGTTTGGGAAACTTCTGTCATCAAGGCATGGCAAAATAATTGTAGCTAATGTTTACTGAAACTTTCCGTGTTGCAAAGAGTGTTCTGAGCCCCTCGTAGGTACTGACTCATTTAATCCTCACAAGTGCCTTATGAGGAAACCAAGGCACTTAGAAGTTAAATTATTTTCCTGAGGTTATACAGCATCATTAAGATTTGAACTCGGGCAGTTTGGGGCTGGAGTCTGTACTCTTCATTATTACGTTATTGGCATGTCATTTTGGTAGAATCATAAATCATAAAATAAAGGAAAATCTTGTTTACATCTTGGAGTGGCAAAATCTTTCTAAATCATTTCCAAAATTAAGATCTTGGGCATGGCGAAAGACACCATAGACAAAATTAAAAGACAAATGACAGACCAAGAGATATTTTTGTTAAATATATAGAGACCAATTATTGATATCTTTAACATATAAACATTTTTTCCTAAACCAGTATGAAAAAAGAAGCCGTTTATTTATTTGTTCATTCATTTATTCATTTATTTATTTGTCAGAGAGAGAGTGAGAGAGGTAGGCAGAGGGAGAAGCAGGCTCCCTGCTGAGCAAGGAGCCCGAGGCAGGACTTTATCCCAGGACCCGGGGATAACGACCCGAGCTGAAGCCAGACACCTAACCGACTGAGCCACCCAGGCGTCCCCAAAAAAGAAACAATTTAATAGAAAAAATAGAAAAAATCAGGCACAAGATATAAATATGCATTTCAGAGAAAAAATGTAAATGACCCATAAATATGTGAAAAGATGTTAAATCGCACTAATTATTTAGCTTGAGACCACTTTAAAGCTGACAAAAGGTAAAAAGATTTATAACATCTAGTGTGGTGAGAGTAGAGGCCAACAGGCCCTCTCGTGCAGCAGTGGTAGACTTCTCTGGAATGGAGTTTGGTAATAGCTACTACAATAAAAAATATATCTACTCTGAAACCTTGGAAAGTCTCTTCCTGTCATTTATTCCAGGAATATTTAATTGTTAGTGCACAATTGCACTTAGGTGTTACAGTATTTTGCACTAGTACTGTTTGTAATAGCAAAAAAGCGAATTTACATCAATATGGACTAGTTAAATTAATTATGCTGTTTCCATATGATGGAATACTATGCTGTTCTTATCGAATGAGGTTAATTTATTTGGAAAGATGTCCTGGGCATATTGATTGGTTAAAACAAAACAAAAGTAAGTTGCAAAAGAGTATGTCTAACATGACTCTATTTCTGGTATAAAGAAAAATGATATGCAAAACATATATATAAATAGCATTAAAACATGCTAATATATGTACAATATTGGTTCTAAAAACCGTTGCATTTTGGAAATACAGCATTTCCACCCACTTTTCTGGGGACTTGGGGAAGCATTTGCTTATTATAAGCTCTGTTTTCAGCTTCCCCTGAATGTACAGCCTTTTGGTGTTTCACTTATGCTGTGGTTTTACTCTGCCTTGACCCTTTCTTCTTGATTTTCCCAAAAACCTGCTCATGCCAGGCTATTGTTTATATTAGATTTTTACCGAGAATTTGCTAACATCAGGGAATTACACTGTAGCCGAGTGCAATAGGTGACTTAATATTTCATACTAGTCCTCTTTTTTTTTTTAATTTTTTTATTGTTATGTTAATCCCCATACATTACATCATTAGTTTTAGATATAGTGTTCCATGATTCATTGTTTGTGCATAACACCCAGTGCTCCATGCAGAACGTGCCCTCCTCAATACCCATCACCAGGCTAACCCATCCTCCCACCCCCCTCCCCTCTAGGACCCTCAGTTTGTTTTTCAGAGTCCATCGTCTCTCATGGTTCTTCTCCCCCTCCGATTTCCCCCCCTTCATTCTTCCCCTCCTGCTACATTCTTCTTCTTCTTTTTTTCTTTCTTAACATATATTGCGTTATTTGTTTCAGAGGTACAGATCTGAGATTCAACAGTCTTGCACAATTCACAGCGCTTACCAGAACACATACCCTCCCCAGTGTCCATCACCCAGTCACCCCATCCCTCCCACCCCACCCCCCACTCCAGCAACCCTCAGTTTGTTTCCTGAGATTAAGAATTCCTCATCATACTAGTCCTCTTTATTCTTAAAACTTCTTTGGTCAAATCTTAAGCCCACATCTCCTCCCTAAATAGCCATTGGTGGCTCTGGCTTCTCACCACATTGCTAGCCCTTCCTCTTCTTCAGCCTTTCTGTTTTCCTTTGCATGCCAGCCCCACACTGCCAACTTTCTGTTCATTTCTTCTGGATAGCAATTCAGTGGTACTGTGGTCATTCGTCTTCTGAAAGCCATTTTTGTTACTAGCTTAGCTCATAAATTAATACATCAGTTAGCATTCGGTTTGTGTATGACAGGGGCGCCTGGGTGGCTCAGTTGGTTGGGCGACTGCCTTTGGCTCAGGTCATGATCCTGAAGTCCCAGGATCGAGTCCCACATCGGGCTCCTGGCTCCTTGGGGAGTCTGCTTTTCCCTCTGACCTTCTCCCCTCTCATGCTCTCTCTCACTCTCTCTCTCAAATAAATAAATGAAATCTTAAAAAAAAATTGTTTATGACAGAAAACCCTGAAACAATATTGGGATGGGCAAGATAGTTATCCATCTCTCTCTTCTGCACAGACCAAACCCAGAGATAGATGCTCCAGGGCCGGTGTGGCAGCAACGTGAGCATCAGGGACCCAGCCTCCTTCTAGCTTGTTCCTCCAAGCTCAACTCACGGCTTTCATCTCACGGTCCAAGTTGGCTGTTCAAAGTTGAGCCTCTAAGAAGGAAAGGACAAAGAAGAGAGTACCTGTTCCTACTAGGGACATTCCTGGAGGTCGCCTGAAGGTTGCCCACACCGCAGTAGCCAGAACAAAGCCATATGACTACATCCAGCCGAAAGGAAGGCTGGGCTATATTGCTGTTATCCTGGGCTGCAGTGTGCTCAGTTGAAAATTATTTTCTATTACTGAGGAAAGGGATTTTGGAGAATAACCATCAGTCTTGGCACAACTAGCAGTGCTTATCTTGCACACAAGGAAAGGTCAGGCAGAGGCAAGAACACACACAGAGGACACAGGAATGTTCGCTGTGGCTGGAACGGGACATGTGGTGGGAGGCGGGGCTAGAAGGGTAGGCAGGAGCCATGTTAGGAAGGGCTTTGACAATCAAAGTGGAAAGTTTGAGTCAGCCAATAGGGAGCCAACTATAGTCTTATATCTGATATTAGTTCTTCCAGGGATTTTTATTGCCCGTCTACATGAGTTACTTTATTTAATATTTTCTAATGTAAAAATTATAACCTGTGAAGTCCAATATTTAGAAAATAGAGGAATGGATAAAAACAATTTATTGTCAATCCTATCCCCCCTTAGACAATTCCTGTTAATGGTTTGGGTTTGTTTCCTCACAGTCTTTGAAAACATTGTTGTAATCATAGTGCATTTATAATCCCAAGTTGTTTTTCTTTTTCCTTTTATTTTCACATAATATTACACTATGAGCATCTCCTCATGTGGGCACACTGTCCTCCTAAATATTATTTTAAAATGACTGTATAATATCCCAGTAAAGTAATCTAACCATTTCTTTTTATTTTCCAGCTTTATTGAGATATATTTGACATACAATATTGTATATACCTAACCATTTCTACATGACACTCCACACTGGTGGCCATTTAAATTGGGTATTGGCTAATTTTTTTTTTTTTACATTTTGTAAGATATTGATAGCTTCAACTTCAAATTCTTGTTACGTGTTACTATATCATTACAGGACATTCAGTTGCAAGTATTAGAATAACAAACTGTGGCTTAGATAATGCAGGCAGATAATTTTCTCACATAATAAAAATTAAGAGGTGGTGAGTGAGTCAATAATGTTCTGGTTCCATGTGTCTGTAGTTCTCTTGGCTTTCTCACTTGTCCTAAGATGGCTGCTGTAGGGCGCCTGGGTGGCTCAGTCGGTTAAGCGACTGCCTTCTGCTCAGGTCATGATCCTGGAGTCCTGGGATGGAGTCCCGCACGGGGCTCCCTATTCCACGGGGAGTCTGCTTCTCCTTCTGACCCTCCCCCCTCTCATGCTCTCTCTCATTCTCTCTCTCTCAAATAAATAAATAAAATCTTAAAAAAAAAAAAAAATGGCTGCTGTAGCTCCCGGAGCAAAGCATTCTCCTATGGCAACACCCAAAGCATAAAAGGAAGGTGCTTTCTGACCATGTCTCCCTGATCTAACTGGTGAGGAACAGCTTTCCCAGGAACCCTCAAGAAGACTTTTCCAAATATTTTATTGAGTAGAACTGGGTCACATGGCTACCCGGAGCCGCTTGGAAGCTGGGAAGCCAGGAACCAGAAGATTCTCTTTCACTGTCCTTGACTAGACATCATGGTTCATCCCCTGATTTGGGACTTTCTGCCCGTCCTGAAATACAGGTTCTGTTAGCAAGGAAGAGGAAATGGCCACGGGGCAGGCAGTCATCCAAATTAACAGTTAACATTGGCACTCATTGTAGAGACAAAACCACAGAAACGTTTTTTTGGTCATATTCTCAAAAACTAGTCCTGTATTGCTAAACGGGCTACAATAGAGAGCCAAGTCCTCAAAATACAGTGCTGTGATTTCTCATTACTTTTTTCTTTTTTTTTTTACGTTGAAACCACATCTGCCTTTTTTTTAAATAAAAAATTTGCAGCAAACCAAGAAACTGAAGTGAAACCAATTACATTATAGTATCATTAAAGAGAATAAACTGTATATTTATAGTACTTTTTTTGTAAAGATTTTTTATTTTTATTATTTATTTGACAGAGAGAGAACACAAGCAGGGGGGGAGTGGCAGAGGGAGAGGGAGAAGCAGACTCCCTGCAGCCACCCAGGTGGCCCTTTATAGTACTTTATCAACAGCAGCTTGTAATGTTTATTTTTCTGATTATAGAATTCATCCTGTTAAAAATTTACGGAGTACAAAAGGTTAAAGAAAAATAAGTGAAAAACTTATCTTTAATTTCACCATTCAGAGACAATCACTGTTATTTGATCTAGTTATTTTTGATCCTTTTAGACATATAAATATATTTTTTCATATATAGGATTTTATTGTACAGATACTTTAGTTTTGTATTTTTCTATATTAATAAATCTATGATCCTTTTAAAAAATAGCAGATTTTCTTGATTTTTTTGCATGTCTCTCTCCAATGTGTACCTTATACTGTGTTTATGAATCAGTTGGGAAATGTAATTTGTTTTCTTGTAGGGAACTGCTGTAGAATTTAACTGATCTAGAGAGTTCTCTCACTCACCGGCTGCATGGCCTTATGTAAATTACTTAATCTTTCTGAACTTCAGTTTTCTTATTTATATAATGAGGTTGCTGAGAATAATAGTAATACTGGTTTTTGCTATTTTCCAGTGATATTGTGAGGATCAAATATAATATACATAAAAGTATTTTGTAAATTGTAAATTAATCTGAAGGACAAAAATTCAAAATTAAAAGAGAACTCAGTAACTTAATGTTTTCCTTCCAAAGCGTTAAAAAACCTCATTATTTTATATTTAGAAGATTAATTTAAAAGAAAGGAATTACAGAGAACAAAACAATCTTATTTTATATTTCAAATAATAAACACCATAGGAAAAAATATACCATAGAGATAGGTTTGCTCACAATTATAAAAACAATTTTTAGTCTTTTTTTTGAAAGATTTTATTTATTTATATGAGAGAGAGAGAGAGTGCGTGTGTGAGCAGTGGGAAGGGCAGAAGGAGAGGAAGAAGCAGACTCCCCACTGAGTGCAGAGCCGCATGCGGGACTCCATCCCAGGACCCTGAGATCACGACTTTAGCTGAAGTCAGACGCTCAACTGATTGAGCCACCCAGGTGCCCTATTTTTTTACTTTTATAATAATATTTATTTGATTCTTCTTATAATAAAATCAATAAATATTCTTATGGTAAAACTTTAAAAATATGTAGATAGGTAAGTAAAAAAGGAGAAAAGAAAATCCCTTATAATCCAATCATCCAGAAGAAATTATGTTAACATTTTAGTGTAAACCATTTTGTTTTGGGGGCACCTGGGTGGCTCAGTCGGTTGGGCGACCGACTCTTGATTTTGGCTCAGGTCATGATCTCAGGGTCTTGAGACTGAGCCCGGAGTTGGGCGCCCGGTTTGGCAGGGAGTCTGCTTCTCTCCCTCTCACTCTGCCCACCCCCCTCCCAACAACCCCCCCACCCCGCACGCTCTCTCTAAAATAAATACATCTTTTTAAAAAACCATTTTGTTTTTGATAAACATATGAAAACTCAACATTTTTACTTTGAAAATGTTTTAATAGAAGTTTTGCTTTTTAAAATGTTTATGTGGTTAAAAAAGTAAAAAGAATAGATATTTATGACTAATCTTGAAATTTTATGTATAATTTTCAATATCATTTAACAGAAAGTGCTCATTAAGGAGAATTTACAAAAATACTTCCTTTTCTCCTAAGTGATTAAAAAACTGCACAGCTATAATAATTTAGGAAATACTACTACTAAGAAGAAGAAAGCAGCAGGTTTAGTTTGAAACCAAATGTTGCAATCGTTGACTGCACTCGTCACAAACATGTTTTCCTCTAATAAAGCATCAAGCATTTCCCACTACCTCTTTCTTTTTGAGCTCAGACACTACACAAGTTTCCCGGAAACCCCACTCTTTTATTTCTGAGTAGTCCTTTATCTTTCCCATGAGAAGATAAAGCTCCTAGATAGCTTAGGATAGCTTTCCCAGCCATGATTTGCATTTTAAAGGAAGTTTAAGACAGGACTTCTGTTTAGCGCAGAAACCTCTGGAATCCCTTGTCTTTGGAGGCTGCAAGGGAGTGGAATTTGCATCTGGTTGGAATCATCTAAATAAGACCCTGGTAGAGTCTGAGTGATGAGGAAGATGACTTTGCAAGGTTCAGCTGTGGTTCGGTAGTTGTCCTGAGAATCAACTGCTATAAAATCAC
Source organism: Halichoerus grypus (assembly GCF_964656455.1). NCBI lineage: Eukaryota > Metazoa > Chordata > Mammalia > Carnivora > Phocidae > Halichoerus > Halichoerus grypus. The sequence goes on from NC_135714.1 coordinate 33,032,800, forward strand.
TAGCTATTATGCAAAACACATTGAGGCTGAGGCAGTGACAAGGGTTTATGGAGAAAACTTAGGTAGACTTGCTCAATGCAGATGAAAACAACAACGATTTTTCTATCTGGTTTACATTAATGATAAATGCTTATTGTAGAAAATTTGGGATATACAGAAAAGGAAAAAGGAAAACATAAAAAATCACTTGTGTCTTGTCACCCAGAGGTTACCTCTAATTAACACTTGCGTATGTGCATATCATACGTTGAATTCAAATTCAAGTTTTATATTGTGCTTTTTTTCATTGAACCGCATACTGTGAGCACCTTCCCCTGTCATTAAATATTTTTTGATTTATAATGACCTGAAATTGCCTGCTTCTTCAGACTGAGCTACTAGTAGCAAAGAAATGAAATCGGTACCTTCCAGAAGAAAGTTATTGCCTCTACTACCCACACCTGTCTCTCTTTTGTGCCCATGACTATTTTTCCTGACAAGCAATGCCAAATGGCGTCAAGTCTCAGCTCGATGACGTGATTTTTTTTTTTTTAATCTATGGACCTAATTGCACTTTAAAGATAAGTACAAACTTTCACACAGATGTTTCAAGCTGGTTCTCTCCATGAACGTTGCATCAGTAATAAAGTGAATGGAATTCACATTTTTGCTTAGTTGACTCAACATTTATCATTTGAGCAGCGGCTACTTCTAAGACAAGAAGTCACTTGGTAAGGAAGGAGGACTGTGTGAATCTGAATCTGGCTTCCCAAAGCTCTGGCCACATTACTCCAGATTTGCTAACAGATCAAATATAAAATTTTTGACTGAAGTAAACGCCAGCATAAGGAATATGCTACTTTCTGATGAGGTTAAAGAGGTCCCCAGTGATTTTTTCCAACCATTTTTTTTTTAAGATTCTTTATTCATTTGAGAGAGAGAGTGCGCACAAGCAGGGGGAGGTTCAGAGGGAGAGGGAGAAGCAGACTCCCCGCTGAGCAGGGACCCCCCCCCCCCGCCCACGTGGGCCTCGATCCCAGGACCCTGGGATCATGACCTGAGCCGGAGGCAGACACTTAACCGACTGAGCCACTCAGGGACCCCTCAACCATTCTTAATGAGAGAATGGAATCTTAAAAAGAAAAACACGAAACTACATTCATCCAAAGTGAAAAATCTACATACAAACTGGGCATTTGTGCAAAAAAATTTTTAAGCTGCTATATGTAATTAAAACCCCACTGGCCATTTTATTTTTAACCCATAACATATCCTGAATTCCTTGTGTTCGTTATTTGTTCCTATAAGATGCATTTTATTCATTTAAGAGAACGACCTGTTCAAATTATGAACTGACAAGCCATATCAATTCTAGTTTGTGTGATTTTCAGAAGAAAGTCCCATGCCTCTTCTAAAAATCAGTGTGTGTCTGGAACAGCTTCCAGAACTTTATTCAGGAGTGCATGTGAAGCCATTTTTACACTTGTCCTTCACATTGTCAGCACCACTATTCAGTAGTGGCTGAAAGTCCTCTGGCCTATTTGTGTAGTGGCAATAGCTAATAAAATTAGTATCTAAAAATAATGTGTCTAAAATTCATGCCTATCCACAGAAGCAGGAAATGAGAGGAGTCTTAGAAAAAGACAAAAGAAGCAAATAACCATTCTTTAAAAGCACAAGGAATAGGGAGAGGGCAAAGGAAATATTTCTGGTTTTTTGGATGAGAATAATGACAGCTCTTGAAAATCAATCTTCTTTAATAAACCATGTGAAATTCAGGCAAACGGGCTGGGTACCAGCCTGGCCTCCCCACCCGATGTGAGAGACCCTCCTAATAACTAACATTTAAGTGATATAGCTGTATCCTGTAGTGAAGGGTACTGAAGATACTGGCAAAATTCCACAGGCTACCATCACAAAAAATGGTTTATGGAATCAGGTCATGCCATTTATTGCCTGGGCAATATTGAACCAGATGTTTAAGTTTTCTGTGCCTCAGTCTCTTCCTCTGCAAATGGAGATAACAATGGTACTTACCTCATACTTGTTAGGATGATTAAGTTAAAAATGCATATAGTGTTTAACTGGAACATGTTAAATGCTCAATGAATGGTAGGCCAGTGTGACTGATATTATTAAGTTATTATCATGAGCTGGTTAAAAAGAGCATGGAAGCAGAGAATAGCAAGCTGAAGGACAAGGCAAATTTGTGGCACTGTCTTGACAAGCTCCTACCACCCTGGAATTTTCCGCTAGGTATCTAGCTTTGGTCATAGTTCTCTCTAGAGGTCAGCAGTCCATCACAAAATGACTTACAAGGATTCAGAGAAGAGACTCAGAAAGGGCAGAGAGGTGGAGAAGGAAGCATAGTGGAGGACTGGGGCCAAGAGAGGAGCACCCACAAGACCCCCCCCTTCTAGTCGGGGAGGGCCGCCTCCCAGAGATGGCAGTCAGCTCCCCTGTCCCACGGAGGGCACACGAGGAAGCAGGGCTTTCAGCACGAAGCAGAAGGCAAACACTCAGTAAACCTGGGGATGCTGATGTGAAGGACCACTGAACATTAAAATCACTATTGGGTGTTTTAAAAACAGACTTTAACTCCTTCTTCTTCTCAGTGAGGACTTTCCTGAGTTTCGTATGTGGATATGCACCTTGCCCAAGCTTTCTATCCCTCTTTTCTGCTTTATTTTTCTTCTTAGCAATTAGCACACCATAACATACTCTATTACTAGATTATCATGTTCATTGCATATCTCTCCAGGAGACGCAAACTCACGAGAGAGCAGGCTGTTTTATTTTTGTGGTTGTTATTATTCACTGCTGTCTCTCCAGGGCCTAGCACGGTGCTTAACAAATATAGCAAGTGTTCAATAAGTATTTGTTGGATGAGAAGAGAAAGGACAAATTTCACTTATCTTAAGGTGTTTGTAGCGTATGAACAGATGACCTCAGGAGGCATGGCTGAAGATTCTGTGATTGTCTGATTATGCATAAGAAATAAAGTGCCATTAAGAACTTGATTTTAATGAAACAAGACGAAACCAGAGAGGGAGACAAACCATAAGAGACTCTTAATCTCAGGAAACAAACTGAGGGTTGCTGGAGTGGAGGGGAGTGGGAGGGATGGGGTGGCTGGGTGATGGACACTGGGGAGGGTATGTGCTATGGTGAGCGCTGTGAATTGTCTAAGACTGATGAATCACAGACCTGTACCCCTGAAACAAATAATATATTATATGTTAATAAAAAAAAGAAAAGAAAAAAAAGAACTTGATTTTAGGGACACCCGGGTGGCTCAGTCAGTTAAGTGTCTGCCTTCAGCTCAGGTCATGTTCCCAGGGTCCTGGGATCAAGTCCTGCCATCAGTCCCCTTGCTCAGTGGGGAGCCTGCTTCTCACTCTGCCTTCTGCTCCCCCTGCTCATGCTCTCTCTCTGACAAATAAATAAATAAAATCTTTAAAAAAAAAAAAAGAGGAACTTGATTTTAAAATTTCTAGATCTTTGGGATGTCTGGCTGGCTCAGTTGGTAGAGCATGTGGCTCTTGATCTTGGGGTTGTGGGTTCAAGCCCATGGTGGGAGTAGAGATTAAAATTCTAGATCCTTTTCAACTGTTGAGACAATAAACACATGACATTAGACTCCTATGCCTGATACGTAAGCTTGTATGACTTCATTCAGCCAGAACTGGGCACTGGCAAATCTTCTCAAATTATGAAATTTAACACTTGTTAGTCGAAGAGAGGATAGGGGTGGAGGAAAAAACTCCAGAAGGCAAAAGTCCAAAACAGGAGTGGCTAGTAATAGCCACCACATAATGAGCATCTACTATATTTCAAGGACTTTACAGCTTTTTTATACAATCCTTCCAAGATAGATATTATTACACCTATCTTCCAGACGGGAAGATCAGGGCCGCGTCCTTGCAATTAAATGGGGATGGGCTTTGAATCTTTTTTTGTCTTAATTCAAATTTACACTTTCTCCAAAATTTCAGATTGCCTTTGGGTACAGGCTTCCACCTGTTCCCTCCAGAACTGCGCCGGAGATCTGTTATTTTGAAGAGATGGCAAGTTAACACTCACCGGTCTCTGCCTTATAACTGAAACGTTTGCAACCCCCGCTCTGAGCAGGTGTGCTGAGTTGCAGTTACCCTGTGATGTTTGCGCCCAAACTGAAGATCCCTATCAACGAGTAAAATATGAATGTGAGCAGAAGCAGTGATGGCCTTCTTCTTCTTCCTCTTTTTTAAACAAACCAGCATTTCTGCCTCAGAGTGAATGTTGTGCCCTTTGCAGGGGTCCCCTGGGAGTTTAATGCACTTGACCCAAAGACACGGCTCTGACATCACGTCTCAAGCTCCTCTTCTGGATTTGCTCTGAGCCCGAGGCACATTCTTTTACCTTTCTTCAAATGATAGCAAATCTTTGTCCTTTCCGGGTGGATGTGATTTTGGGAGACAGCCCTTTGGAGCTTCATCCAGTGAATAAGGTGGGTCAACAAGCCAGGTTATATTTGGAGTTCAGAACATGTTGTGAACAGAGTGTAGTGATTCTGGTTTTCTTCTGCGGTTTATTAAACCGGGTCAGAAGGATATTTATTGTAAGAAGGCTCTCGAAGTGCTTTGACGAATGCCTGCAGCATAGGAGAAGTGCCCCAGCTACTGAGCGACAGCTTTGGAGGGTGATGGTCATCTGACCACATGAGCTCTGTTCCGACAGCTGAAGAAAGAAAAGCACCATTAACTTTGGAGCCAGAGCTTGAATGACACCTTTGGGTGCTGTCACCCTCTGCAAGGGGAGCCTGCATTGTTATGAATGATGGCTCTATAGTAAAAAGAACCTGGATGTCAGTGTTTGCTAGAGTCACGCAGTTATACCAAGCAAACAAACGCAGGTAAAAAGGGCAGTTGAGAATTCAGAGAACCTCCTGCTCACTAAAACCAAAGGCAGCCTGCTACCTTAAAACAGTCGGAGGGAACATAGATGATGAGAAGAGCAGAGGGGGAAATGACGGTTCTGGCAATAAGAGGGAAGCGAGGAGATGTTTGAAATGATATTCTTATCTGCAGAGGGTGGCTGTTCTTACAAGGAGTTAAAAAGCGTCAGGAAGAAATTCTGCAGTTGATGTCTAAGCCTGGGGCATTTCTAAGATATCTTCATATTTAGAATTTTAAAGGGCGTTTTACATGAATGTATTTTGCACCGATGTATTGTACATCAGAATTCAGCTCTTTCTCTTACAAAGGGCTAACATTTTACATGAAATTTCATTGTCATGAAATCTCTCAATCAGAAGGAATGTGTGTTTTGGCTTAATACAGTTATCACGCGGTGGGGAGCTGGGTAAGAATAATTACAGTATGACTAATGTCCTGGGTTTCGAAGCATTTAGACAAGGTTTTAGTACATATTTTCCATCTTCAGAACCCACTGCAGTGGGTTTTATCTTATTAGGTGGCATATCACAGATGAGGGTCTGTGTAAACATTAAAAGCTACCCACTAAATCTAAATCATTTCAGTTACTAAGTTACTAGTAAGAAGAAGGGGGGAGGCATCTTACAGACCCAGGGGAGAAATAATTTAGTAAATGACTGATATCGCAAGGTTCCCAAGATTTTACTGTTCATTATGAATACCATTGTCTTAATTAAGAGTTCTCTTTGGAAGAAATGGCAAAGCGCCTTTGCAATGGGCAAGAATACCACTTATGCATGAGTCCAGGGTGCACAGATGGTTGTCTTGTTATTTACGTAAAAATCCTCAGTAAAAGAGGTCCTTGTTCAGACTGTGAAAGAGAAAATAAACCGTGCTTCTGCCCTAGCATAGGGCATTTCAAACAAAGGTGTTTTGAGAAAGCAAACCTTGGCCTTGTGTTTGGATTGCGTTTGCCTGGGAATCTCAGAGGAGGGGCACCAGGAAGAGAGAAAATGGACTGGTGGCCTCGGCGAAGCGGGGGGCCTCTGGCTGCCCCTCCCCCTCCACAGTGGCCCAGCTCTCGCCCTGCTGGGAGACATGGCCTGAAGAACCAGGACAGCCGGATGGGGTAAATCTTTGTTCTGCTTTTCATAGGCCATAGAGTTTCATTCAACCAGCTGAGGTCTCCTTGGCTTGTAAACCATATTTTAAAATGTTTACCACATTGAGCTATTGCAAGGCTTAGATGAGAGAACCTATCTATCGTTCAGCACATGGTTCTTGCGTGACAGACTAGTCAATGCCTGAGAGACACCAGTGAGCAAGGCCAGGCCCTGGGCCTCGAGGGCATTGGAACCGGGCTTCACGAGGCTGTTTGGTGGGGGCTCTCGCAGTGTCAACATGCTGGTGTGGGACTTCATGGGAGGCCGGTTCCCAGAATGTGGCTTATAACAAGGGTCAGTTCCCTATTAGGAACCCCATAACCATAGCTTCCTTCCCGCCAGCCACTTTGAATTCCCCAGGATTTACCCCACCTCGGTCCCAAGGCCGGACTCTGTGGCCTCAGAAAGATAGCCCCCCCCACCCCTGTCCCTGAGAAGTTTGGGGGTGTGTGTGTGTGTGTGTGTGTCTGTGAGCGTGTGGTGTGTACGTGTATTTTAAGTCATTTGCTTCCGCCCCTCAACACGACCCCTGTCTATTAACAGAGTTGGGGGCAAAAGCGAGACACAGAGAGAGAGAGAGAGAGAGAGAGAGAGATTGGGAGAGAATCAAAAAGAGATTTCCAGAAAAGGAAGAAAGTTAGATCGCTGTCCCCAACCCGCTCCCACCCCCGGCAAGAAACCCGCCCCCCCACCCCCCACCCCCCTGGATTAAACTGTATATGGAGGTTAGAGGTGTGGAAGAGGCGACAGGAGCAGGAGGAAGCCCAGAGTCTACACGAGAACACCAGAAACGACAATCACGCTCCCAGAGCGAGCCAGTCCCCCAGAAGAGCGGGGATCAGCCAGGGCGCCACGAGGCAAAGGGGAGTCTCGCAGCCGGACACGGCAATGCCCTTCCCAGCACCATCCAGGATGCGCTGGGAGTGCTTGGACCTCCGGACACACCCCACCTGGCCTGACCCGGGGAGTACGTGTGTCCTTTTGTGGAGAGAAGGCACAAGGCCTGAGGCCTCCTGCTTGTGGCACCTCTTACTTTGTGTCTCAAAGGGCAGAGTCTTGCCTCACCTTCTACAGCAGGTGGAGGGGGCTGTCCACGCAGGCCGCTCTCCCTGCCCGGCTCCCCCTACTGTCTCAAGGGGCGCTGGGACACAGAAAACCCCTGGGTCTCTTGCTGGAAGTATGACCGATTTTGAACCCTTTGCCGCCCCCAATTTTTTAGAAGGTTGGATGAGAAAACCCTTCTAGCCCCCATTTTCTGAAGAAAATCTGAAATTGATCTTCATCTCTGCATTAAATTGGCACCTCACAGCAGCATGAGGGATAGTGCACCCCTTATGAACTACCACCTTCCAGCCCACCCTCCCCTCCTCGCACCCCGGGATTGCTTTCAGTCAGCTCTTTTGGGAGATGAAATCAGCCTACCCTGAGAAACAGGGCAAGGAACCACCGCACAAAACTTGTCACTGGCTGGGTTTAGTGTAAGGACAGTGTTTCATTTCAGCCGTAATGTCCTCTCTGTGAGAATCCAGGGGCCAAGTTCCTCTATAGTCTCAGCATCCTGAGCAATAATACAGTTATTTTACTGAGGAGGGCATTCAATTTTTGATGCGGCAGAATCTGTCGTTTCATATGGTGGCTTAAAAGCTTAGAACCACATGGCACATCTTTTCTGTATCAACCTCACCTCTGGTTTTAGAATTTCTGTCTTCATTTCTCTCAGTGTCATCATTTCATTTCGTATTTTTAATTGGTTTGATCTTGCTAAGATGTGTGTATCTTTACAAGCCGCCCTAAATCTTTCGATGAACAAAACCAGAGGTAAATAACTAAAGGATCCACAAGCCCTGTGTTCGGCTTACCTAATAATATCCTGATGGTCAACTGACAGAGAATTTTCTAGAAGGAGATAACGTACTCATCAGAGAGCTCAAGGATCTCACCTGGCAGATTGAGTTCTTCCTGCACATTAACAAATTGACACTTGGGTTCCTGTAAGAGTCTGTTACGGGCTTTGAGAGTGTGTGTCCATCCCTGAGAACACTCATCTGGCACTGTTTATGCCCACCACTGCTGCACTCTAGACAATAGCCATCCTCCTCCACTCCCTTGAACATGGCAAACTCTTTCCTATCTCAGGGACTTTGCACGTACAGGTGCCTCTGCTTGGAAGGTCCTTCCTCCTGCCCTCTCCAGGCCTCTCTTTCTCATTATTAGAGCAATAGCCGTAGCAGAACATTAGAATGATCGGGATGGGGTGGGAGGGGATATTAATACCCGGGCTCCCACGCAGACAAATTAAACTAGAATCTCTAGGGGTGGAGCCTAGCTACTGGCATTTTTTTTTTTTTTTTAAGCTTCCCAGATGCTTCTAATTTTCAGCCAGGGCTGAGAATCATGGCTGCAGTCTCAGCTTAAATGTTAGCTTCTTAAAGAGGCCCTCCTGGACCACCTCTAGGACATAGATATTGTCTTGCTGCCTAGCTCAGCTTCTTCTGTGGTTCCTTTGTAATAATAACTACAATTTGTAATTAGTGCATTTATTTGAATGGTTTTGTTTGCCCTACCCACCCCCCCACCCAACTAGGACATAGGTGCTGTGAGGACAGGAAATCTATCTGTCTTGGTCTTTGTGCTTTTCTTCAGTACACAGTGTCAGGCGCATAACAGGATTCTGAGTCTACAATGATGAGGATGGCCGTCAAATGATGCTACTGGTCTGTGGGGCCTTCTGGAAGCCAGTGAGTCTCCCTGGAACATTATGAGAGAATCCATGTCAAGGCCCAGTGGCTATTTTAACTGGTAAAATGGTTGCACACACTTCCCTTTCACCTGACTCCTGTGTCCCAGGATTTTTCAAGGGAAATCTGTAAATAAGGCCTGATTCGGAGCATCTCCTTTATGTGCATGTCCTTCTCCTTCACTTGATTTTAACCATTCTGAGTGAGAGATTCCATCTTGTTCCTCTTCGTGTTCCCAACCTGCCCCAGCAGCCCGCACTGAATCTTACACATAGAAAGGGCTCTATAGATGTTTGTTCACTTGAATGGAGTTTACTTTATCTCTATGGCACATAGATATTTTGACGAAGATTTCACCCTGGGCAGTAGCATTTGTGATTATTCGGGGACTGGAGGCATGGGGGATTGTGAGCATGTCATGAAAGTTAAATTTGTTGGTCTAGGCAGCTTCACCATAACTTAGATGCAGATGGTCTCTACACCTGGATTGCATAGAAGGAAAAAAAAAAGTAAATTTGTGTTTGGAGGCAAATAATGAAACTGTGAGGAGTCTGAAAACAACTCAGTCACCTACCTCATAACACAGGTGCTGGTCCAAAAAAGGGTGATTTCATGGTGGGGCAGTTTGAGCTCTCGCTCTGGCTGAGTCAGTTCTTTCTAAATTATTATTTGATAGTTATTAATAAATCAAAGAAAAACAAACCACCCACCTACTGTTTTCCCTCCACGGTTAGTGTGTTCACCAAGCTGACCTGTATGTTCTAAGGTGCTTTTTTTCCTAAGCTTAAATTAACTAAGACCAGTTAGAGGAGTGGACATCTTTTTCTTCCTTCCTTCCTTCCTTCCTTCCTTCCTTCCTTCCTTCCTTCCTTCCTTCCTTCCTTTCTTTCTTTCTTTCTTTCTTTCTTTCTTTCTTTCTTTCTTTCTTTCTTTCTTTCTTTCTTCTTCCTTCCTTCCTTTCTTTCTTCTGCTTTATTTCACTTCCTGAAGGAATCATCTGGGTTTTTCACTCTTCCTTTCCTCAGTTTTACACAGGTGATTTGTTGGTGGGAAATGGAGAGGCCTCTTATATGGGGAAGTTTTCATATTGTCATGGGGAAGTTTTCATATTGTCATGGAGAGAAATGCACGTGCACACACACACACACACACACACACACACACACATACGGGTAAACCTACGCAAATGAAATCCCCTCTTCAGAGAAGCCAGCTACAGGAAATTGACTTATGCACAGGAACTTGCTAATCTCTATCGTCACATTCCGATTGTTCCTGCCACCTCAGTCACTGCGCACACTAAACCCAACCATCTTGGGTTGGATTCTCTACCAGCTTGACTCTTACATTTTTGGTTCTTCCAATGTGAATCAGTTATATTCTTGGGGAGGAAGGAATCTTTGATCCCAGAAGGAAATCCTAAGAGTGAAGGGGCTTGGGTAGCTTTTGCTTTTACTTACCTGCACTGAACAGATTAACTTCCGGAGTCAGTCATTTGGGTGTCAAGAAATTTCTTCGGCATTCTACAACAGGTAAGACTTTCGCTTCTTTAAAAATATTTCCTCAGTGTCAAAAGAAATCTCTCCAGTTTATGTAGCTTTTACTCTAAGCTAAACACAGTAATGATCTTGCTCTACCTGTTGTAAAGTATGAAACCATTTTATGGGGGAAAGGGGAGTTGCTCTGGTATCCAACTCCCCCTGCCATCCTGACAAGATGCATATAGCTTTTGAAACGTTACAAGTTATAATAGTTGGCTTTTGTTTTTTCAGATATTCTCCTAGAGAATTCAAATGCTTGTGATGGACTATGACCAAGTTTAAATATTTGGGTAGTTTAAATATCACCCTGTGTTTAATAAGTAAATATAAAGATCCTCTCAGTTGTACAAATGAATTTTTTTTAAGATTTATTTATTTATTTATTTGTCAGAGAGAGAGAGAGAGAGAGAGAGAGAGAGAGAACATGAACAGGAGGAGCGGCAGGCAGAGGGAGAAGCAGACTCCCTCTTGAGCAGGAAGCCCGATAACGGGGCTCGATCCCAGGACCCTGGGATCATGACCTGAGCCAAAAGCAGACGCTTAATGACTGAGCCACGCAGGCATTCCTGTACAAATAAGAGTTTTAAAATTTTCTAAATCATAAAAGAAACCAACCAAAATTTCAATGATAAGGATTTGGATCTGGAATTCCTAGCTTGTTTGTTGCACCTATTGCCAATGCTCAAGTCCTCTTTCCACAAGTGGCATGTGATGCATAAGTATTTATTTTTAAATTGAATTAAATTAAATTTAGTTTCTGAGGTGGTTTGATTTGGAGACATGCTGTGAGGTACCATCAATAGCCTGGGTTGTAGTTAAACTAAATAAAGCTAGGGAAATCACTAGTTTTAGGTGTTTCCCTAAGTTAAAGCTGCCATTGAAATATTCCAGCAAGCAATAAATAGTCAATAAAGACTTAATGATTCCAAGCTGGTGCTGTGGAGGATATAAGAGAAATGTAAGGAATCCTCTACCCGAAGGAATTTATAATCTAGTAGTCGTGGTGAGAAGTAAAATTCAGAAAGCAGTGCAAGATGGGAATTATGTGAATACTGGGGTGACATGGGCCGTAAGTTACAGGAGTTCCAAGAAGGGGGTTTGAGGGTAAGCTAAAGTGGGTCTGGAAGTCATGGCCTTGGAAAGACATGAGATTTGAGCAGGTAGAGAAGGGGGAGGTTAATTCGCACAGGACCACTGTGTGGGCAAAGACACAAAGCTGAGACTGATGAGATGAGCAGTCCGGTGGAGGAGACTGGCCCCCCCAAAAGAAGAAAGTTTGTTTTATACATTGTCAGGAAATAAGCTTGGAAAATTTGGGTATAGACAGGTTACAGAGGACCCTGAGAGGCTGCTGAGCAGAACAGATGCCTTTCAATAGTGTTGTGGTCTTCTTAGGCCATCAGGCTCCTCTTCTCAGCTCTCCCAGCTCTCCCAGAATTCCAAGTGACAGGGAGCCCAGAGATCCCAGCCTCTTCATGTCGGCGCTACTTTATGCATCTGTGCCTGAGGGTTCCTGTAAGACTCCATTTCTAGTTCTTACATGTCCATCATCCAGTATTAAAGTGGTCTTCCTCTTGAGAAGATGAGCTGGTCGACCGAGTGAGCCTCTAGTCTTCAAAAACCAGTCTGAACATTCCATGAAATCTGTATTGCTTCCTTTGCATAGCTGAATGAGATGTTATGTATTAGCTGGTACTTTTCCCCCAGTGATTCAGAGCGCTTTTTTTTTTCTGAACTGTGAAAAATTTGCATCCATCTAATAACAAAAATACAGTATGGTGAACAAGAACCCAGACTTTGGAGCCAGATTACCTTGTGTTGAATCTGGTGCTTTTGCTTCCGAGCTGCGGGAACCTCAGACACACATTCTTCAATCCTCAGATTAAAAACAAGTGTCTGTAAAGTAGCTCTAATAACTGAAAATACCTATGTCAGAGAGTTGTTGTAAGGATAAAAATGAGATAAAAATATGTAAAGCATTCAGCCTAGTGCCTGGCATAAAATAAACTGTCAAGAAATGTAGCTATTATGGTTGTTATTAAGAACTTGGTGGGGACATGAGAGTGAAGATGATATGGTCCCTGGCTGGGAACAAGATATCTGTAAATAACTCTTTTAATGCCAGTGTTCCTTTCAAAGGAAAAATGGGGCTAATGGGTGAAGGCTGGACATTAATATTTTTTGAGCACCAAGTATGGAATAGACACAGGGTTAGCTATTTTATAGCAATAATATATATATGAAAAAAGGAAAACAAGATTAGAAACGGACTTTTTAAGTCTTTCCATATCTGATTGTCTGACTTAGGAGACAAGGCTTTGAGTGACTGCTGTGTTATTTGTGGGCATCTGGGGCTGATGTTGCTCTCTGAATGCTTTGGGTGGAATTTTAGAGGTGTTTTTGGCATTAGAGGCAGAGGTAGAGGGTGACTCTTCTTCCCTGGCCAGCTTAAATTAAATTATTTAATTTTTATGGTATTTCAATTTTAGTGCCAGCAAGGCATAACCAAAAATCTATTTCTATTCACTGACCATGTTGACAAGGAACGCCCAAAGTGCCGATCTGGTTTCTAGATGCTTGGGTCTCGGGTGACCCAAGATTGAAAAGTGTCCTGCTTTCCTGTTCCACTCTCCAGACAAGAGATTTTGAGGGGGTATAGTAAGCACCCTTTTGAAAAAATGCAAATATGGCCAATATGTTCATTATACAGGGATTTCTCAAATATGTGTGCAGATTACCTTGGTCAAATAGTAAAATTGTTTCCCTTCTAGGGTCCCACTAATAACAGAAGGGAGGAAAGTTTGGGGCTTTGTGTATGCAAAGGGGTGAGCCCAAGTCAGCCTAGGGTGCCAAAGTGGGGCATGACAGGAGTCAGCAGGACAGTAGTGGGTGCTGGGGGGGGCAGTGCAAGAAGGAGGGTGTCCAAGATGGAGAGGGTGAATGGAGGCAGGTGGGCAAGCGCCAGAAACAAAGTCTCCTCCTATGTGGCTCTTTAGTCATTTGACTCAAGCAGCTGCTTGAAGCCCCAAGCAACCTCTTGGTGCTTTGTGTAAAAAGATGTACTGTTCCCTGGATGTGGACAGTTGTTCAGAGATGATTTGATTTGTTTGGTTCTGGCCTGGAATCGTAATTCCTAAAGTTGGCTGGACATCAAAACCACTTGGGGAATTGTTAAAAACTAGCACTTATCACGTATCATATCGCAGCTCTGGGGTTTGATGCAGGAAACTGTGTGATAATCAGTACAAACCCTTTCCCCCAGGTGACTTCGAGGCAGCTGTTCTGTGGGTGAGCATTTGAGAGCCATTAATCTAGAACTCTGCTAACAGGGCACCAAGCACCAAGATGGTAAGTTGAGTAAGTGCTGAAATGAGGCCAAACGATCTTCTCTTTGTTGTGATTAATATTGACATACAAAAGTATTTTCCTTTGTTTTGAATTTACTTCTTAGGAGAATTCCTGGGGGTGGGATGACTGAGTTAAAGGTGTGGACATCTTTAGAGTTTTCATCAACCATATTTACATTTTAACAATCAAGTGGCAAGGCACCACTCTAAAAATTCTGTTATATACACAGAGAGGCTGTTCATTATTACTCAGGGAAAGCCCAAAGAAAGGAATTTGCTTTCAAGGGAGAAAGTGCCAAATCACCTTTCCATTTCTCTTTTCCAGTAAAACAGAATACTAATGAATTATTTTTGGAAGAAAATGTCAAAACATTACAGAACACTCAAGTGCTTCTTAGAGCCTAAGTTGGAGCGTTCTTATCTCTACGCTTGGTTTCTTGTAATACTGTAGTCAGCAGTGACCTCTTCCCCATTTCGTAGAAAAGAAAACCGGAGAGTGGTTAAGTAACAGGCAGTATGGTTCTAATCACATTTGCCATGAGAACTGCGCAGAGTCAGTCACTTAGTCATTGTTTGAGTTAATAAGTAATGGAGTAGTTGTTACAGGTGATCCTGTGAAAAAACACTAGTGGGTAAGTGCATGAAGAGAGTATTGTCCAAATTGGGGGAGGGTGGGTAGAATTAATTGACCCAGATAGACCTCCTGGTCTATTTTTTTTTTGCATTATGCTTTATTCATTATATATTTGCATAACTTGCTAATCTAAAAGCATGGTTATTGTTTGTGGCAACAGATGGGAATAGGGTGAATTTTCAATGGCTTCGGTAAAAAAAAAAAAAAAAAAAAAGACATCCTCTTGCAAAATATTCAAGTGAGATATTTGTAGTGGTGTGTGGGAGCCTGCCTGTGCTTGTTTGCAAGAGCCGATTGTAATATTTCCAGAAATTTTGCAATTTTGTTAAACACAGCCGCCATTAAAAATTAAATTCTATAACCTACAGTTCAAGAAATTATGTTAAAAATAAATGTAGTAAATACTCAAAACACATTAATTCCTAGTTATTTACTACATTTTGCTATTATCGATGCTCTTGAACTTACTTCAAGTCATCTTTTTGACAGGAACACTGTGTTAAATAGTGTGCTACTGAGCATCTCTTTTCAACTCTGCATTCAGGTTCGTAGCTTGAACCTGGACATGGTAGGAGTGTTTACTCCACGGAAATTGGCAAACACCATAAATCAGGCTCCCCGCACTATTTTTGAGGAGAGGCGATTTAAACATCTTATCAATATACCATCAAGGAACAATATAAAATACAAATATGGCAACTTGGCAATATGTGTTAAGAACCATTCAAATGCTCATACATTTTGATCCCTTAATTTTATCCCTGGGAATTTATTCTAAATAAATAATTCAAAGTAGGAAAAAATAACATGCAGGAACGTATTCACTCATAACCTGACTAAGGAATAATGATTCTGGCAACATTAACTCCATGGAGTACTTTGTAGTCATTAAAGGCAATGACTTTATGGTAGCTATGAAAATATATTTGGTATGGTGTTAAATTAGAAAAAACAGGATTAAAATTTTCACTTATATTCTGATCTTATTATGAATGAAGATTAAATGTGAGGGTAAAACAATGCAAGCATTTAGTGGGTTAGCATGGTGAAATAATGGAGTTTTGTTTTTATTTCATTTATTGGAGTAGTGGTGTGTGTGTGTATTTAAAAAAATATGGAGAGGGCCTGTAAATATGTTATCTTAAGCAGTTTTAGCATTTAACTGGGAAGATTATGAGTTTTGTGGTCCAGATGAGGTTTGCCTTTGACATGCAGATATGACATGCAGATATAGGACTCTCTGGGCTGGGTATTGTAAAGGGAGTTTGGACCCAGGCAATCTGGAGTGGTAGATGGTAAGAGGATTTCTTTCTTTCTTTCTTTCTTTTTTCCCCCCAAGATTTAATTATTTATTTATTTACTGAGAGAGAGAGAGAGAGAGAGAGAGAGAGAGCAAGCGAGCGTGCGCACCCACGAGCAGGGAGAGGGGGAGGGTGGGGAGAGGAAGAGGGAGGGGCAGAGTGAGAGGGAGACAAACAGACTCCCTGATGAGCTGGGAGCCCGATGGGGGGCTCGATCCTAGGACTCTGAGATCCTCACCTGAGCCAAACGAAATCAAGAGTCCGAAGCTTAACTGACTGAGGTTAAGGTGCTCCATAAGGGGGTTTCTTTAGGGCAGCTCAGGAAGGAGGAAGGAGTGACTGGGTACTGAAGACTTGCTAACGTAGACTGCAGAGGCTGAGAAAGGGCCCAGAGAAAATCAACTGGCAAAGCCCAGAGAGAGGAGAAAACATTTCTTTGGAAAAGACAGGGAAATGCTGACCTCAGAGATGAGCAAGATGGATGCGAAAGCAGTTCGATTTAGATCTGAAAACAATAAGACTCAAACCAGAGTGGAAATGATTCTTCTAAATCATGGGTTCTCAAATTTTAGTGCATTTAAGGGTCATCTGGGTGGATGGGGGTCATGTTAACAAATGCAGCCTTCTATGCTCCACCTCTGGATTCTGATTCAGTTGGTCTGGGGGTTGGCAGGAATATTCATTTTTCACAAGTCTTCTCACTCCATAAAGTTTTTTGATACAAATGGTCTGCAGATCATACTTTGAGAAACACTGCCAGATTAAAGGTAATAGTTTGGATGGGCCGAGGGAATGTATATGTGTGTGTGTGTGTGTGTGTGTGTGTGTGTGTGTGTGTTGGGGGTGAGGCTGTTACCTTGAGGCTTAGGATCTAAGGGCTTATGATGGAAAAGGGTATGACAGCAGAAAAAGCCCAGAAGGGACAAGTGAGTGTATTGAGTCTGTAGAGACAAACTAAAAACAGGAGGCCGTCCTTATGCCACTCCTTAACTAAATATAGTTTGTACCACTTTTTTGGTGAAATGCAGTACTTTCTTATATAGAACTGTAGCACTCAAAATGGTAATAACGCCAGACATATGCCATAACAACAGCACATCACAAAATAAACATATGAAAGTAAATGATATTGCAGTTAACAGGAGCCATGATACCGAGGTGATCTGCTTCGCCTGGCTTTAGAAGAGCTTTAGTGATTGTAGTAAGCTCTCAAATAGCCTTTCATATCTTGGGTTCTTCCACCTTTATCCTGAAGATGAATCTTTTCCTTTAAAAAAGTTTCACATTCCCTATCATCGGGGTCACTAGTCTCTAGGGACATGGATGGCGTGATAAATCCAGAATAAATCACAACCCTTCTTAGCACTAGAGACACCACTCAGGGTCTGCTGGGTGTGTAAGTGTGCACCTCCTGACTATCCTATTCATGAAATACCCACTCAAAAGGGTTTTTCATGGACTGATTGGCTTACACTTCAGAGCAGTGTTTCCTAATCACTTTTTTTTTTTTCTCACAAATTCCTTTAAGAATCTGTTGAGAACCAAAAACCTTCTTGAGAAAAAGCACAGGAATGCAGGAACATGCACATTTACCATACAATTTTAGGGGACTTCGCGGCCTTCTGTAAACCCATCCATGACTTCCCACTAGTCCAGAGTCCTCATATGAAGAACTCCTGCCTCAGAGGTTGTCAATACAAAAAAGTTCTAATTATTGCTGATGCTGGATTTAGCTGCCAGAGAAATGCTGACTTTCCAGGTGATGGTTAAGATGAGGACAAGATGGCAGACGTACGTATAGTTTTATCGTACTGGATCCTTAACTTGAGTAAACGTGTGGACGTGTGGCGCGGAGTTGGTTTTCAGAGTATCTGTGACTCATGCTCTAAGTCCTTAATTCTGAATTCTCTTATGTGAAGCCAGAGTTAGTTCCCATTTGGGAAACCAATCTCTCAAAATTCTACTTTAATGTCTGATTTATGGTCATGTGGTTCCTTTTGGAAATGTAGGCAGGCTGTAAATACTGATATGGCCAACTCCAGAGTATAGAGACAGGTGTGGGGCCAACTGTCGCCCCTGGTGAATACTGGATACTTGGTCAGGCTGCTTTTCTGTTATGTGCTTGGTTCTGAGTGTAAAACATAGGTTTTCCTATCTGAAGCTGAGCATCTGTTTAGGCTGTAATAACTCTGGAGATAAGTCCTTTTCCTGTGTAGCCTTAAACCACAGAAGCTCAGTTGGTCATCTTTTGTGAGTGGGTACCTGACTTGCAATTTGGAGAACTGGGTGTTTTTGGTAGGAATGTCACACCTTTGTTAATCTCCTATCTGCTTGGACTGTGATAGGGGCTCAGGCAGGGTCTGGAGATTTACCCGAAACCCAACTGTTTAAATTAGCCAATTCTGTTAAAAGTGATAAGACCATGTTATTGTGTCATGTTAGTAGAGTGGGCAGATACAGGATGGGGAGTGGAAATGCACCCCATCTTCAACCCTCCAGAGAAAAAATATGGGCAATTGGCTAAATGAATTGTGAAATATGAGTCAGGCTTCTCTTGGTCTTGCAAAGGCGTAAGGGTTATACATTTTTTTTTTTAAGATTTTATTTATTTATTTGAGGTTGGGGGAGAGCACAGGGGGAGAGAGGGAGAAGCAGACTGCCCACTGAGCAGGGGGCCCCATGCGGGGCTCCATCCCAGGACCCCGAGATCATGACCTGAGCCAAAAGCAAAGGCTTAACTGACTGAGCCACCCAGGCACCCCAGGGTTATACATCTTTTTCGAGGTAGAAAAAGAAAGTCTATGGCAAATATATTCAAATAATTAGTGCAGCTCAACTTCTACAACCAGTTTAAGTATTGTACGCCTATGACTGGGTCTCCTGCCAATTTCAATTCAGTGTATTCAATGTAGTTAATTTATTTTAATTTAATACATTCAATGCATTTAACTAATAATACTGCATCATAGAATACTCAGTTACAGCCCACAAAACAGAAATAGTCCGTGTACACCAAAGGCCAATAGCAAACGCTCCACCCCTCTTGTCTCGTGGACATTGCCCTCCCTGCTGTGTCCTTACGCCTGGCCACCTAGTTGCCAATGCAGGGAACTGACTGCACGTATCTCTTCTTTAATGCCTTTGCATTCTTTCAGAGGATCCTTTCTTTGGGACAGGACCCCTACTTTTCCTTTCCTCTCCCCACTGCCGTTCCAGCTGATGCCTTTTTAAGCTCTCCTGAACACACAAATCTCAACCTGAACCTTCTTCTCAGTTGCCACAAAATTTTTTTCCTGTGTTTGTCCCCACTGAAAATGATCTCAACCATGATTGAGGAGTGTAAGAATGCCTGTGAATGCCAACAGGGAAAAGGAAAGCCATATACTTCAATTCAAATTTAAATGATATGAAGCCGCTGTCATCAGCTACAGAAACCCTTAAAGGACTTAGCAATCCCCTTTGGTATACTTTCTTTAGATAAAACCTGGTTTTCTTTAAGCTCCAGTATCTTTGGGCAGTAACTTGCCAAAATTTCTATCAGTAGTCTCTCTCTCTCTCTCTCTCTTCTGGTTGTGATAAGGGAGTAGAAGAGGGTGTTGGACGTACATACAGGAAATAGGAGGGGAAAAGGCAGAAAAATCTCACTTGTTGACAGTACCACAATTTCCTACATCTGCTAAAGTAATATTGTCACTCTAGTCCTATACACAGACTATCTGGTAATATCAGAGAAATATCTGTAATAATGGGGACTTTCACAATACAATAGTAATACGTGTTCATCTTAGCAAATGTGGCGTGTAACCTTTAATTTAGATATAGGTGTATATATTTTATTCGTAAGTATTTAATGAAGTTTTTACACATTTAAAACGTCATCATGCTAGTGCTTTCCCTCCAAAATGTGCAGAATATATAGAAAGAAGCTCAAAGTAAACATTGCTTCCTAATACAATACGAACACAGCCGATGCTTAAATGGATCACTTGAATTAATGAAGGGCCGGAAACCATGGTATCTTCGCTGAGTCCTGTCGCTACCTTTTCTTTCTTTTCATCCTCTCTGTCTCAGGAAGAGCAACTTCTAAATGTGGATTGTGGCAATGTTTCTATTCAATTCTAGAGCCATAAGAACACATGGACAGCAGGGGAGTTCTATATAAAACCTGGATCAAAAGTTCAAAACCCAAACCAATAGTTTTGGATTTCCCCAAGGGGTACCCATTTGACATGTCATCCAGGAAAGACCCAACACACAGATATGTGGAAGGAAAAATAAAATTTCTCTTCCAACAGGGGCTGGACTCTTGTGGTTTTCAGTGTAGAAACTAGATTGTGCAATTGTACTCATAAGAAAAAAGCACCAGCACTTTCAGCTTCAGCTTATGTTCAATTTTGTTTTCCACGTGGGACCAGCCAACCTTAACGAAGTTACATGATTTTAAAGCTTCCCCTGGTTTAGCTGGTCCTTTCTTCAGAGGCTGTAATGATCATGATTTAAAAAAATTTTCCTACATCCAATCACGCTACTTGGAATTTAAATGTTAGTGTTCCTTCTGTTATATATTTGGTCATGATTGGTTTTATGTCTCAACATGTATGTAGCTCATTATTTTACCTGTCATTTGTAATTACTTTTCTTTCTTCTGCCAATTTTGAGAGTGCTGAACAATTCTTAAATACTAGATTTTTAACAAATTAATTACTGGGGTAAAATGTAGGATAAATAACAAAACAAATTCAGTTGCCTTCACAGTCTTTTAGAGTTTGATCAGGAACTTTCAAATTATTGTCAAGTTTTTCCTTTTCCTATAAAATATTGGCCAAAGTACAATTTATAAACAATGTCACCAGCCAGTCAGGGAAAAACAGTCGAATGATCCTTTCTTCTCACTACTTAGTAGGCTCTGTTCCAAATTATTATTTTGAGTTATTTTAGATGGCTATTAAAAGGCCTCTTTTCAGAAAAAATTGCAAGGAACTGGGCAGTAGGAATGAATAACCTTAAAATGTTTATAACCTTTGACCCCTTCTAAGAGTTATTTGTAAGAAAACAAGAAATATTTAATTATAATACAAAAGCTTTTTAACACAAAATTTTTATATAATAAAGAAACCTAAAAATCAGCTAAAATGTCCAACAGAAAGGTATGATTAAATAAATTATATTTAAGCCTACTAAATATTTATTAAAATATTTTTTGAGCGATGTTTAATGACAAGTAAAAAGTTAGAGTATAAAATGATATATTTTTGCTTAAGAAGGCCTATCTATGTTTTTTATACACGAATTCAGAATGTGAAGATAAACCAATATATTAAAAATTATCATCTAGTGTGTGGTAAGATTACATAAAATTTTAAAATGTTCTTGATTTTTCTTGTATTTCCTGTAATTAGCATGTATTATTTATATAACAAAAAGGCCCAAACTCCTTATTAAAATAAAGTCAATTTGTGGTGTTATGCTAATAATGAAACTAGTAAAATGATTTTGATATGAGAATTATTTTGACATTGTGAAGGCAACCCAATGCTTTGAGAGCCCTAAACCTATAATTAAATTTTACCTTTTAGAAGATTTGGAGGATCTTTAGATTTAGAGGGATCTCAAGTCTCTTATACCTTGAAACTTGATAAGCCTTCGAAAAATCACTTTTAATGGGAGATGTTGGAGTTATTGAATAGGTTTGTGAATGGTTTACGTTTTTAAAATAAGAGAGAATTAGCTTTAGCTATAATAAGAATTTAAGCAAAGTATAAAACATGCAATTGATGAATATAGATGACTAAAAATTTTTATGTGACAAGATTCCCAAAGGTATCCTTTAAGAGGCACATTTTCCTGATGCATCTAAATATTTAACTTAGAAATAATTGACTTTTAGATATTTTGAAAGACATACCTACTAGGCAAATCATAAATGTATTCATTCTGGTGTAATGTAAGAAAATTACCTTGCAGCCTTTCATGGCCATTTTTCTACACAATAATAGATCCAAAAGTCTTATTAGTTTTAAGTGCTGAATATTAGTTGGAATCTTTTTAAATTACTTCGAAGGTGATTAGTTTAGCAAAGAAGAGAGTTTTCCTTTTAAACATGAGTGCAATCTCATGTTTGATTTGTGTAATATTCTTGGTTACATATTTTGTTTTTGTGTGTGATTGTCTCTGGCTTTGGTTTAACAACAACTCACGATCTTGTCAGGACAGCTGTGGTCGGTGAGACATATCATATAGGTTCGTAATGATTTCAGCAGCAAGTTATACCATACCTGGCTAACAGTAACTTACAAAAATCCCGATTAACTTCTCCCGTATAACAAGAAGTCTGGACGTTTCTGTCTCTGTCACGGGCTCAATGGCTCCGTGGTCTTGTCTTTCATCGTGGTTGCAAGATGGCTGCAGCAGCCTGGAGCCCTGTGTATTCATCATCCATCCCGAGGCGTAGGGCTGGGTGGAGACCGAGGGAGGCGAAGTTGGCAGGGGCTCTCTCTTTTTCTAGGAAAGCAAAAAGTTCCCCAGACACCTCTCAAACAGGTAGCAGCTTCCGTGTTGCTGCCAGAACTGGGTTACATGGCCAGCCCGGCTTCGAGGCAGGTGAGGAATAGGAAATAAAATTGTTTTAATTATCTTAGACCAGGCGTTCATAACGGGGAGGGAGGGACAGGGCTGGAGTGGGGTCGGGGGGAGGGTGGGATAGGGTGGTGCTTTGATATCATCCCTAACGAAAGATAGAGTTTTTTAGTGGAGAAAAGAGGCAGAAAAAACTCTTACTCTTTTTATATATAAAGATACACAGATATATACAGATATACATATAATACATAAACAGACATATATATGGTATTAATATTTCATGGGTGGGGCGATTAGGAAAAAAGTGTCTAAAAATGCCGTTGGGGATGATCACGAAAAAAAAGTTGAGGGGTGCCTGGGGGGCTCAGTCAGGTAAGTGTCTGACTTTGGCACAGGTCATGATCCTAGGTCCTCAGGTCGAACCCTGCAGCGGGCTCCCTGCTCAGAGGGAAGCCTGCTTCTCCTCCCTCTGCCCCTCCACCCCGCTCATGTTCTCTCTCTCTCTCTCTCAAGTAAATAAATAAAATCTTAAGAAAAAAAAAAAAGGTTGAGAAACACTGGCCTACACCAAGCGTGATCCATTCCTGAGGCTTTGCACATAGTCTTACAAACAAAATTGGACTCTATTACTAATGACAAAGAGAGGCACAGATATTGAATAGAAAGCTAACAATGCCTGCCACAATGTCATAGATTAAATTAACGAGCAATTTACATGATCTTGTAGTTGGCGGTCTTCTCTCATTGAACTATGAATTTCTTAAGCATAAGCACTGTGTCTGATTCATCTTTGTATATTAGTACACCAGGCCCTCCGTACATATATTTTGTAGATTGAATGGAACCTAACATACGTTTCACAGCTGGACCAGTTACCAGATATTTGAACATACCTGCCTACCCAAAAGCCTTCAGCAGATTCCCATTCCTTACAGGCGCGAGGTCCGCTTGTCATTCTCGTTTGCTACCACTTCCGCGACTGGTACCTGGGGTCCCCACACACTGATCTGTTTGGTCCCGAAACACATCCTTGGTCTGAATCGTCTGTGCTTTTGCACCTGCTGTTCCCTCTCTTGTTAACCAACAGACTCCTTTTCCCTCGAGACTCTATTTGAAGTCCCTTCCTCTGGGAGTCCTGAGGCGGTTTCACTTGCCTGGAAGGCTCTTTCCTTCCTCTCCAACTCTTTCAAACCCTTCCCTGCACAGCCTAGTTTAAGTCCTGCTTCCTCCCCGAGTTCTTGACGGCACCCCCAGCCCACATGCGTCTCCCTCCTCTTTGAATCCTACTGTGTTTCTGCTCTGTGCCATTCTTGGCCGTGCCTCATTAAATAACTTGGTGTGTGAAATGTCTCTGCTTGTTGCCCGACTCACGCATCTGTATGTTGTCTCCACACTAGGCTAAATTCCAAGAGAGCAAGGGAACTCCTGCAAAGTCCGGTGTTGTGCGGCGTATCCAGGAAACTATTAGTCAGACTTGGTTAAATGATAGATATAATTGATA
The DNA here is from genome assembly GCF_964656455.1 of Halichoerus grypus. Taxonomy (NCBI): domain Eukaryota; kingdom Metazoa; phylum Chordata; class Mammalia; order Carnivora; family Phocidae; genus Halichoerus; species Halichoerus grypus. The sequence goes on from NC_135714.1 coordinate 33,056,499, forward strand.
AATAGCAATAAATAAAATGAAAGCCAATAAGTACTTGGCAATTCTGTTTTCTCCGGTTCTAAAACCCACTGTATTTGTGTTTTTGTTTTTTTTTTTAAAGATTTATTTATTTGACAGAGAAAGAGACAGCGAGAGAGGGAACACAAGCAGGGGGAGCTGGGGAGGGAGAAGCAGGCTTCCCGCAAAGCAGGAAACCCGATGTGGGGCTCGATCCCAGGACCCTGGGATCATGACCTGAGCCGAAGGCAGACGCTTAACGACGAGCCACCCAGGTGCCCCTATTTGTGTTTTAACATGAATATACCGGCATCACTGGGATCAGTTCGCAAGAGAGAAATCTAAAGGCCTTACTGAGGAGCTAGAAGCTGGTGCTCGCTCTGTTCTGCCTTCCAGTTCCTGATGCTCTCTGCCTAAGAGAATTGGAGGCATGGAAATGTGGTGTAAAGCTCAGGGATTTGAAGTTAACCAGAGACAAGTTATTTAATTTATCCGGACCTCAGTCATCATATCTGTGAAATGGGGATACTATGATTTACCATGTGGGATTGTTGTGATGACAAAATGAGGTCATATATGAAAGGGCCTGTTTCAGGATCTGGTTCTCTGTAGGCACTGAATGTATGTGTGTGGATAGTGTGGCTTGTCAGCCTGATGTTTTGGGGTGGGGGGCAATATGTTTTTGCTTTACTGAATTTCCCTCTCAATATTCCCTTGAAAAAAGGAAGTAACTTAGGTATACTTTTTAAAAGGGTATTTCTATCTGAGGAATTGGCACAAGGCTAGTACCCACATTTCATAGCATTTTGAGCTGGAACGAAACATTCTTGTGTTATGGATGATGAAAGAAACGCTTCAAGACAGTGAGCAGCTTGCTCCTCCTTACAAGGCCAGTGGCAAAGACGAAAGTGAACCCAGGTATGCTGACTCATGTTTGGAGATTTTTCTCCTTGTCTAGGGTTGCCAATCAGGCAAATAAAAAAGCCTGGAATGCCAGTTCGATTTTGAATTTCATTTTTTTTTTTAAGATTTTATTTTTATTTATTTGACAGAGAGAGAACGAGCACAAGCAGGGGGAGCGGCAGGCAGAGGGAGAAGCAGACTCCCCACTGAGCAAGGAGCCCGATGTGGGGCTCGATCCCAGGACCCCGGATCATGCCCTGAGCCGAAGGCAGTTGCTTAACCAACTGAGCCACCCAGGTGCCCTAGATTTTGAATTTCAGATAAATAACTTTTTAGGATAAGTTATATTCCATGACCATCAGTTAAAGTTTAAAAAACCATACCTGTTTGGAGAACAAATGAGAAAAGAATAGATGTGCAGGAGATATTTGGTAAATAATTATGCTTATTGTCAAATGTTTTAATAAGCATTGAGACTTTGCCTTTCCAAGGAAAAATGGCACTTTGGGGGAAGTGAGAGTGTTGATCTTTTTAAAAAGTTGTTTTATTATAAAAATTCAAATACATCTAGGGCTCCTGGATGGCTCAGTCAGTATGGGTCTGCCTTCGGCTCAGGTCATGATCTCGGGGTCCTGGGATGGAGCCCTGTGTCGGGCTGCCTGCTCAGCAGGGAATCTGCTTCTCCCTCTCCCTCTGCTCCTCCCCCCTGCTCATGCTGTCTCTCTCTGTCTCTCTCAAATAAATAAATAAAATCTTTAAAAAAAATTCAAATACATTTAAAATTCCCCATGCCCATCACCCAAATTCAGCAATTATCAAGATATTGCCATATTTGTTTCATCCTCTTTTACCCTTTTGCCTACATAAAGTAAACCCCAGACATCATGTCACTTTGCCCACCTATACTATACATCTCTAAAATCAAGAATATTTTCTTACAATTCCATGCGGTCATTATCCCACTTAACAAAATTAGCAGCGATTCTTTGGAATTTTCTAATACCCAGTTTATAATCATATTTCACTGACTGTCTCAAAAATACCTTCTTACAATTAGTTTATTTAATTCAGTATCCAAACAGAGTCCATCCATTATATAGGTGTTATGTCTCTTAAGTATCTTTGATATTCCTTATTTTTAGTGACAAAAATGAACTGATGAAGAAAGACACCATTTGATGTGTTGGGGTAATTTTATTAGGCTCATAACAAGTTGCTAGATTGCTCTTATGTAGATGTTAAAACCAAAAGAGGTTTTGCAAACAGGGATGTCAAAATGATTATGTATAAGGCGATCAATTCCGATGGTTCTATTGCTTTGTTTACAGTAGATGGAAAAGAAAGAAAATGGAGAGAGATTTCGTTTCGTTTTGTCTTTTGGGCTGATTGTCTTTTGTGTGTTGAAGCTGATTCACATATAACATGGGGGAGAATAACATAATAATCCTTCCTTCCTAGATTGCGAAGGTCAGATGAAAAGCCAGCTGTCTGAGGAAGCTGAGCTTGGCCATGGAGCAGTGTTTCTCCAATCTGACTGCTTCTGTGTCATCTAATGCTTTACAAATCGTTTCTCTGGTTCTTCCCAGAGCCCCTGAATGAGAATGTCCCCAAGAGGGTCCCAGGGAAACATTTAAAACAACTTCTTAGGGTAATTGTGAAGATGATCAAACATGGGGATCACTGACTTTACCCTCCTTGCACCTTGATCGCTTTATCGGTAAATTGTGAATAATGATACTTCTCGGGGCTAATGGTACTTTACAGCGCTGTGGGTGAATGAACACCAAATGCCTCCTTAACACCTTCGTCATGATCAGTGTTATGAATCCAGGTGATCCTTATCCAAATGTTGGACACTTGACTTCGGGATGGATTAGTATTCTTCAGCTTACATTGTTCCCTGTGTACCATCTAGTATGGTGCCCAGCACATAGTTGGAGTGCAGTACATATTGGAGAAATGAATACATGAATGATATTATTGAGGATTCAGATCAGTGACACTTCAAATTATCCATCCACAGACAATACAAGGATCTGGCAGGCCACCAGTGCTATTCTAACGTAAGAGGGGTCCAGACTTAGATGGGAATGGCCTAGAGAATGGGATTAATGCCCAATAATATATGTCTTCCCATGTCTCACCTCTCTTTATATACTGTTTGGTGTTTCATAAAACTTCCTCCTCTGGCAATCAAAATGGGCTTTGAGGAAATAATGAGACTGGAAACACATTCATATAAATGTGGCAATGGTAACAAGGCCTTTACCTTCCAAGGAGACTCACATTTGAAGAAAGCACCAAGCCTCTAGGGGGGCCTGGGTGGCTCAGTCAGTTAAGTGTCTGACTCTGGATTTCCGCTCCAGTCATGGGATCGAGTCCCATATCGGGCTCCCCGCTCACTGGGGAGTCTGCTTGAGATTCTTTCCCTCTCCCCATGCACATGCTCTTTCTCTCTAAATAAATGAATCTTTTTAAAAAAGGAAAGCACCAAGCTTCTAGAGAAAAGGCTGCTCCAATGGTGGGAGAGATGTTCAGTAGGGAGGGAACTTCTCATCACCCTTGATGTTGCCCCATGTAGGTGGGTAGCTTCTGGTAAGACTGTTCCCTGAAGGAAACATGCTGGTGCCTCCTGTGTCGGCCGACCGGAAACCCTAAGGGCCAAGATGTCCAGACTCTCTTGCAGGGGATTCTTATCAGGAGGGATGAGAACTGCTGCTGATAGATTGGGAAGCTACTTCCTTTGCCATCTTCCTGTGGGAAAGATTCCCCGGAACTGGGTGTCTTGATTCTCCCAGTTTTGTGCTGTGGGGATCTTACCAGATGCTTCTGCACTACAGTCCTTCTTCAAAATGAGGAGTCTAGAATACTCAGTTCTATGCATGCGTGGCACTGACACTGGAATTCAGTCAGGAGAATATCATTAAAGAGAGAAGATGAGATAACAGACTTTTCATGTGACAGAGAAGGGGAGCTCTCTAGCTCATATGCCCCGTGATGCAAAAAGGCGGGTGCATAGTTTATCCACTGATAGTTGACTCAATGGTAGTGAAGTTTCTTGGGAACTTATTTTAGAAAAATAGCAAGTGTGAGTCTCATTCTTTTAGTTCCTGATCCTACACACACACACACACACACACACACACACACACACACACACACACACCTTGGGACAGGCTAGTAAAGCTTCATGGGAAATGGAACACTGAAGAGATCCCTGGGAGGCTTTCAAATTTACTTTCACTAGGTACGCACTTTTAGGGTGATAAAGTGAAGGAAGCAGATGGATGTCTGCATGGTATTTGTGAGTGTTACAAGATATCACATAATGTGCAAGAGAAGAGGTGGTTAGAGGAGGATGGAATGAGATTAGGGGATTATCTTCTGGTGCATTTCAGTTCACTTTGGGATTGCAGATTTAAGAAGGTTGGCTAATGGTGATGTCCGGAGTGGTTCTTTTCAGAGTCTTAACTATTGTCTTTGAAAGTAATTTCAGGTGGGTTTGTACCACTAAGACAAGACTACGGTCGCCTGGTACCTGAAGGTGACTAGGGAATCATCTCCTAAGAAGTTGAATTTATATGAAGAGATATTAATCAGAAAGAAAAGGGCTGGTCACCCATGGAAACATAGCAAGCCTGAGAACTGCACGTTGGCAGTGCCCATACATGCATTGTCAATAGAGAATTTTGGCTAATGGACTTCCTGTATTTTGATCCCATTTACAAGACCATAGGGAGGATGTGAACTTTAGGCTAAGCCTGTTCTTGACCATTCTGGTACTCAGTGATAAAAGGAAAGAAATTCCCATAAATCCTAACAGTGGTACCCATCTGTATGACAAAAGAAACTTCTTTCCTTAGGATCTTAATTTCCTTAGGAATTTTTCTAGCATGTGGAGCAGGTTGGTCTAGCACAGTTCAAATCCCTGGATTATTTTGGGTTTGTTTGTTTTAACTTGAGTGATGTTCCAGACTGAGTAAGAAAAGGACTCACAGACCCAGAGAGACTTACTCTCTGACAAGTAAGGTGACTGAGCGGGGGTGGGGGGAGGGGGTCTGAGAGTTTTCAGGGTCATTTCTTTAGTCCAAGGCTGATCCTGACCTAGGATGCAGGCCTCCTGTGCCACACTTTCTTAAAAGTGACTATCCAGGGATACTAGCAAATGCCACTTCTACCCAGAAAGGAACTGTAGGACATATTTATATTTTCTTTTACAAAGGATCATGAGCTATTTTTGCACCTTTTTTGGGGGGGGGGGTTACAGAGGCAATATATGCTTATGACGGAAGTTTGGAAACTGTAGATAAGCACATAAAAGAAAAAATCTATAATTGTACCAATAAGAACATTGTTAACATCTTGATATGGTTACTTACTCCTCATTCTATTTTTTTATTAAAAAATCAGGGTCATGTTGCACATAGTGTTTTGAACTTGCTTTTTTTTTTAATGTAACAATGTTGTCATACACCGTTTTCCACATTATTATGTATTTTTCTAAAATAATAAGGAATTCAATGATAAGAAGGTGTGCCTTTTTTCCCCTTTGAAAAGTTATCCTGTATGGCAAGTTGTCTTATATTTAAAGAGTAGAGACAAATGAGGGCAAAAATGAATGGAAATGGCAAGTCAATCCCACAGGGAATGTGGTTTCTGAAAGTCCCTGCTGCTAGAAACAGATTTAGGATTATACCTTCTGGTTCCAACCATGTTGATGACATCTGTGTGAAGGTACAAGAGTTGGCATCAAGGATGAACATCAAATTCCAGGTAGGAGCTGTGGATAATGTAGAGAGAGCTCCAAGGCCCTTGCCAAGAGCAGATGGTTTTCCAGCATCTGTCTCCCTGCTAGGACCTGTACTAATTGCTCCTCCATGGACAGCTGGTCCTCAATTTTTGGTTGTTTTAAGGTTGTGGGGAATGCTTTTATAAGGCTTGAGAACTTTTGCCCTTGATGTGGACATCTGGGAGGCAGTGATATGTTTTGTTTCTGTTTTGTTCAGGAAAGCCCCAAGGATAACTTAGAGAACTGAGGGAGTTGGTGGGGCCTACGTGAGTGATAATCACCTTTGGGCCCTTGGCCACCTAGTTGCTTTGCGGCCGAGGTCTGTAAATGGGCTGGGTGTATTCTCCTATCAGTCTCTGAAAACTCTCTAAGGCACTCAGTATTTGCAAGTTCTCTCTGTCACAGATTAGGCCAGTGAACTCTCCATTGTATTGGGACAGGTTTTCAGGAAAAGAGGTCCAAATTTTGTTTGTATTTTGTAGAAATCCAAGACAGCTGCTGCCGAACACAGTCCTGAAATCAGAGACCTGGGGGCTTTATGCTTAGCTTGGCTGGGAGGGCCTTTTTAACATGCAGGCCTCTGAGTCAAGGTTGCGAAGTGGCGGGGGGAGGGACAAGCAAGGCAAGGCAAAAGGGAAAATCCTGGCAGCAGGGAAAGATCATCACGGCAAGAACTTGGACCTATGCCTCTTTACCTTCAACTCTGTTAGCATCTGCTCTCAAAGTAGCATGTGTTATTAGTACTTTCATAGAGACATGAAATATCAGTACTGGAGAGGCCCATCTGAGGTCAGGGCCTAATTTTACAGATGAGGCAGCTGAAGTCTGGAGAAGCTAACTGCTGTGAGCACGGTCACATGGTTAGTGGTAGAGCCAGGATTTGCGCCTCACAGTCCAGGGCTCTGTCCACTGCAGGCCACCTCTCCCTACAATACAGTCAGAAATAAGCCTAAAGCACCACACCGAGTCTCCATTTATATTTAGTATCATATTCTCAGATTTATCCGTAATTGAGGAGCAGCTCCTTAGTCCTCTACTAAAGGAATTCAGAATCAGGCAACTCAAAGTCTACGGAGAAGGAAGAAGTTTCATGATATATTATTGGGTGAGAAAAGCAGCAGGGAGTATAGTATAGTAGGCTGTAGTTTGCATATTAAAAAAGAAGAATGTGAGGGGCACCTGGGTGGCTCGGTTGGTTAAGCGACTGCCTCCGGCTCAGATCATGATCCTGGAGTCCCGGGATCGAGTCCCGCATCTGCTCCCTGCTCAGCGGGGAGTCTGCTTCTCCCTCTGACCCTCCCCCCTCTCCTGTGCTCTCTGTCTCTCATTCTCTCTCTCAAATAAATAAATAAATAAACCTTAAAAAAAAAAAAGGAATGTGTGTGTATAGGATAATTACACATATGCATTCATACATGTATGCCGGTGAGTACCTGTTGTAATGTAATAGCTTTGGAAGAATGCATGAGAAACTTAATACACTGGTTGCTTCTGGGAAAATGGCCGGGAGCCATGGAGGGCAGGCATAAGAGGGAGACATATTTTCCACTCCTGTACTCTTCGGATTTTTGTTTGTTCTTAAGACTTTTCTTTCTCTCTCTCTTTATTTGAGAGAGAGAGAGAGACTGAGAGACTGTGTGAGCAGGGGAAGGATCGGGGGAGAGGGACAAGCAGACTCCACGCCAAATGCGGAGCCTGACGCTGGGCTCGATCTCACGGCCCTGAGATCATGACCTGAGCTGAAATCAAGAGTCGGACACTCAACTGATGGAGCCACCCAGGCACCCCACTCTTGTAGTCCTTGAATTTTACTATAGGCATGTATTAACTATTTTTAAAAAGTAAATGTAAACACATTTAAAGCTGACACGTGAGCTCAGATAAGGGAGAAAACTTAATGCTTACCGGGAGTTTCTTAAAGGTCTCATGGAGACATGGCATTTGAGCTGGGCTCTGGGTCAGGTAGAATTTTACCAGGAAAAGTCAGAGCAGGAAAGATCATATTTCAGGAGATGAGAACAGGATGCTTAAGGTCATCGAAGCAGGAAATGCAGGCAGTTTAGGGGATGCTACTACGTAGTCTGGAGAAATTGCCGCAATGGCCAGGGGGACCTGGGGACAGTGAAAGAAGAAAGGTAATGAAAGAGATGGCTGGATGGAGGTCATTTTATACTCAATGTGGAGTAAATTGGCCCCAGTGTTCCTTTCCCACCTCACCTCCTCCCTGTGCTTCAGCCACAAAAGCCAACTCTCTATGCTCCAAACGTGCAGACCTTTCCCACACGCGTACCTGGGCACTGGCCACTTCCTCTGTGTGGTTGCCGTCTTCCAATCCTATTTTCTTTCCCTCTTCCAAGACCATTTCAAATGTCACTCCTCTCCACTCCCTCCACCCCCACTACCCCAGAGGAGGTAAGCGCTCTGTCCTCAGTGTTCTCTTGGCATTTTGAATTTACCTTTATTATAGCACTTGTCCACTTAAATTTTAACTTTTCTGTGGGGTGAAGCTGAGCATGAGGTCATTGGTATGCAGAACGTTGCTTCTTTTCTCTCTAATTTAGGATTTTATTCTCTAAGGTCCCAGCTTTATGGGACCTCATGATGATGAAGCAGGGTCATAGCTTTCTGCCTTCTCATGGCTATCACATTACCTCTCTCCATGAAGTCATTTCTCCTCTAGAAGAAAAAAAAAAGTGAGGGTCAGAGACATTATTAACTAAGTAAGAAGAAAGGTTTTTTTAAAAACCTCTAGGCCTCGTCTAAACCATATTAACATTTTCTTTATTATCTTTGTCCCCAATAGGCTCTTTTAAAATAGCCTAGTTTAAAGCCAATTAAAGGCAGATATCCTGTCATTTTTTTTCAGACTTCTATGAAATTGGAACTTAATGTTAATAGAACATTATATATGCATACGAGATGAATTAAACAGTTAAAAAAGAAAAGAATTTTGCTCTGGAGTATCCTGACAGTTTCAGGGTCATTATAGGCTTGTTTCTCCCAGTGTCTGTAAGTCCTTGATCAGAACTTGAGCATCTAGGGACTTATTTAATCCTACTATTATGTATTATGTCTGCAATATAATCCATATAAAAGTACATCTATATTCCAAAAGCAGATTTCAAAAACTTAGGAAAAGCTGTACAAACGTGTGTTCTTAGGTTATTCCTCTCTGTTCCTCTTTCTTTTAGACAACTGAGGGAATGGCTGTGGTCCACCCCCATGACAGTTTTATCTACAGAGGGACATGTATAAGAGGAGCTGAGAATTCATGGTGAGCCGGGATTTGCTCACTGGGGCACAGATACCTGTCTCTGCCTGGACCAATGCCCTTCTGAGCGTTCTGGGCATTCGGGGGCACCAGAACAAGCTTGTACCTTTATTTTTCTGCATAAATGGGACCCTTTACCAAATTGTTCAACTGTTTATTTTTTTCAGTTACTAATGTTTCATGGGCGTCCTTCTTGGGCACTACATAGGGGCTGACCTAATTCTTTTTAATGCTGTATTGGATTGCACTGCATGGATATGGCAGAATTAATTTAACCACTGTCTTTTGATGGACCATTCAGTTAGTCCCAGTTCTTTTCTTGCTGTTATGAATAATGCAGCAATGCAAGTTCTTGCACATATGTCTTGGCGACGTGTGTAGGTGCAGCAGGATAATGTATTTAAAGAATGGGAATTGCCAGGTTAAAAGGTATACATATTTACAATTTTGATAGCTAGCGGCAGGGCATATCAAAGGTAGGGTGGTGGAAGGGGTCTACGCCGGGGTAACAGGTAATAAGGGAACATGTTGTCTGTAGGGAATTTAGAAACAACAGTAAAACCAATGTGGGTCTGATTTTTATTATCATGATGTGCTGGCAGTGTTAAAGTCGGAGTAAGTTCTTCGTGTGTGTAGACATTGCATTAGAGCTCACTTCAGAGGCAGACTCTGATTCTCACCCTGATGGCACTCCATATTCCTGAGTTTAAATAGTAGATTAGAAATAAAGAGTGATTGCACCATGATTATAGAGACTATGAGACAACACTTGATTTACTTCAATTGTGTCGTTCTATGTGACCTCTTGGAGTTTCGTGTTTAAGTTTAAAACAGTACAGCAGCGCACAAACTGCATAGTATAATAGCTTTGATCAATGAATGCAAGTTTTAGTTCCTACATGAAACATTTTGCTGCATTTGAATAATTTAAAAATTGAAATATGTTTTTCTTTGAATTGTTACATGTTTTAAAGCTAAAGAATGGATCAAGAAAATGATTGTTCCTAACTCTTACACATTATTACTGAAACTAATTTTGTCATACAGACTAGAGCAGTTAAAAAGTGCCCAGCGCCAGGTGTCACATACACGAAGTAGGCACTGGATTCCGTCAGGTTGCCCTCTACAAAGATGTCACTCTTTGGCACGTCTCCCAATGGTGAGAGTGCCTGCTTAAGGGAGAAAACTTTTGAATGTTGTTAGAAATTAGGAATGTCCTAAGAAAGAAGTCAAGTCACTTACCAGCTGAAAAATGTCTTTCCAGCTATTCTTCCTCCTCTCCTACCTTTGTTTTAGGATTGTGTCTCCATCTGTTTAGTCGGCTGTATGAAATGCTGTAGTATTTTATTTCTCTCAGACCTGGAGGCTGGAAAGTTTAAGATCCTGGTGGTGGCAGGTGTCTGGGGGGTCCTGCTTCCTGGCTCATAGACAGCACCTCCTCACTGCACCCTCACATGGTGGAAGGGGTAAAGGAGCGCTCTGGGATCTCTTTAATAAGGGTACGAATCCCATTCGTGAAGGCCCCACCCTCATGACCTATCACCTCCAAAGGCCCTACTTTCTAAAACCATCGCTTTGGGGGTTAGATTTCAATCTATGAATTTTAAGGGGACACAAATATTCAGACCATAGCAGATTGCTTTGTTTCATCAATGTGGCAAAGGGAGATAGGCTTCCCCCAAATGAAGCAGTGGGAGGGGAGGTAGACACAGCACTATAAATGGGCTCAGAGGCTGGACTGCTGGCCGCCTGACTAGCTTATCATCTTGGGAAAGTTACTTTATTTCTCTGTGCCTTGGTTTCCCCAGCTGTAAAATGTGACAACAGTGGTACTGACCATGTAGTGTTGTTTAGTGATTGATGGGCTAATTTTCATAAAGCACATCAAACAGTGTCTGGCTGTTAGTAAGTACCATAGTGAGTGTTTATTGGTATGCTTTTCTACAAAGGGTCAGATACCCCACTAAGAACGGGAGATAGATTCTTTTTCATTGCCTTAAAGAATCCTACGAACTACACATCATTATCCACATTTTGTTGTTCTGGTTATGTGATTGGCCCAAGGTCATACTGCTAATCAGCAATGGGGATGAGAATCTGAGACCTTGACTCCACAATCTCACCTCTTTGCAAACAATTGAAAATTGACCAATTCTTCTGTTGAACCTGAAACTAAATCACCTCACTTCATTCTGTGCTCTTGGTTAAATATCCAGAACAAAATACCTTGGCTTCTTTTATAGTCTTAGCAATTTGTACTATAAGGGTTTATCCTAATTCTAGAGAATGTCGAAAAGCTTAATGATTGTCCTTAAAGAGAGAGGATCTATCTCGAAGGAAGTTCATGAGAAAAGGAACATCTGTTTGAAAAGTATTTTTATATTAAAACTGGGAGCTCAAAAGATTGAGTAAAAAGCCACCAATTTGGAACATTGATCTATAAGCTATCTATATGTACTTTGCATTTAAAATATTAAGGAAATTAAGTATGGGATGTAGCATGTAGACATCATATATATTTGAAAAACTCCTGGGTGGATGGAAAGAGTGCTGACTCAGCTGATCCAGTTTCTGGGCCTCAAGTCAGCCCCCAGTCGCTAAACCACTGTTCTGAGCCTTGGCTTCCTCATGGGGAAACGAGTGGGTTGAACTAGATGACCTTTCAAGGCATCCAATCGTGCTAAGTTTCTTTACCCATCAGGGAACAAGCTATTTTACATTTTGTTTAGTGGTTGTTCAATGGTGGGGGAGTACCAGGAATTTGGGGGAATTCCCAGAATACATGGGCAAAAAATATATTTTTAAAAGTTTGCAACATATTTATTTAACCAAAAAGGATTAATATCTTTAATCTCTAAGGAGATTTTAAGAAATGAAGAAATAATGCTAGAGAAGTTGATAAGACAGATGACTTACAGAAGAAAAATATAACTGGCTAGTAAACAGATGAGAGAATGTTAATTTTTATTAGTCATCAATGAAATGCAAATGAGAACAAATCAAATTGGGAAATACTGAACCCAGTGATTTTGGTAGTGTGATAAAGTGAATACTCTCATACACTGCTTATGGAGTAGAAATCAGTCTAATTTTATATCTCTTTTGTTCTAATAATTGCACTCATGTCTATTTTTTTTAAAAGATTTTATTTATTTGTTTGACAGAGAGAGACACAGCGAGAGAGGGAACACAAGCAGGGGGAGTGGGAGAGGGAGAAGCAGGTTTCCCGTTTATAAGGGAGCCCGATGCAGGGCTGGATCCCAGGACCCTGGGATCATGACCTGAGCCGAAGGCAGACACTTAATGACTGAGCCACCCAGGTGCCTCCTCATGTCTATTTATACTAAAGAAACAATTGTCTATTTATACAAATTTATTTTTAGAATGTTCACCCACTGTTATTACAGTAAAATTCAGAAACAATTTAAGTGTTTCTGATTAAATAAATAATGCTACATTCATATAATGAAACATTATGCAGTCATTAAAACTCTGAAGAATCTTAATGATACAGGAAATATTAATGATGTAGATGTTAAATACAAAAAGCAAGAAGCCAATCTACATATAAAGTATGGTATTAGTTTCAGAAAAAAAAAAAAGATGCACTGAAAGAAAGAAACAGGAAAAGGTACACTAATATCTTACATCTTTTGGTTCTAGGTGGCAGTTGGTTTTGTTTTTTAGGTCCTTTAGATCATTAAGTATTTTGAAAAGTTGTAGAATGTGTATGTACTACTTTTACAATCTGAAAAAAAAAGGATATATAAAAACGATCCAGAGAAAATGAGAAGTTAGCCAGCGTGAGGGGCCATCTCTAGTCTGATTGGATCAGCAAAGAAAAAGGGAACTGCTGGGGCGCCTGGGTGGCTCAGTCACTGAGAGTCTGACTCTTGATTTTGGCTCAGGTCATGATCTCAGAATCCTGGGATGGAGCCCTGTGTAGGCTCCCTGCTCAGCGGGGAGTCTGCTTCCCCTCTCTCTCTGCCTTTCCCCCCACTTGCTTGCACTCTCTCTCTCTCTCTCTCAAATAAATAAATCCTTAAAAAAAAAATGGGAACTGCTGTTCACCACCCATGGCTTAGGTGTGTGTGTTGAGTGATGGCGGTGATGGTGCGGGCACGGGGGGCTGGGGAAACCCTGGGGTGTGATGGTTTTCTTCATCATAGATGGTGCTTTAGAGCTGGGAGCTGGGCTTGGTGAAGGTCTACACAGATGCCAGGCAGATATCATAGTTTCACAGTAAGTAAACATCATCAGGTAGGGAGCTACTGTAGGTCAAAGGGGAAAACAAAACCCTAAAGCAGAACTTCCTGTTGCCCCCTCACCTTTGCAGACAGCAAAGACCCCCAGGGCGGAACGTCTCCCTCACTCTCAGAGTTACTTTGATTTGGAATCTGGTTTTGTGTGGGTAATAACAGTTTCACTCTTGAGTTTCCTTCTTTCTCTTTCTTTTTTTCTTTCTTTCTTTCTTGTTATTTTTTTTTTTAAGATTTTATTTATTTATTTGACAGAGAGAGACACAGTGAGAGAAGGAACACAAGCACGGGGAGTGGGAGAGGGAGAAGCAGGCTCCCCACTGAGCAGGGAGCCCCATGCGGGGCTTGATCTCAGGACCCCGGGATCATGACATGAGCGGAAGGCAGACGCCTAATGACTGAGCCACCCAGGCGCCCCTCTTTCTTGTTATTTTCATTATGACTTTTTTGCTCTAATTCTGCAGAGTTGGGGCAAAGAGGGAGAAGGGGAGTCAGTGAATGTAATTATACTGGTTAGGAAGTAAAGTGTTCAGATAATCTCAAAGTAACTTCGAATATCCTTTGGCTGGAGTATTTTCTAGAAGTTGCCCTTACTTCTAGGGGGGACAGATGATGATGTCTTGTTGAGATGCAGGTAAAGCTTGTACTTGAAGCTCACGTTTCTCTTTTTACGACTTGGCTGGGAATCCTAACCCAGAACCATGACTTTTCCTCCCCCAGATCCATCCCAATGGGAGGTAGGCTCGAACCCTTGGCACCGTCTACCCTGTGTCACTTGTTATTCGACACACCAGCATTCTTTCACGTACTTGAAAAAGTCGTCGTAGCATGAACTATATTTTTTGCTGATCTTTTTTTTGCGTTTTCTGTATAACTAAAGATGAGAATAAAACCACAGCTTGCACAAAATGCTATAGAAAACAAAAGATCCCACCTTTTAAAACTTCTATCATAAAAAATTTTGAACATACATAAAAGCAGGGAGAACAGACTAATATACCCCCCATGTAACTGTCATTCAACTGCAATAGTTCTCAGCATTTTCCCACTTTTATTTTGTCATCATCCTTACTTCTTGTTGTTGCTGTCTTTTCTGGAATAATCTAAAATCCCAGGCAACATATTCAATTCACCTGTCAGATAAGACTTAAAAAAATATGTATGACCACAATATGATTATCACCTAACAAAATTAGCAATAGTTCCTTAATGTCATCTAATACCCAGGCCATATGCAAACTCTCTTGAATATCTAAAAAATAGAGAAAAGGACTTAAAAAACTCTCATGAGTAAGAGGAGGGATGAGCTTGAGACGTTTGTGGGAGGAGGCTGAATTATTCAGCTTTGCTTGTCTTCTCTCCAAAAAGGAACCAGAAGCCAGAGAGAGCGCTTCTAGGAATTTTAAACAATTTCAGCTGTCTAGATCTAGAAAAGTTTTGTCTTTGGACACTGTTGGGGACTCACAGAAATTCTCTATAGCCTCAAAGGAACTCAGATCAGCCTTTTCTTTCCCTTCCATGCAAACTTAAAAAACAAAACAACACATACAGGGGCGCCTGGGTGGCTCAGTTGGTTGAACATCTGATTTCGACTCAGGTCATAATCTCAGGGTCATGAGATCCAGCGCCACATTGGGCTCCGTGCTCAGTGGGGAGTCTGCTTGAGATTCTCTCTCCCTCTTCCTCTGCCCCTCTGCCCCCTGAGCTCTCTCTCTCTAAATAAATAAATCTTAAAAACAACAACACATACAAAGTACTTCAGAATTGCTCAAGTAACACAGGCATACTGTAGAAACACTTTAAAGAGCACATAAATGAGGAGAAGAAAATGAGATCACCTACAGTCCTAGGACTGTAGACAATCCACCTTACCATTGGTATATAGTGCTCTGGATTTTTGTCATACCTGTGGAATCATACTGTACATATCATTTTGAAACCTGCTTTTGCCCCGTTCAGCTTAGCGAGACTTTCCCCTGGTCAGTTAACATCCTTGTGCACTGCTATTTTAAAGGATATTGATCAGAGGAATAAACTAATTAATTTATCCAAGAACCACCTATTCTTACATAATTTTCTCCCTGTTATAAACAACGTAGACAAGAACACGTGTGTAACTAAATATTTCACATCGAAGTTCATGGAAGAATAAGAACTATCCTTCTGCCACCACATTCTTATCCCTTGTGATGTGGCCACACTCCCTCCCTTGGCTCTCTGGAAATCTCTCTGGCTCATCAGCAGGCATCACAATCTGAAATACCAAACTGCCTGGTCTCCTGCAGCCCTTCCTGTTTGCCAGTGGCTTCCTCCCAGGCCACTGGGGCCTCAGCCTCTTCTCACGGAAGGGCTGGGTGTTATTCTACCTCAGGGATGTTGCTGGGGTCCCTCTCCTCCTTTCTAGCCCCGTAGCATGCACTCTAGGTAAAGCCCTCCTGCTCCTTGCTCCCACCTCTGTATTACTCCAGGAGCCCCCTCTGATCTTTCCCCCCTTGTGATCCCTCCGCACATACCACAGGAATGAGCTCTCTGGAGCCCTGCTTTGTCTCCCATTCTGGACTCTACGTGTCAGCCCAGCTGAGCTGCTTGCCAGCCTCATTACACGTGCCCCATGTTTCTTTCTTTCACTGGTCGTGTTTCTCTTTCACTTTCATCTCTGTGCTTCTCAACTCAAGTGTTTAAAGGGTTACATTCTAATGTCCTGGTCTCTACAAAGCCTTTCTTGATTCTTGCCCATTGCAAGCAGCACTTTTTTCCTTTGTTAGCATTTTGCTTGTTCCTTCTGCAGACACAGTTGAAGTTTATGGCTTGTATCGCCTTTGGAATCTAAGTGTCCTGAGGGTGGGGCTGTGTCTCATTTAACCTGGAATCTGCTCCATTGTATGGCACGATGCCTGACACTTAGTAGGTGCTCAAAACGTCTAGGGAATAGGGACTCCTTTGAGTTAAAAAAGAACGGACTGGTAGGAGTCTATGTGCAAAAGGCCCCGGGGATCTGAGTTGGCTGTGGAGCTCATAGTATATGTTGTCGATGCTGACAGGCCGGAAGCAGTTTTGGATTATATGAAAACAAATACAGGCTCATTTCCCACAGTTCTCTCTCCCCACCTAGCAACCCTCGCTGCAGCCTCCCGGAACCACTTTCCACTTCCCAAACCAAACCTGTACTTTCATGCTGCCGGGACTTTGCACATGATTCCCTCCCTCCTCCCCATGCTCTTTCTTCTTCTTTGTCAAAATCTTACTCATCCTCCACATCTGATGTCACCTTTTGAATGTAGGGTTTCCTAATCACCAGAGAATTAATTGCTCCCTCTCCCGGGATTTAGAGGACTGGTTCATATCCACATCATCACAGCAGTCTCTATTGGTGTGTGCCTGTTTTGTTCCAGGCACTGTTTCTGACTCATGACATATGCTAGTTTATAATAATCTTACATCAACCCTTTTAGGTAGATAATAATAATAGGAGATACTTCTGTAATACTCACTCTGTGCCAGGTACCATGTTATGTGGTTTGCATTCACTGCCCCATTTAACTCCATACCACAACCTTTGTAAGGGGGGCATGATCCTTGTGGCTTATTTATAGTTGAAGAAACTAAGGCTTAGAGGGGTTAAGTACCTTTCATGAGATCACAGAGCCAGTAGTTAGTAGAGCCGGGTGGCAGTATGATTCCCGAATCCGTATTCTTAATCATTAGGCTATATTGCCTCTAGTGACAAAGGAACTGAAGCCCAGAGAGGTTAAGTAACTTGCCCCTGGTCACACAGTAAGTGCCAGATGTTGGAGCCCAGCCCAACCTTGCCTGAGGCCCGAGTCTGTGCTCCCTTTTCTTACTCCGAACCGCCTCTCTTTGTAGCAGGGGTTGTCAAACTTTTTCTGTAAAGGGCCGAATGGTAAGTATTTTAGGATTTGTGAGCCATAAGGCCTCTGTTGCAACTTTGCCTTGTAGCAAGAAAGCAGCCCTAGACAATACTGAATGAAAGAGCATGACCCCGTTCTGATAAAATGTTATTAATGGACGCAGACATTTGATTTTCATATAATTTTCAAATGTCATGAAATGATCTTTTGATTTTTTTCAATCATTAGGAAATGTAAAAACCATGCTTAATTTGCGGGCCATACAAAAACAGATGGTGCATGTGGCCTGCGGGTGAGCCGTAGTTTGACAATCTTGTTTCATAGCAGCATCACATCATAGAATGGTTAGATATGCATGCATCTGCCTCTTTGCTCTCTCTTTCCTCGAACAGTTCAGCTTGGGCCCCAAACATGCATGCCCAACTGAGAAAATATGTGTCCTTTGGTAAATGAAATTCAGGTTCCTCAGAAGAAGTTCAGAGAGCATATGACCTTCTTTGAGCATGCCCCACATGGACTGCACCCCCAGCTCCACGCAGTTTTTCAGAATATGCCTTCTATTATTACTCTGGGAAAAGCTGTGGTAGCTACATTTTCCCAGCCACCTTCGTTCTGAGGTGAGCTTCTGGTGTTCCTTGATGGTGCTCTGGGCATCTGGCTGGCTGGCGGGCCTCGTTCCTTACTTGGATCAAGCTGGGAACTCTAGACCAGTGGCGACGATCTGATTGATTATTGTGCTCCTGGGAGTGGTAGGGACCAGTCTGGGCAGGGTGGCTGGAACAGAGGAGAGGAAGGGTGCCACGCTCCCTGCTTGGCCTGTGGGTCAGAGGAGCAGGGCTCTTGGCTCAGAGGCTTCAAGGCTCAGGGCACTGAGATAATATGAAGTCTCAGTGCTTGGTGGTGCTCCCTTTTAACTCAGTTATGACGGGATGAAATAGGGTTTATAATTAGGAATGTAAATATTGCTTTAGAACTTTGATTTTGGAGAACACGGATTTAAAAGTTGTTACAGGCAACTAATAAATCGTTGAACACTACATCAAAAACTAACGAGGTACCGTATGCTGGCTAGCTGAACGTAATGAAAGGGCGCCTGGGTGGCTCAGATGGTTAAGCGTCTGCCTTCGGCTCAGGTCATGATCCCAGGGTCCTGGGATCGAGTCCCGCATCGGGCTCCCTGCCCCATAATAAAAAAATAAAAAATAAATAAATAAATAAAATCTTTAAAAAAAATAAAACAAAATTTGCAAACCGGCATCTTGCAAGCAAAGTTTCAGAACAAAATCCATTTGAAACAGAGATGATCTTTATATAAAAATAAACTGAGGGGTAGTTGGGTGATGGATATTAAGCAGGGACTTGATGTAATGAGCACTGGGTGTTAATATGCAACTGATGAATCACTAAATTCTACCCTTGAAACTAATAATACAGTATATGTTAACTAAATTGGATTTAAATAAAAAATAAAAAAAATAAAAGAAACTGGCTGGTGCAGTCAGTGGAGCATGTGATTCTTGATCTTAGGGTTTGAGTTTGAGCCCCACGTTGGGTGTAGAGAACACTTAAAAATAAAATCTTTAAAAAAATGAATTAATTTCCTTCTTTGATTTTGAAGGGGAATTTAATCATTATTTGTAGCAATGAGAAACATGCTAAGGGGAATTACTAAAGTAGGGCTGAGAATTAGTGAAATGAACTCTTGTAAGATGAAACTCAAGATAAAACCGTACTTGAAAAGATGGTGGCTGCAAAGGCAGTAACCTCATTTAAAGTGTCTTGAAACTGGGTTTGCATAGGAAGCATGGTTGTATGTGAGATGCATGGGCTAGGGCTGGTGGGAATTATAGGCCGAGGGGGACACGTGGGGCTGCTACTGCTCTGGAGTCGGACTAGTTAGGGCTCACTTTGCCCCCGCCATTTGCTTGCTATATGACCGTAGGCAAGATTCTCAAACTCCTCAAAGTCTCTACAGCTGAGAAACAGTAATTTCTATGCAGACAGCAACTGTCTTGTTTACTAGGACACCCTTAGGACATGTTATGATGCCTGCCACACAGGAAGCCCCAAACAAATGTTTCTTAAAATGAATAAAACAACTAATGAATAATACGAAGTACTTGGTACAGTCCCTGAAAGAGGCTGAATAATGTGAATAAAAGTCACAAAACAACCATTGACCCAGTAATGCCACATTTGTGAATATAATCCCCAAGAAATCATCCCACATAAAGGTAACTTATATATACATATATATGTATAGATATATTTTAGATGTGAAAGAGCACAGTTGTTAATGATGGAGAAATCCTGGAGAACTAACTCAAAGACTCGGCTAACCATGGAGAACGGCTGGGCACTTAGAATTGTTGAATCAATAAGAAGCTTTTTAGCTAAAACCTGGCAAGTGTGTAGGCTGCTGAAAATCAACATTTTTTTAAAAATCTGAGAAAATGTTCAGAAGATCTATATAAGTGTATATTTATTAGAGAATGAAACTGAGTAAGAATTTGGAGTGATAACATTTAGAGATAATTACACTTTTTTTCTATTAAGTTACTTAAGAGTTTTTGAATTGGCTCCCCCCTACCCGCACCCACCCAGCCAAGGAAAAGATAGGAAATGAAGCACCCAACCCCATTGCCAGATGGGGAGCTCTCCGTGGGCTCAACCATCCGGGGCAAGGCCTGGTCTCGCTGTGGTGTCCCTGCTAGGCTGTGGAGGGGTCGCTGACAGAAGGTCCTGGCGGGAGATGGGTCACTGAAGAACACAATGCTTTCTTAAGCATCTAAGTGTGTTAGACTCGTGGTAGAATCCATTTCCTTAATGAATGAATTGGCTACTGCTAGTGCAGGTCTTTTGCCCAAAGCCCTTTTGAGGAGGATGACTTTTAGATGTATCCTCTGTAATCGAGAGGCCGTCTTGGTTCATATTTTTCGAGAAAGGTAGCTGAGGATTCCATCAGCATTTTGAAATAAGCCACCTCAATCAAAGGCCAGATAACCTAGAACTCGCAATAATAATTACTTAATGATGGTCATAATTTCACCTTAGTCTTATATTGTGCTCTATTGTTCTGAACGGGCTGTCTGTCTCACAGAATAAGTGAGAGAGTATTGCTAAACGTACAGTTGTGTACAAGTACAAACACAAATTGTTGCTGTGTTGGTATAATTTCCACCTGACCCACTTCCTGCAAGGAAGGTAAGGCAGGTCTTATTCCAGGTTTATAGAGGAGGGATTAGCTCAAGAGGGCTAACTACTTTATCAGGATGTGATGATGGCTACCGGACGGGTCGGTGGGGATAAATTATGACAACAGAGAGGGGACGACGCCTGATCTAGCAGCAGCTCAGCTCATCAGAGAACCTTTTCAAGAAGGGGTGGGAGTTGGGGGGTGAGTGAAGGGAAAGGTCTTTGCAGGCAAATAGAGAAGCACAGAGTAGGTCCGAAGAAAGATTAGGAGGGAAGAATGGGTATCTATTAGTTGGGAGGGGACTCGAGGCCAGACTGAATCCTGGATTTCCTACTGGGTAGCCCTCAGCTTTCCAGAAGATGAAGTGGATCAGGGTGCCTCGTCCCTATGCCCTCCCTCTCGTCTGCCTTTGTCCTTCTGCTGCAGTGGACAGAAGCTCCCTCCTTATACCGTTGCCCTTGGGGGATGAAGCCTCGCTCCCATCTTCCCTCTGTGTGAGACCCATCCAGGCCCCTTGAAGGTATACTTTCTGTGAAAATGGTGAAAAAAGGAGAAAGGGAGACAGAACTCAAGTTCCTGAGAACTGAGAGCTTCTGAGATTGAAGGTGCACTGATTCTTGCGTGACTGAAGTCCTTATAGGGTCACTTAGTGGCCTCCCTCATGATGCCATTTGAATTTACACTCAGAAACTCTTCTGCGTGGAGAGACATATAATGGGGGCCCCCCTGCCGATTAGCCGCTGGTGCAGCACCACAGAAAAACTGCATCTGTTTTTCACCGACAGGCCCTTTTAGGGAGAATTTCTCATTTTAGGAGAAATTCCACTGAAAGCAAGCCCATCAACCTTCCAGAATGACGATGGGACCCACAAGGGCTCTTTTGTGGGTACATGTGACACGCCAACTGGAGATGATCTGTCATGTCTATATAGGGTAGTGCTCTAACCTGGACCGGAGGCCCTCCCCTCCCCTCTCCCAGCTCCATATTTAGCCATCTGCTGAAGGCTACGCGTGACATCGAGGTTTATCATTTTCTTTACTGCACAGAACAACACAGAAATTTAGGTTCTTGTATTCACTGAGGTAGGTAATGAAGGTTTCTCCTTTGGCCTCGGTTTTAATAGACTGCAGAGAAAGCTAGTCTTGTCTCACCACTTTACAATTTGGGAAACTGAGGCCCTGAGAGCTGATTTGATGTGTCTCTTAGTGCTAGAGCTGGCTGGGAATGAAGGTCATTGACTTTTGGCAGCTTGGTAGGTGGCAAGGCTCAGATAGGAATTTCTTTGTTCACATCATATTTTTGTTTTCATGCTACAAGAAGAAATCCCCCCTTTTTGGGTCCTCATGGCTTGGTGTAAGGTATACAGGGCAGTCTTGGGCAGAGAAACCTCTATAGCGCTGCTTTTAATTCCCCACTTGTAATTAATCATTGTTTAGCATTGTATTTCATAATTATTATCTAACAATGATATTAATATTAAGGACTACTTACTGTAGGCTTGCTATGTGTTGACTATGTACATACAGTATGTTCATATTTTGCACTATGCTAGGGATTTTATACATCTAAGCATACTTAGTAGTCTCAGCAACCCGGTGCTGTAGATGTTATTACACTGATTTACAGAGGAGGAAACAGAGACTTAGGGAGGTTAAGAAACTCTGTTAAGGTTGTTGCATAGGTGGTTGGTTGGGAGCTAGGATTCGATTCCAGATCCACCCAAATTTAAAGTTGGTGTTCTTGCCTTGTTCTTGCCTCATTGTCTTCTTGTTGCAGGGACTTACTCAGGAAATTTGGCTTTTACTCAATCAATCTATTAGAAAGATTTTATTTAATAACCAAAAGCCTGACACATGGACATTTTTTCCTAGTTCCAGTCCTGCTCCACTGGCATCAAAATAAAACTCAAAAATGTCCTAAAAGGTCTTGGCTCTGAACCAAGTAATGAGGGGGTCACAAACGCACATATTTAAGTCATCTGAGATCTAAAGGGCTAAAGTCTGAGACCTGACAGAGCCCCCCAAGGAGACCTTGCTCAAAGGTCTGGTAACAAAGAGGTAGGTATCCAGGACCATGGTGCATGAAAGTGACCCATTGTGAGTCTTAAGACAGAGTCTACCCAAACATTTGACATCCCAACCCCCGTGCCATGGACATTCAATATAGGGCATTTTATTTTTTTATTTTAATTTTTTTTAGAGAGAGAGTGCACACACACGGGCGTGAAGAGTGGTGGGGGGAGGGGCAGAGAGAGAGGGAGAGAGAGAATCTTAGGCAGGCTCCCCGCTGAGCGGGGAGTCCCACTAGGGGCTCGATCCCAGGACCCTGAGGTCACGACCTGAACCGAAATCAAGAGTCTGATGCTTAACTGACTGAGCCACCCAGGCACCTCAATATTTGGCATTTTAAATAAATAGTAGTGGAAATACATAACATAATGGTTCCCTGTAGGTCCCATGTGCCAGGTTCTGTGCTAAGACAGACTCTCCACATGTGGAATACTTACAATAATTGCATGAAGAGGTACTTTTCTTATTCTCATTTTTATGAAGAAACCAGGACTCCCAGAGGTTAAGTAACTTGGCCAAGATCACCCAGCTCACATGTCGTTAAAAAATGAATATGTGAAAATCATGTGAATTACGCATTTGATTAACTCATTTGCAAAGGCTATTATGTCATTAAACAGAGACTATGGGTTGATAAGAATAAAGATTTCTTGGAAGGGAACAGCTCTTGGTTTCAGCTCAGGTCATGATCTCAGGGTCCTGGGATGGAGCCCTGCATGGGGCTCTGTGCTCAGCGGGGAGTCTGCTTGAGGATTCTCTCTCTCCTTCTCCCTCCGCCCCTACCTCCCCCCTCTAAAATAAATAAATAAATCTTTTAAAAAAATTATGTTTTGAGGCAGACCTGTACATTGCTTTACATGTGACAAGTCAGGAATATCGTCAGTGGGGAAGCTTTATAAGCCCAGATTGTCTTAATAACCTTTATTCTGAATTTTGGTCTGAAAGACCTTTCCTTTATCTGAAGCTGGGCTGGCCTGCATGACGTCCCTCGGCAGACAGGACACTGTCTCCAAGGCTGATCTCATCGTCTGGAGCTCTCACACCTGCAGGGAATGAGAATTTATTTGACCCTTTCACGAAATGCAGATGCTGTCATATTTATGCTGCCCTGTTTAAGTGGCAGGCACTGAATAATTCAGGGTTGCTTTTAAGCAAGTTATTTTGTATCACCAGGGCCCCGCAGAATTCCTGATACATAGGTAGCTGTTGCGAAACGTTGGGAAAAAAGAGCTAATTTACTCCCCACAACATCTCTGAGAAGCCATTCCTCAGTTCGTGGCATTCTTGCAGATGTGTACACTGAGGCTTGGAGATGAAATCACGTGCTCAAAGCGAGGTCATCGTATCAGTTATGGAGCTTGATTTCAGGTGCAGAAAATGCAAAGGACGGTGCCATTTCTATTACATCTGTAGCCAGTTTTTGGCAAAACCTCAAGAGAAAAACCACAGCAAATTTTTAGAGTTCTGGTGATTTCTTTTCTCTGACCTCAGCATGAATTCCCACATAAGCCGAGGACTGGCTGATTGATCAATACATGAAGGGATGTGCTTATATGGTCACTCTAATTTATCCTTCTCTTTCTTGCAGTTCCCAAAGCAGCTGGGATCCATTAGAACCTGAAGCTGCTGTCTGCGTCTTCCCCACCTCAGTGGAGCCGAAGGCAACAGAGAGCTGTTTGAGAGCCAGCATTCAACCCATCAGGTTGCTATTGAGGTCTTTTTCATGTTGATATCAGAGCAGTCGCTGGTGTTTTTATCACTAGGCTGATTTAGAGATAAAACCAGCTTCTGCTTCATGACTGGGTGGAGTTGTGGGCGTCTGGGCTGGAGTATGTGCACAGCTTTCCTCACCAAAGGGGAGAGTGATTGGACAGTGGGTTGGACGGCTACACCGAGGAGAGCCCCGTGTTTAATCAGCGTGCCAATGAGGAAGCTCCCTGTCTTTAAAAAGGGAAAGGGGCGCCTGGGTGGCTCAGTTGGCTGAGCATCCGACTCGATTTTGGCTCGGGTCATGATCTCAGGGTCGTGGAATCGAACCCCGCATCAGGCTCGTGCTGAGCATGGTTCCTGCTTGGGATTCTTTCTCCTCCTCTGCTCTTCCCCGCTGCCCCCACTTGCAAGAGCTCTCTCTCTAAAAAAAAAAAAAAAAAAAAAAGGAAAAAGAAAGACTCAATCTCCACCCTCCCCCCCCTTTTCTTTCTGTTGCAGTTGAAGACTGGCTTTTGGAGGTTTTCAATGTAGATCGTGTGTCTCCCTCGGATGGACTGGGAGAATTGCTGCCCGGGGCCCTGAGAACACAACCTTCTCCGGGTTTCATTCCTTGCGGTGAATGGCCTTGGCCTCAGCAGCCCACTGAGGGCCCCTTCACTTGGGATTCTGAACTTGTAACTAGGACTCCAGGCTGGGAAGATGCTGAGTTCCATCAAGTGTGTGTTGGTGGGAGATTCAGCTGTGGGGAAAACCTCCCTGCTGGTGCGCTTCACTTCAGAGACCTTCCCTGAGGCCTACAAGCCCACGGTGTATGAGAACACAGGTGTGGACGTCTTCATGGATGGCATCCAGATCAGCCTGGGCCTCTGGGACACAGCGGGTAATGACGCCTTCCGAAGCATCCGCCCCCTGTCCTACCAGCAGGCCGACGTGGTGCTGATGTGCTACTCCGTGGCCAACCAGAACTCTTTCCTGAACCTGAAGAACAAGTGGATTGCCGAAATCAGGAGCAACTTGCCCTGCACCCCCGTGCTGGTGGTGGCCACCCAGACGGACCAGCGGGAGATGGGAACCCACAGGGCCTCCTGCATCAGTGCCATGGAAGGGAAAAAACTGGCCCAGGAAGTGAGAGCGAAGGGCTATCTGGAGTGCTCGGCCCTCAGCAACAGGGGGGTTCAGCAGGTGTTCGAGTGTGCTGTCCGGACTGCTGTCAACCAAGCCAGGAGACGCAACAGAAGGAGGTTCTTCTCCATTAACGAGTGCAAGATCTTCTAGCCTCCCAGAGACTCCGCCCACACTCCTTTGCTCCCCGCAAAGACTCCCGGGGACGGGGAGAGCAGGCAAGCCAGCAAGGACTGATGCTCTTTCTAGGTATGTCCGTCACAGCACTTCCCTTAGGATACCGTCGCTGATGACGCTTGGCCACTGGCTGTTTTTATGAAATACACTCTACAAATGAAAACCTCTTGCCCAGTCCGATTAGAAGGTTCTATAATGAAGATTTCCTTCTTTGATTAAAAAAAACAAAATAGTCTCCATCATTTTGGACAATGAAGTGAGTTTTTCCAAGAATTCCATATTTAAAGACAGGTTTTATTTAAATGATAACACAATGTCTAGCTCTTGTATATAATTAGTTTTTACATTTGGAAAGTCTTTCCCTACATGGTCCCAAACACAAACTGCTGTATGAGTGACATAACCCTCTGGGGGCTCTGCCAGAGCCTTGCAGTGTTTTCCCCCATGTAGTGATTTTGTGGAGACCACTTGCCCACTAGATATTCCTAGGTAATCAAATTTTAAAATGACCATGGCCGGATCCTTGCAATTACTTTTCCATCCACCTGTTATTCAGAGTTGTATATAAAATACAGTTCAATAACATAAAATTCTTTAATGCTGCCTGATTAAAAATTTAAATTTTAAACAGTTGTCACTAGATTTCTCTATAATTATATATATATATTTTTTAAAAAGCGTTTCTTATTTATGATCTTACCTTTTACCCAAAGAAGTCTAATTGTGCACTAAGCATTCCTCCCTCATTCACCAAAATAGACGGAAGGGAAACCTTCCAGGTAGGGAATCAGAACGGAATGGAAGTGAGGAAGTCTCACTTTCATTTCAGGAGCACTTTGCCCGCTTCTTCCAACACCGTGATTCCTAGCTGGTTGTAGATCTTCTGAAGAAGAGCAGGCTCAAATTTCTGTGTGATGGTAAATTAGCAAATTTGCTATTTGAGTGCTAAACTGAGTTGGCATGGTAACGTAAGTTATTAATGTTAGGATCCAATCCAAATCGCTGGGAAGGCGTCTACCTATATATGTGTGTGTGTAAGGGAAAAAAAGGTGGGAACTTATCATTTTTACTATTTCATGAATATAAAACACCTGAGTGAAAAAAAATCCACAAATTCCAAGCACAGGGAATAGGCAAACTGTATAGCAATTGTTCAGATAATAAAAAGTTATCAAGAGAAATACTGAATACAGAAGGATGCATCTCTCCCTCCTCCAACCCCGTTATATCTAATAGCTTAAAAGGAACGATATTGCTCAGCTGTTAAAGTTGAGAATAGAGGACTATGTAACTGGAGGGAGAAATTGTGAAGGTGGGCACCCACGTATATCATTTGCTCACCTAATTGAATAAAACTTAGAACTACTCTGAACCACATTTGTTGAAGTACATCATTGTTTTAGCACAACAAGACCATCGCATACAAATGGTCAGAGAGTGGGCATGAATGACTGCATAACTTATGTTGACATGACCAACCCGATTTTTTAGTTTCCTTATGTGCTCAGTCCTTTACAGCTTTAATCAGTGTCAAGATCAGATTTGTGCTCATCCCCAGACTCCTTTCTCCTTCTCCTCTTCTCTCATTCACATTCAGGGAAAGGCCCTGGACCGGATCTTAGTCCCTGGGGGCCGGGGTTCTCTTAGTTTAGTTCCCTGGGACTGACATCTCTGCCTTCACCCAGACATCTCCAGTCCTCCAGTCCTGTGACTTGTCCTCACCTCTGTGTCACCCGTGTGCCTGGCTTGAGAGCGGCTGTATCCAGCTCTCTTCACTGCACATCCAGAGGGTTGGAGGGCTTGAGAGCCGACCAGGCAGGGGAAGCGAGGATAGCTCATCTCCTCTGATTTCCCTGTTGATCCCGATCCTCTCCTCCAACATAGGAACAGTCTTAAATCACTCAGGTAGGTTTTCCTTCAGGGGCCAGTCTTTAGGGTGGAGGGGTATTTAACATGTTAGTAGGAATGAATTTCTACTTACTGAAATTGGCTGTCCCCAGGCTTTTCATTCTTTCTTGCTGAAGGGAGATGGGAGAGGGGGATTGTCTGAACGTGGGAGGGCCCAGGTACCTGATCCTAAGTGAGAGAAGAGGAGGTGATTCCATGGTGGAAGAGGAGGAAGAAGGGCAAGCCGTCGAGGGCCCAGTCAAACGGCTTTGCCTTCGCCCGGGCAGACACACAGAGAAACACTCTGCCTGTTGGCAGGAACGAAGCTTAAAGGCTCCCCCTGGGTACCCTCACACCCGTGAGAACAGGAATCCATGTATATAAGTCCTCCCCAGGGGCCTGGCAGAAATTGAGGCCAACTGGTGTCTGTCCCCCTTGCTAGACCCTGGGTTCTCGAAGGCAGAGCCACCTCATATGCATCTTAGTGTCCCCAGAGCCTGGCACAGGGAGGGAACCATAGCTCAACAAAGTTGTGTTGAACTGACTCGGAAAGAGAGGGAGGATTTGGGCTGCTAGGCCGCGAGGTGGCTATGAGAAGGAAGCAGACCCCTCCCAGCCTTGCCGGGTAGGAAGTGAAGTCATTTTGCTGGAGTCCACGCAGTGTATGTTTTACACGAGTGTATATGTGTTTTGCCTGCCTAGGTCCGGGCATCTGTTTCTTGTACTTCAAACTCACTGTACCGTGTTGTAGACTATTATATGCATAGCCTTAACTATTCCAAGTGGCAGTGTTAAATATGCTCGTTTACATTAAAGAATGAATGAGTACTTGAGTAATTCATCCTATTTGGTTTTACTTTATACTATCTAAACAGGGCAGCAGAGGGGCATCTGGGTGACTCCTTTGGTCGAGTGTCTGACTCTTGATTTCGGCTCAGGTCATGATCTTGGGGTCGTGAGATCAAGCCCTGCATTGGGCTCCACCTGCTGAGGGTGGAGCCTGCTTAAGACTCTCTCTCTCTCCCCTTCTCTCTCTGCCCCTCCCCCCACTCATGCTCTCTCAATAAATAAATAAATAAATAAATAAATATATACATACATACATACATACATACATACATAAATGGGGCAGCAGAATCAAGTGTGATGAAATTAGGCTGAGCAATAAGAAAGCCAAAAGCATCCTAAGGTGCAAGTTCACTGAGCACTTCGGATGTGCCAGGCTCCATGCTAAGCACTTGAGTGTGCGTTATCATATGGTGTATAGGTGGCCACGCTAATAAGTACCATCTTACATGAGGAAACTGAGGCTCGGCGTGTTGATGTGACAAGGTTGAGGCCAGGGAGCAGATGAGTGACAGCACCAGGAGTCTTAAGCAGGTCTGTATGACTACAAAGCTCTGCTCAAAACCACTGCACCCCACTTCCTCCCAGAGCAGCCTGATTGTATGTATGGCTTTGCCACATCCCATCTCATGCACCCTTGTAGACCCCACCCCCACCAGTCAGGGGGCTTATGTTTTAAACGTCATTTTTAATAAAATATTCCAATCTGATCTTAGTCCTCCCTTTTTATTTTTCTTTCTGGTAATGAAAGCAAGATCCTCCTTATTAACAGAGCACCATCATTTGCAAAAAGTCCCTGCTCTAAGCCCTAACCCTTGACTTTTAAGTGTAATTTCACAAGTTGATTGTATGTGAAATGGCAGAGATGAAATACATTATGATATGATGCTATAAAAGCTTGAAAAATATTCTCTTTTTCTTATCTCACTTTTCCATCCCTCGGGCTTCACATATTTCCTCTGAATGAGGGAGTGACAAGGGAGAGAAGAACCTGGCTCTTTCCTTTTAAAGATTTGGTAGCAAGGAAGGGCATTGGCCCAGCATGAGATCTGTAGGGTTATGATAGGCAGGGGACGGGGCATCTGTGAGTGTTCATCCCCAATGCAGAGAAGGCAATCATATGAACTGAGTCGGATCAGAACAGTTCAAGGGTAGGGCTTTATTTTTGCTCAAGTTGTATCTCTTCTCTTAAAGCAAAACATAATCATTGGCCAAGATCTTGAGCAGTTTTTCACCAGAAAAGATAAAATGAACCCTAGAATTTACTTGTGATGTAAGTTCATAAAGAGTACTTGATTCAACCTAAAGTTCACATTAACTTTTTTGGTTGATTCTAAAATATATCCTGACACAGAACTTAATACTTAATGGTGGATAAAGAGCCATCAGGAAGGAGTAAGAGGCTAGATAATTGTGGTTTATTTTGGAGTCAGAAAGTCTGGGTCCTGTGTCTTTCAGCGTCCGTCTCCCTGTCTTAAAAAAGGTACTTACTCCTGGGTGATTCTAAGAATTAGTACAATAATGATTGTGGAAGTGCTTTATGTTTGTAAACTATTGTTCAAATGTTTTTTGTCATTATGTTTTTGTGTGTCATTATGTTTTTGGCGGATTCCTATGCAGAAAGGAAGAGCATGTTGATTAACTTGAATAAGCAAAAGAATAGTTTTGGGATAGCGATGTTCAAGAATTGTGTGTCTTTTAATGACATATTTATATTTAAGAAGCTCTGCTCTTATCTATAATATATTTTAAAAAACTATGAATCAATAAGAAAAGAAAGCCTAATCTAAAAATGGACATGTGTCAGAAGAGGAAATATGCATGGCCTGACAATAAATAATAGAAAAGACACTCAATTTCATGAGTAGTCAGGGAAATGAAAACAAAATCCACATTGAGATATCATTTTCACACCACTATGTTGGCAAATAATTAAAAAGTATCACTATCAAGCCTTGGCAAGGATATGAAACAATTGAAAGTCTTATATGATGTTCTTGGGGGTGTCAATTGGTATAATATTTGGCAACACTTAGTAGTGTTGCTTAGCCTATATCCTTGACCCAGAAATTCCATGCCCTCGAAATACACTTGCATAGATTTCCTGGGAAGCATGTATGAGAATGTTTTTAGCATCATTGTAGGTAATAACAAAAACTAGAAACAACCCAATGTCATCAACAGAAAGTGGCTAAATAAATTTTGGTATGGGCACTTGGGTGACTCAGTCGGTTAAGCGTTTGCCTTCAGCTCAGGTCATGATCCCAGGGTCTTGGTCCTGCTCAGCGGAGAGTCTGCTTTTCCCTCTCCCTCTATTCCTCCCCACAACTTATGCTCTCTCTCTTAAAAATAAATAAATAAAATCTTTAAAAAAAAATGTTGGCATATCACATTTGGATGGGTGGTGGGTGGATGGGTGATCAGTGCTATAAAGAAAATAAGTTAGGAAAAGGGAGAGAGAATATTCAGTAGTTCATTTTTTTTAACTGAGAAGAAGCCTAGATGGTGTAGACATACAGCATCATTTAAAAATAAACCGCGCCTCTGAAAAAGAAAGCAGGCTTAACATTTTCTCTGCCGTCCTGGAGAGAGGGACGCACATGCTTTACACAATGATCAGTGTTCAGTACTCAGTTCCCTTCAGAAGCGACTGACTTCACGGGGGATTCCAGCCCCTCTGCCTGTTGGGTTAGGACTGTTCCATGGGCTGGATGGGCAAACAGGCTGGCGCAGAAAGTGACCTGATTTACAGCAGCCGGGTAGGGCTGGGGCTGACACAGGCAAGTGGTTTCCCCCCTGATTCTGAAAACAAGGAAGGAAATGACTAGAAGGCAGGGTCTAGATAGGACTCAAAGTAGAGCCTAGAACTTGCGTGCTGGGCCCCACGGAGCGGTTCCAGGAATCTGCGTGGGGCCGGCTGCATGGGTCTGAGAGGCAGCAAGAGCCCTGAGCCTGGGGGCCCATCTGCTGACACCTTTGGCCATGCTGGCCCTTTTATTTTATTTTTTAAAGATTTTATTTATTTATTTGACAGAGGGAGATAACGAGAGCAGGAACACAAGCAGGGGGAGTGGGAGAGGGAGAAGCAGGCTTCCCGCCAAGCAGGGAGCCCGACGCGGGGCTCGATCCCAGGATCCTGGGATCACGACCTGAGCCGAAGGCAGACGCTTAATGACTGAGCCACGCAGGCGCCCCCGTGCTGGCCCTTTTAGATAGAACATAAGAAGGTGCCCCACCTGTCTGTGGAGCTTTTACACTGAGGGAAACAGGCAAGGGTACAATTGGCAAGCGAGTCGCCGGAGTTAACCCAAGGCAGTTGTTGAAGGACATTGCTGTGGGCTCAGGCAACGAGGAGATTTCCTGAGGATTTTGACTGAAGGTATTTAAAAAAAAAAGAAAGAAAAGAAAAGAAAGCTATCAGAAAGCCCCAATAATCACAGCACAGATGTCCTTCTGAAATCCATCCCCTCTCTCTCCTCTTCCTCTTCATCATTTTCTCTGTGCAGCTAGGTACCCCCCCACCCAAAATCCCTGATTCTTTCGGTGTCCGGGTAGATGCTGAACTCCATTCCTTCCTCACTACCATCATCTCACGTATTCATTCATTCATATGGCTCGTGAAAAATGTCCAAGGCACTTCTCCAGGTCTCACTGTGATAATGGCCAGTATTTACTTAGCGCTCGATGCGTCATCAAGTGCTTCGTGGACGTTGTCTTATGTTGCCTCGAGACAATGCTCATTCTACAGGCAAGGAAGCCAAGGTTTGGGAAGGCTAAGGCCTCATTGACACACACAAGAATACAGGAGTGAGAGCTGGGGCCCCGGAAGGCGAGGGGACGTGTCTGGGCCGCACACCCAGTTACTGACTGGAAGGGAGGTCTCCATCTCCAAGGCCTGGCTATCACTGTTATCCTCCTTATTATCAGAACACATCTAAAAATAAGAATTGGACCCACCAGTGTGTGGTTTTCTGCTGAGCACTCATTATGTGAGCTAGACATAGATTATATCTCTGTTCGACAAATGGAAAAGTCTGAAAGAAGGAAATTATCTGTTAATCCAGGCCCCAAACCATATTTGCGTTAATTTTCTGGATACTGCCCACAAACACATTAATTTTTTTCTCCCCTTCTGTTAGTATATGTTTCCATTGAGGCTCTGATATTTAAATCAACAGGGCTGAAACATTTTCTTCTGCTTCTCTATTATTTTTATTATATTATTACAGTTGTTATACTATATAGTATTACTATTTATGTAATATTTATAACATATTATGTTATATGTTATTACTATTCTTATATTACCAGACCCACACATTTGGAGTTAGAACGGAGGTCAGGAAGGATTGAGCCCTACTTCCTCACTTTACAGAGAAGGGGACTGAGTCTCCTGATTGCCCACGACACACAGCTGGTTTTAGGCCGAGGTGGGACTCAGTCTTGGGTGCTCTTCCCTCTTCCCTCAGGCCTCTGGCCTTCCAGCCTCTCTACCTTTGAGCTGTGAACTCTGTGTCTATTTGTTTCAGGTTGCAATGATGGACGTTAAAAGGTTTGCCCTTTACTTAAAATGTCAGGGGCATTGGCAGGTGATTAAAAAAAAAAATGAAAACGTCCGAGACAAAGGCCCCCACGTGAAACCAACAACAGTAGAGAAGCAGGAAGACCCAGGACACATGGCCAGACAGCCGCTCTGCCTTGCCTGTTACTAATGAGCTCAACAGCCAGAGCTATGGGCCCAGAACAACTTCGGGCTGAAGGGTCCAGGGGCGTCCTGAAGGATGCTCTCCCAACCTTCCACCCATATGCTCAGAAGGGAAATCTGTAAGCCAGCTTGGTTGCGACAGGTTAAAGGAATCATAAAGGAAATAAATTCTTTAGATAGATAGATCTCTCTATATATCTGTTCCCCCACATTATAAAAATGTATGCTTACTGTTGAAAAGATTAGAAAAAACAGCCAAGCAAAAAGACAATAATAAAAATCACTCTGATAATCAGGGTT
Organism: Halichoerus grypus; assembly: GCF_964656455.1. Lineage (NCBI taxonomy): Eukaryota > Metazoa > Chordata > Mammalia > Carnivora > Phocidae > Halichoerus > Halichoerus grypus. The sequence goes on from NC_135714.1 coordinate 33,089,600, forward strand.
AGATCATTTTTTTTTGTATTTATCCTTCCAGAAATGTCTTATACACATATGTACGTGTTTTTACAAAAATAGGATTGCCTGGTATAATCTGATTTCCAATCTGCTTTTTTTTTTTCACTTACTGTATTATGAACAGCTTTCAATGTCAGCATATTAATGAATACACATACTCCTACGCCGTTGTATAAAAAGGCAGGGTGGTAACTACCCCAGATTTTTCCAAGGAACCTATAACCGCATGTTTGTTCATCGCATCTATGGCTGTCTATGGAACCTCGTATTGGAAATGTCAGTGTGTGTGTGTGTGTGTGTGTGTGTGTGTGTGTGTGGCCTTGCTCAATGCCGCAGTGACGACCACAGATATATCCAGCCCGATGTGCTTTACATATATTAATTCATTCATTTGTAAGTACCCAAGATAAAGGTACTGAGTGTTATGATCTCTATTTGACAGATAAGGAAACTTACCCAAGGTCAGACCCCGAGCCAGGGTTCAGTCCAGGCAGTCTGGCTCAAGCCTTTGTTCCCAACCACCACGCTTCCCACAGTGGATCCTCCTATTTGGTTCCACACTCTAGCTCCTTGGTTACATAAGGGGCCGGGGGGGGGGCGGCTATGGGAACATCCAGACCCGAAAAGAAATGTATGACAGATGTGAAGTCCAGAGATTTCTTTACTTTCCTAGTGAGTCACCTGTAAGTTCATCACAGGCTTTGACAGCCATCCATCCAGTTCTTCTCTCCCTGGTCTTCCCTGCCCATATTTCCCCCTCTGTCCCCCCATTTTCCCCATTTCCTCTGCCCTTCCCACAAGGTTGGTCTCCCTGTAGAAGCTCCCTGGAGGAGGCTTAAGGCGTTCAAAGGGGAACAGCTGTGAGACAAACACACCTTTCTTTTGTTACTGTTGCCACCTGTCAGACAGAACTTACACCCATCCGTGGTCACTTTCCTCCATTTTACCAGACTTCCTCCCAGGAAGGGCTGGGAGGGGGACTGAGGAGAAAGGTAAGGAGAGGGGTGTTTGGGGGGGAGAAAACCCCCATCCTGCCACAACAGAGCCTCGGATTCGGCTCTGCTTTCATGCTAACGTCTCTGATTCTCCCTGGTTCGTTCTGAAGTTCGGGGGTAGGGGAGGGAGGAGACCGTGAGAGCTGCCTAGCCTCCAAGCTATGGTACAGCTCTAAGAAGCTGTAGATGAGGAGGTGGACTGGACACCTCTATTTCTCTCGCCTCCAAAAAATGACTAGTCATCTTGGGTAAGGCTGCTGTTAGAGCTCCTTGGCTGGAGCTCTGTGTATGGCAGACTCAGGATCTCTTTCTCTGCCAGGGTATTTTTTTTCAGAATGGAACCTCTCATGGGATAGAGTCAGAGTCATCTGGCCTTTCCAATGGGTCTGTGATCGTCTGATTTAACTGCTGTAGTAAAAGACCTTTTTTAAAAAAAATTTCCAATCATTGCAGACCAATACTGTTTAAAAGCATCTCGAGGGACGCCTGGGTGGCTCAGTCAGTTAAGTGTCTGCCTTTGGCTCAGGTCATGATCCCAGCATCTGGGATCAAGTCCTGCATCGGGCTCCCTGCTCAGCGGGGAGCCTGCTTCTCCCTCTGCCTACAGCTCCCTCTGCTTGTGCTCTGTCTCTCTTTCTCTCTCTCTCTCTCAAATAAATAAATAAAAACTTAAAAAAAACAAAAGCATATCAAATTCCTAGAAGAAAATACACAGAATAGGAAACATGAAACAAAAAGGGACATATGAAATGTAAGTCCCATTGTTTTATTACTAGATTCAGTAGACATTATCCAATTGCTAAACAACTTTGAATATGTCCTCTTGATTTCTGTGCTTATCTTGCGGTGGTCTGGTAATAGTTTGCAGACCTACCCTGCCTGGTCTTTGGATGACACTTGGAGCAGTGTTGATCTAATTCACTCGTTTCTTCTCTGTTCGGGAAAGTTCATTCATTAGCTTATTCATTCTCTGAGTAAACATTGAGTAAGCACCTGTTATAAACCAGGCAGACAGGTTGATGCTTTCTGAGGATGACTGTGACACCATGATTATGTGTTTTACTATGTAATTAGATTGCACCGGTCATGGACTACATCAGTATAATGTGATGTTCACCAAAATAGCACTGAAAGAAAAATTGTCCCAGAGATGGTCTGGGACAGACCTTTTCTGTGTGTGATATAATTCAAAGCCTCCTCCTGGGAAGAAAATCAGTACTCCTGATAAAACCCTTAGGCAATTTTCTGCTGGGATTCTAATGGAATTGACTTGTTCTGAGAAACTAGTCACCCTCGCACCACCGCGCCCCGCCCCCCCCATCCCCAGCTGACTGTCAGACAATGTCTGGTTGGCTTTTAACCAGACATTCTTTTTTTTCTGTGTCTAGTCTAATAATGGTTATCTGGCCATTTTTAACAAGTGTGGACCTTTGAAATGGACTGCTAGAGGCCGCTTTCCTTGAAGAAAGGCTGCAATAGAGTTTGACAGATGTCCATATCTAAAGAGGAAGGAGGAGGTCCTTTTGCCTGGGTTTGTGGAGTATGTGGGAGCTGGTGACCCTGGGCAAACTTTACAATATTTCTGAGTCTCAGTTCTCTCATCTATGAAATGGTGGGAATAACTCCTCAGGAGGCAGCCTTAAATTTGGTGAGATATGGAATAGAAAGGGCTTGGTACCTAATAAGTGCACCAAAAAGGCTCGCCATTATTATGATGATGAATATGGACCCCTGGTCACAGCTTGAAGTAAAAAGCCTTGTAGCACCAGGTTACTGCTTGGGTCCAAATCAAACTCTGGGCCTTAACTTGCTCTCGTAGGAACGAGACTAGCAGGAGCAGACCCACATGGGCCTCAGGGACCGGACCATCTCCGGCAGCAGGAGCCTAGTCCCCTGGGAGGAAGAGGGGACTGCCTGAAGTGGGTAAGTCAGCTGGGCTTACATGTGGGGTAACATTCTCATTTCCCACACTTTCAAAGCTTCTCTTAAGATAGAGGGGGAGGGAATTCAGCTAGATTGAACTTGGGGCTGATTCCAGCCAAAAGACTTAGCCCAGAGCCTGCACCACAGCAGGTGTGTGATCTGGAACCCAGCCAAGCCTGTTCACCCCACAGCCCTGGGGGGAACGCATAGCTCTCCTGTGGTTTCGATTCTGTGGCTGTTACTCAGGTACCATTTATGGGCTGCGCTTTTTCACAACTTCTCTTAGCTTGAGGCTTGGGCCAAGGGGAGGAGGGAGGCTGCTATATTCCATCTGGGTTGGATTTTCTTCTTTCTGCTCTTGGTAGAAGAAGCACGCTTGTCGAGTACTGAGTCATTTTCCCCCATCCACCTCAATCTCCTTTCTTGAGCCAGGGAAGTCCACGTGTAAGAGGCTCTGGGAGGAGGGTAAGGGAGGGATGGAGGAGCAGAGTAAGGAGAGGGAGGAGGGAGGAGGGGAGATGGGAGTCTGGTCCATGTTCCTGGCCCACGTTATACTGTGGAGACTTACAAACTAACAGGTGTCTGCCATGGCCCCTGCGGTAAAGGGAAGGGGAGGAGGCAGGTGAACAGAAAGAGCGCTGGTAGCTCGCAGGACATTTTTGTGAGAATTTGAACATGGCTCCTGCTCTGGATGCACATGGCCCCAGGCCAGCCCACAGAGCCCAGGCAAGCCCAGCACAGGCTGGGTTTCAGTCTCCCCTGTCCCTTTGGCCTACAGCCTTGTTCAGTGAACAGCCTTCACAACTGTGACAAGCGGCCCTGATTGGAGGAAGACCAGTCCCAAATGCTGTGGAAGATGAGGGCTCATAAGGAGCTAAGTGAAGAGGTAACACCTGTACTTGGTTATGGCTACAAGGTCTGGTGGGTATAAAGGTACAGTGCCCTTCCAGAAAGAAAGCCTTATTACTAGGCAATCACTCCTACTCATCGAGTACGTCTCTGCACTTTCTCCATGAAGGCATGGGTCAAACCCTGCCTGACCTCGTTAGCCCCTCCCCTTCCACCGTGCTTGGACTCAGTCCCTGTCCCCCTCCACCCCTCCCCCGTATTGCGTCCTTCGGGCTCCCCAGGAAGAGGCTTCCCGGACTTCAGAATGGGATTTCTACCCCAGCCTTTCTACTGCAGCTATTCACTACCTCTTAGAGGAAAACTCTGGTGCCTTATTCTGTTAAAAAGCATTCTTTTCTTTCTTCTTTTTTCACTCTTACCAAATGACACCTATTTTTAGAAATAAAGAGAAAACAAGAGAAAACAAGGTAAGAGGGTAAAGAAACATGAGAGTGAAGAAAATCCTGCCTCGTCACACACAATTTTTTGCTTTATTTCATTCCACGCTCCCCACCCACCCCCCCCGAGAAAATACCTAAAATTTTCATCAGATTTGCAAAAAAAAGTCCATGACCCTAAAATTTCAAGAGCTGCTGTTATAAAATGATTCATGAAATCCAAACAAAGAGGGCAAAGGATGTTCAGGGAGGGTTTATTGAACTTATTCAATCCCACTGTCTGATTTTCAGCGAATTATCTAATTTCTGATAGACCATGGTCATGAACACTGTTGCTTATTTTCCTGCCTGGTTTGGATGGCCCCAGAATCACATTATTCTAATTGTTGACTAGCAGGCATCCCATTCTCCAGCTCCTCACCCTCCACGATGGTACCAAAGTTGTGATCCTAAAGCCTGACTTGCGTCATCTCTTCACCAGACTCCAAGCCGCAAATTGGGGTTAACCTTCTCCATTGTCCGGCCCACCCTGCCTCTCTGATCTTATCTTGCTCTCTCTTTAGCCAGCACCCCCCGCCGCTGCCAGCCAGGCTGGTCAACGTACTGCTCACCACCTTGGCATCATCACCATCTGCCTCCAGATCATCACTCATAATCTAGGTCCTTGGTACCCTTTCCCCTCAGTTTACCAGAACCTCCCCATCATGTAAGGCCAGCTGTCTGAAGTGGGGTGCCCTGCCTCTCTGTTTCCACAGCTCCCTATTTCCCCCATCATAACCCCCTTCCCTGCCCTGTCTGTCTCTCCCACTTGTTAGTGAGTCTCTTCAGGACACTGCCTGTGTCTGGCCAACGTTCCCAACATTGCCTGGAACTCGGTGCGTGTTGGATAAATGTTTGTTGGATAACTGAAGCCTTTTCTGAAAACTGTAGCACAGGCTCACCAAGGGGCTGTGTTTCCCCAAACTTCTATTATGTATATTATTTCTACCAGTGATTGATGATCACAGTTACGGGGGAGGGGGGGTTCTTATAAAATACAGATTCTTAGAGCTCTATCCCAGCTCAGCTGAATCAGAATCTACGGGGGTGGGGCCCAGAATCTGTATTTTCACAAAGTTCCCCAAATGATTCTGATCATCTAGTTTGCTTCATTTCTGCAGTTCTCAAACTTTCTGGTCTTGGGACCACGTTATACTCCTAAAAATCATGAAAAAACCTAAAGAGTTTTTGTTGATATGAGCGGTAGCTATTAATATTAAGCAAATTAAAATTATAATGGGTAAATGACAAAAATTTATCTAGGAATTCATTTGAAGTAACAATAATAATACATTAAGAGTTAACATAAATGACACATTCTATAAATACAAAATTTTAATGAGGAGTGTACCATTGTTTTTATGTTTTCAAAAATTGCTTTACTGTCTAACTTAACTGGATCTCCTATCTGCTTCTGCATTCAGTCTGGTGCAATTTGCAATGTGCAGCTTTGGATGCGATGTATGGAGAAAACTCAGCTTCACAAACAAAGAGAAGTACTCTAATAGCCTTTCCAGATAATTGTGGATAGTTTTCTTTGGTAGTACTCTAAAAATGGGTAATTTATAGTTTCTTCAAGGTTAGTTGCAATGTGGAATCTGAAACCATATCAGTGAACTCTGTACATTGTAGAGAATGAGTGAAGTAAACAAGTAAGGCTTTAGTATTATTATAAAAATAGTTTTGACCTTCTGGTTCCCTGAGTCTTGGAAACCTCCTGGATAGAAATACTGCTATATTCCACAACATTCAGCACTTACATCTTGTTCTCAGATTGTTTTCTGTTCATTCACTCAACAAATATTTATCTAGTGCTACGTGGCAGGTGGTATTCTAGGCATTGGAGTTCCGCATCTAACTGATCTCACAACCAAATTATATTGAAGACAAAGGCCCAATTTCAGAGTTGCCACTAAAAAACCCAGTTTCAGGGCTGCTGCTGGGCCATTTGGCAGCTTTGTGCAAATTAGAAAAAAGTCACTTCCTCTGAAAAGACACATCTCTTGGACACACACCTCTCCAAGCAGAGCCCCTTCCTTCAGGCAGACATAACCCTGCACTGGACACAGGGCTCAGTGAGAGGGGCATGGACAGAACACGGCTACCCCTCCCTCGGCTGAGCACTTTTATGCAGTGAGAATCTTATGCAACTGCTCCTGATAGCCTTGAATGTTTTCTATTTCTCTTGTTCTCTAAGCTCGTGAGCCTCAGGGCCAGAATTTGAACCTGGGCAGTGAGGTTCCAGAAGACTCCAGTAAAATCTGTTACCTCAACCACAAGACGATGCAATTCCTGATGCATAGTGGACTCACCAAGTTGCGGGGGTTTGGATAGCAGTTGATAATATTATATCCTCTTAGGGTTAACAGATTTCTAACAAATGTATGCATCTTGATAGATTTGGTACTTCCTAAAGACCATAAAAAAGCTAAGTTGAGGGGCACCTGGCTGGCTCAGTTGGTAGAGTATGTGACTCGATCTTGGGGTTGTGAGCTCGAGACCCATGTTGGGTGTAGAGATTACTTAAAAATAAAATCTTAAAAAAAAAAGAGAAAGCTAAATTGAGAAGAACTGAACTTATTTCATAGAGGAACCTATACACAGTTAACTTGAACACAAATATATATTCAATAGCTACCAAAAATGCTGGTCTACTTTGGTGTTCACTACCAAAACTCTGTCACCAGGGCATTGATGAATCTCTCAGATAAATGACATCATTATCTGGGCACTGATCCTTCTTCAATTGTGTCCAATGCTACTGATATTCAAGTGGAAGAGAACTGAGCATTTTCCACTGATGTTTTATTTTTTATTTTTTTATTTTAAAAAAAAATTTTTTTTTTTAAGATTTTATTTATTTGACAGAGAGATAGACAGAAGAGCACAAGCAGAGGGAATGGCAGAGGGAGAGGGAGAAGCAGGCTCTGCACTGAGCAGGGAACCCGATGCGGGACTCGATCCCAGGAACCTGAGATCATGACCTGAGCCGAAGGCAGACACTTAACCATCTGAGCCACCCAGGCGCCCTGTCCACTGATGTTTTAAATGAAGTAGTGACCTTATCAACAGCAGCTCCATCCAAAAGGGGTTGGCAAAACCTTGATTGGAGTGTGTTCCATAGAGGATTTTCCATTTGGGTCTAGCTGAGATGTTTAAAGAATGGGGCTCTCATCAACTTTATTTCCATAGATCTCATTCTTTTGTTCGGTTATATTTCAGGCCTTTGCTACTGCACGAATCTATGCAAAGGCCAAAGATGCATTCTGCGGACATCAGCTGCAGTTGTCTTCTTATGTGGGCAGCGCTCTGCAGCCAAATGATAAGACTACCTGGTGTGTGGTGAGCTGAAAATAGCGGGGGTCTGGGGGGTGTCTCTCACTGTTTAATTAAAGCTCACACCTGCAGCGCTTCCTGCACCTGCCTGCAGAGCTCTGTGGAGCAGACAGTCCAGCAAGAACAGACAGCTTGAGATGACCGAGGGCCCAAGGATGTGGTTGATGGGGGGTAGGGGGAAAAGTTAGAGAGACTGGGAGGGAGACGGGACAAGTACATTTTTCAGTGCTTCCAAGAACCATCTGAGCAGAGATTAAAGCTCTGTGGAAGGGTCCAGGGGAGAACTAAGTGAGGCCTGGCAAAATCGGGCTTGGACTGGAGCCTCTGTGGCCTTGCCATGAACTCTCCACTCTCCCTGAGGCAGTATCTTCAATTATAAAAGGAGGTGACTCATCTCTATGACCGCGAAGGTCCCTTCTGGTGTTCTGGGCGGGTATCACACCACTGCAAGGTCCCTGGGTTGAGAACTATCTTTTTAAAAAATGCTTTTTTTTGTTTTTCTTCTCCACAAGTAGGAAAGAATGTTTCAGAAATGAAGTTTATTTTGGACCATGATACCACATCCAAAGGATAATAACATGAAACTGTTTTCATGAATCTTGTAATATGTCTCTTTTAGGCTTTTTGAGTATTTAACATGATTTTCTATGATTTTTAAAAATTTACTATTGAAGCATAGTTGACGTACAATGTTATATTAGTTTCAGGTGTACAATATTGATTGGATAATTCTATACGTGACTCAAAGCTCACCACGATAAGTGTAGCCACCATCTGTCACCATACGATGTTATTACAATATTATTGACTATATTTTTTGTGCTGGATTTTCCATGCCCGTGACGGACGTGTTTTATAACTGGAAGTTTGTACCTCTTAATCCCCCTCACCTATGTCGCCCGTCCCCCACCCACCACCCCTCTGGCAATCACCAGTTTGTTCTCTATGTTTATGAGTCTGATGTTTTATAAATGTACATCAAGGACATATGGGATGGAGGTTAAAAGCCAGGTTTTAGCATCAGCAGATGGAGCTGAGTGTAAGTTCGTTCATGGCCATTTGTTAGCTGTGTAATGAAAGGCAAATTATGTAGCTTCTCAGAACCCTTGTTTTTTCAAATATAAATTGGAGATAATGCAAATACTTTTCATAAGGGTTTTTGTGGGGATTAAGTGAGATAAATGTGTGTTAAGAGCTTAGCAGATGGTCTGGGACATAGTTGGCATTCATTAGCAGCTCTCCCCACCATCACCACCACCACCTGAAAAGTAGGAAAGGACAAAAAGAATCAACATATTTTACAGGTAGGGAAACCAGAGTCCACATGCAACTGGCAAGATATAGGAAGAGAACGGAGTCCCACCTTGCTCATCAAGGAAGCTGTCTTTAGTCAGTAGCTCCTTTCCTTCACTGTTAATGTCAACCACAAAAGCATTCTAGCCCTCCTTTGGAAGAATTTCAGAGTGGATGGAAGGGCTTCTACTCGGTGGTAGCATCCAGAAAGAGGGAGATCTTCCTTTCCACGTGAGCCAGAGTGGGATATGCTGGAAGTTGGGTGTGATTGAGACATGCTGGTGGGGAATGTTCTATCAGACAACTCAGAACTGGGAGAATGGGGGTCATCCTGTCCTATCTGGTTGGCCTAACACACTGTCCTGCCCTCCCTGCAGAGTGTGTGGCGGGGATGACACCTGGGCTTACTTCCCCATGTACAGTCTGAGCTGGAGGTAGAAGTATTTGAATCATGTTTTGTTTTATTTGGTTTTTCATGACAAGGAGGGATGAATGTGGGTTTGGGAGTGGGAGTGAGGGAAAGACCCTGAGTATAAGCGTTCAGATTGCAGGTTTTAAGAAAACAAAATTGGGGCACCTGGGTGGCTCAGTCGGTTAAGCGTCTGCCTTCAGCTCAGGTCATGATCTCAAGGTTGTGGGATCAAGTCCCACATCGGGCTTCCTGCTCAGCAGGTAGTCTACTTCTCCCTCTGCCCCTCCCCCTGCTTGTGCTCTCTCTCTCTCTCTCAAATAAATAAATAAAATCTTAAAAAAAACTATTTGCTTATATAATAGCTTGTTCTTATGTCTACCAATAATCATTTAAATTTATTGATAAGTACTAACATAATAATGTGTTTCATTTTGAGTAATGGCTTACAAATACTTACACTTTTTATGATAGTATAGTATAATGATCTACATTTTCCAAAATTTAAAATTATAGTATACTTGCTAATTTTTAACAAGTAATTGAAATTAAAATTATTAACGATTATTAAAATCTTATGAACTTAGAATGGCACTTATATTATCCAATATTCTTTTCCAATCATTATCAATGTGCATTTATATTTTTGTAGAATTGTAATTAATATGTGTATACTGTTTTGTGTACAAATGTTTTTTTGTTTTTTTTTTAAAGATTTTATTTATTCATTTGCGACACAGAGATACAGAGAGAGAGAGAGAAAGCATGAGCAGGGAGAGAGGCAGAGGGAGAGGGAGAAGCAGGCTCCTCGCTGAGCCAGGAGCCCAATGTGGGGCTCGATCCCAGGACCCTGGGATCATGACCTGAGCTGAAGGCAGACGCTTAGCCAGCTGAGCCACCCAGGCGCCCCTGTACAAATGTTTTTTTACCTAACATTTTTTTCTGCACAAATTTCCATGTTTTTCCATGGTGATATTTATTCTGTGGCTAAATATTCCATTGCCTAAGTGGATGCTGTAAATATCTAAGTGTTTTTGCCTTTACATTATTTCTCTGGGATGCTTTCAGAAGGCATTTATACTTTGATCAAAAGGTATACATATTTCATAATTCTTATAAAAGTTATCTAATACTCAGCAAATTGACATTGTTTTGGTCCCTATCAGTTCTCAGGGTAGTTCTAAAGTAATAATCTTTACAGTTGGTTTTGTTTGATAGGAACTTACTAGAACAATGTACAGATTAGAAATAACTTTTACAGGGGAAAGGGACTAAAGTAGCTTTATTATACATCTACCAGAAGCAGTTTGCATCCATCTGGGCACTATGCAAAGATTTAGTTAGTCAGTGGGAAATCTGGGATTTAAACCCTGGCAATCTATTTCCAGAGTTTATGCACTAAACCACTATGCTGTTCTGCTAAACTGAACTCAATTCTTAAAGAATCCTCTGAGGCATGTGTCCTTAATATCATTTTACAGAGAACACTGAAGCTGAGAGGGGTTAAGTCAAGGGCTCACCCTGAGAGGTTCATATATGGAGTTGGTGTAAGAAGATATTTTGTCCTCCATTCTCTCATTTTGCTTAGAATATATAGCTCTCTTAATCTCTGTTGATAGTCATGATTATAAGAACTATTTTAGTTTGTTCTTAACACAATGATGAGGAAAACAACCACTCAAGAATGATAATTACTGTCATCTGTCACTCAGCTACTGCATCAAAGAGACAATAGAGAACAGTGGCAAACAGTGGGGGGCTGCAAAACTCATGCCTCTTTCAAGGGGTTGCTCACCCCAGCTAAGTATTGCCATGAAGGACAGCAGGTCCAAAGTGGCCGGGTATACCAGTTAGCTATTACTACGTAACACATTACCCCAGAACTCAGTGGCTTAAAACAATAAGCATTTATTATTGTCTACAGTCTATGGATCAGGTGGGTGATTCTTCTAGTCTTGGCTGGAGTCACCCATGCATGTGCAGTCACCTGGTGGGTTAGCTGTTGCCTGATTTGCTGATCTTGGAGAGGCCCTCTCCCATGTGTTGGGCCTTGGCTGGGACAACTGAGACAACTTGTCTTTGTTCAATATGATCTCTCATAGGCCAGTAGGCTATCCGAGCTTGTTCACATGGGGTCTTAGCAGGTTTCCAAGAAAAAGAGAGAAGTAAACAAATCCTCTTAGGTCTAAACTCCAAACTGGTTCACTGTCATTTCTGTCACATTCTATGACCAAGGTAAGTCACAAGGCTAATCCAGAGAAAAAGTGTGGGGGTACAGACACCAACCCTTAATGGGAAGAACTATAATGTGACATTGCAAAGTGTGTGGACAAGAGGAGGGGTGAAGAATTGAGGCCATCATTGCAATCAATCTACCACGTCAAGTCTTCCAAGTTTTCAGGAGAAGCCAGAAATCCAGATCTTTATATGAAATCTCCTGAGTTTTAAGTATTGTTAACTGACATACAAACTTTTAAGACACAAGTGGACCAACACTCTCTGGGCCAAACAGATCATGTCTGAATTGGATGTAGTCTGTGGGCTGTTTGCAACTTTTGAGTAAAAAATTTGCTCCATTTTTATAGGAACTGACTAAGAAGGAGATTTGAACATAGGAGATTTGGACTCTAGGTCCATATTCATTCAACAAACATTTGCATGCCTTCTAAGTACAAGGCTTCCACAAAGGAAGATACATAAAACATAATCCCTACCCTCAAGAGGTTTATGGTCATAAGTGGGAGACAATATGTAAACAGACATTTAATTCATGTGATTAAATGCTACAGATGTGTCTTAGTGGGGAACACGTCTTTCCCACTCCTAATGCTTCCTTCTTGTGAAGGAAGCTTGATTACTATAACTCTGGGTCTCTCTCTCTTTCATCAGTAAATTTGGGGAAAACAACTGAGTATGTTCAGCTTGGTTCTTCTCTTTATTCTTTTGGGGCCGGGCCTTGTCAAGGATGGCACGTGTTCTTCTCTGATATTTCATGCTGAAAGTCCTCCCAGAGCAGGTCTACCTGGGCTGCCCTCTCAACCCCCAGCCCCTGGTGAGCACCACTGAGAATGGTGGAAAAATCTACCTGATTCTGGGGTTCAGGAAGCAAGCTCATTTAGCTCTTACATCAACCTACATCTTCTTATCTAGCTTTATCAGTAATAAAGGTGACATCTTGGCCTCTGGCTTTCTCTTCTATTTTATTTCTTAACTTGTTCAGAACCCAGATAGGGAAGAGAACTGTAATTTATTGGGGGACAGCCTCAGAAGCCTCAACAGTCCTGTGATTATGATTACAGTGTACATGTATGCTTACACACAGGCTTATACACACATGTACACACATACATCTACGACACTGCGAGCACCTGACTGCTCATACCCCTTGACATGCTGCTTTCCAGAACTCAACCCCATGTCTGAGCATCCCTAAGCAGGGATGTCAGTCCCATATTCAAGCAGAGGAAACAGAAATGTTCTTAACCCAAATAAAAGCTGGAGTTGAAAACATGGAACAACTCGTCCTACCACATTGCAAAATTACCCACTATATTTTGACACGTATGTTTCCTTCTAGGAGTCTCTCTAGATATCTCCTGCTCTGATCCCACGGTAGCTTCTGTTCCCACATTGTGGCACCTGTACTTTCCTAAGCGGAGGGGCTATGCTTCCCTGAAGAAAATGGGTTTGATTTCAAAGGACTCTTTCGGCTGCCTTCTGGGTCTTTAGAATCTCATGAATGTATTCACCAAAAGGGTCCTGAGCACCCACTATGTGGTGGGTGCTGTGCTGGGTGCCGGGGAAGCAAGTGCAGGAAGCTGCATGCCTGCCCTCGGGCGTGGGGGATGGGGAGCTGCGGTCTCTGAGGGAGATAGGAAGCCAAGAGCGAGAAGTGGGCAGCCTAGGCCCCAGGGCTGAGGAAGGCTCCAGGTCCTGAGGTCCTTAGCGAGAGGCTGAGAAAGCAAACTCAGTGAGTGGTCCTCTCATTTCCTCTCACAAATTTCTTATTTCATAGTGTTTATTTTTTTTTTCTTTCCCAGTAGGGCTCAGGGTCTGTTGTGTTGTGAAGACAGCTTGCGGGGAACCGTTCACCTCACGACATGGTTTCCATCTGTCGAGCGTGAGAGGCAGATTGTCAGGTTGTGCGGCTTGGGGAAGCCCAGCTTCCCTGCGAGCTACGGCTAGAAGCTCACCCACTTGCTCTCTTTGATTTTCTTTGCTTTCCCTCCTCCCTATGTGCTGCAGCCGAGACGGTGGGAATTTAGTCCCGGGGAAGGAATTTTATTTCTCTCTAGCAGTTTGGCAAGGTAAGTTTGAGAGGGAAGCCACATCAGAAAAGGAGGCTGCCGCCACCAGTAGGCATCCGCAGTGCGGGTGAGTCAGTCAGAACCCTGTTTCCGTGAGGCGCCGTGGCAAGCTGAGGGGCAGTTAATACTTTCCATTCACAAAAATCTGTGACCATTTTACAGTATACGCCTAAGAGTCCCCATGACACGCCATTACCAGTCTCATCTCATGTTGACAAATCACTAGCAGTTCTAGGCCCAAAGTAAACTTTGGTGTAATCACCGTGTCACCGTTTAGCCCCATCCTTTGACCAGGAGACAAGGTCTGGGGAAGTAAAAAACTGTGGAGTCAAATGACCCATGTTTAAAACCCGGAGTGACCTCCGGCAAGTAATTAAACTTTCTAAATATCAGTTTCCTGTCCTGGATGAGATGGTAACAGTGTCCACCTCCGAATGTAATTCAGTTTAAATGAGGTAAGGAGGTGAGGAGGTGAGGAGGTGATGCGCCTAGCACACGGGTGGGCCATAGGAAGGCTCAGTAATAAGTTCCCCTCTGTCCTTTCTGGGGTGCCCTCTGGCTTGCTGGTCACAGTGAAATAAAAGGGGTGGGAAGATGATCCTCTTGGCGTATAATAGGTTGCCCACGGTGCTCGGCATGTACTTTGCCCCGCAGGGCACTGGAATGTTCCCCAGTCCAGCAAAGTCTTAGTGAATTGGGTGGAGGGCACAGAGCTGCTGCTGCCTTTTCTCATCCTGGAGGCAGCAGGTGGAGACACCTGGATGAAGCGGGAAGACTACGTATTCCAAACACTCAAGGCCGAGCTCCACCCAGAAAGCGATCTCCAGAGGCATCATGAGGGGAAGGCTCTGAGGTCAAGTTGTTGGAGAGGTGGCAGAAGACAGAGAAAAACAAGAGTGAAAACAGAGAAGGTTTGACCCAATCCTCACCCTCTGCTCAATTCTCTCTCTTTCTCTCACCTCCTCGGAACTGGACAGGAGACACTACGTGGCTGAATTGGGGCTGTTTTAGGAAGGTGAATACAGCACAAGCTTGACCTCTTATTTGGACCCTTATCTATTTGGGGAGAGAAACTTCTCTTAGGAAGTGCTCATTGGAGCTTCTGCTCTTACAAAAGGATGGGAGGCCCCCCCACCCCCAAGTGGGTTGGCGGCTCCTCTGCAGGGAGGATGCTTTTAGCACCTCAGGGTGCTGAGGCTGATGGGAGCCAGCGTGCGTAGAGAGAATGGAGCACCTCTCCTTCTTACATTGATTTAGGCTGATTTTCACTGTTAGACTCTTTAATAAAAGCTCTGGAGTGGGTTGCCATGGTTATCCTGGTTTTAACAGTTAGGAAATTAGGGCTAAGTGGCTTCCCTCGGGCCTGGCAGCTTTTAGCTGCTGCATTTGGATTTTTAATCTCTCCTCCTGGGGGACACTGCTCTCCAAGGGGGAAAGGACCTCAGACAGGAATGTCCTGGGGGCCACCGGAGAGGTGGGTGAACTCGATGTGATGAACTCACGTTTTCTCCGTAGATAAGAGGTAGGAGGAAAGCGTCAGACAGCTTCACCTGAATCCCAGCTTTGTCATAAACCACCTATGTGACTGTAAGCAATGATCTAACCAACTTCTCAGAGAAATGGAGACCCCAACTGTATGCATTCATAGGGTTGAATGAGACGGATGAGGGACCCACTGGGAAACTTGCAGGTTGTGCTGGTCCACCAGGTCCTTTCACTCACGTGGTCGCAGGGGCTCCTAGAATAATCCCCAGATGCTGGTCTCAGTGCCATCCTGATTTTCAAGAGGAGGGAACCGGAGCAGGAGCTCAAGGACTTCTGACTAAGACTGATGTGTGTGCGAGCATCTCTCCGCAGGGTGGGGGTAAGGGGTGGGGCAGGGGGTGGGGGGGGCAGGGCTCTCCCTGTCCACTCTCTTTGTGGCACTCTTCACTGCCTTCTCCTCAGATCAGCTCCTTCTCTTCCTTTGGGGTTCAGCTGAAAACGAAGCCCTTTTCTGATCACTCTCATCAACCACCGTAATTGCTGGTTGATCTCTGTCACTTTATTGATTTTCTTTAAACAATTCATTATAATCTGAAATTATTCTGTTGTCTTTAAACCACTCAATACAATCTGAAGTTATTGTGTTGATTATCAGGCTCCCCCGACTTGAACTAAGCACCTGTGTTCCTACTGTATTCCCCAGACTTAACCTAAATTTGGGGACCCTCTGGCGTCTGTGGCTAGAATTTGAGCTCTATGAACTGGATAGGGAAAAAATGACATCTTTATTTTTACCAACACCTAACTGAAATTTAACATTTCCTTCCATTGTGAATGTAGGCAACAAACCACAGCGGTATGAACTGTACTTGAGACTTTGTCACGCACTACTGTTTTACAGATATCTTGAAATATCATTTACACTGATCACTAATAGGAAGTTATAGTATTATTTAGACCCACTGCTAGATTTTGTTATTTAATGCAGTAGTAAGTAACAGATATGTTGCTATATCACAATTTTAAAAGATTTTGGTAACTGTTTCAGTAGATTTCGTTCCTTTTATAACCCTCCATATTTATTTTATGCATCTAAAAAACATTAGCCTGGGACACAATTCAACCATAATAGCTCTCTCATCATTACTGCCAGCAATGGTGGGTCAGGTCCTCCAAGTTTCAAATCTCTTCTATCTCCTCTTCCATCTTACCTTTTGGACTAACTCTTCTGCCTTCCTTCCTCTTCCACCTTTAAGGACCCATGTGATTACATTGGACCCACCTGAAAATCCAGGATAATCTTCCTATAGGGATAATCTCCCTATATTAAAGTCCTTAAATCTGTTTGTAAAGTCTTTTTGCCATATAACATAGCATATTCACAGGCTATAGGGGTTAAAGCATGGACATCTTTGCAGGGGGGCATTATTCTGCCTATCTGACCAGTGTTCACTGTAACATTCTTTTTAACCTTGTTTGTAATATGTTGGGGAAAAGAGGGGTACAATTATGTCTATCTTATCTAACCATAGGCTTGTGGTGAGGTGCAAGTGAAATAAGGAACCAATGATGCGAAGTGATGTTTAAATAAAATATCACTATCCTTAAAAAAACAAACAAAACAGAAAACCATTAGCCTAAGAAAGGGGTCCATAGTTTTCACCAGATTGCCAATAGGGTTCATAGTACAAAAAAGGTTATTTAGCTCTATGGCCTACACAGGGCTTGACATGTAGTAGGAGCTTGATAAAAAGGTTTTCAGATGAATGCGTTAGTTAGATGAAGGGAGGCAGAGAAGGAAACTTCAGGCAGACACAGCATTTAAAGGCTGGGAGCTCTGCTCTAGAAACAGAAAACTTGTCTGGTGGTTTGAGCTCTGAGAGAGCTGGGGCGGGGGGCGGGCATATTATATGCTGACACGAATGAGGTAGGCTGCTTGAACTTCATCCTGGGGCAGTGGGAAGCCAATGGGAAGCAGGGACAAGAGTAATTATATTTGGATTTAAAAAAATCTCTATGGCTGCCGAGAGGAGAGGAAAATGAAGAAAGCTAGTGCGGACAGCAATGAAGAAGCCACGGTGGGTTTTTTTGAAGAAGGCTGGAGAAAGAGGCAGTAGAAAGAAGTGGATGGAGTTGAGAGCAATTCCAGAGATGAAATAGACACCCCATGAGGACTGATAGAAGTAGGGGGTGAGGGAAAACATGAAGTACAGAACAACTGAGCTTTCCTGCCTGAGTTCCTGAGTGGCGGTAGGTGGCTTACTGAGAGGGAGACACAGTGGGAAGGAAGAGGAGGTATAGGGCACGCTCCAGGGCAGCTGAAACTGCAGGAAAAGTGTTCTTATTTTCTCAGCCTGGCTCTGCTAAAATGCCTTTGAACTCAAATGAGGCACCTTTCTCAACTTCTGTTTTCTCATCCGCACAATGGAGTACTGATACTTGGTCCTGCATACCTCGAATGCTGGAGTGACACCCTTCACCCACCCACACTTTCCTCGGGTCAAGTCAGAAACATTTGAGCCTCTGACTTTGCCAAAGGATTCTCAAAGTTAATGTTTTTCCTGTTAAGCTTGAATAATAGTTAGGGTCTCATATTAATACTGTGAAAAAATTAATGATTATTAATAATAAAAGCCAGTATGTATTGACCCTTCATCATATGCCACACGATACAATATTCCTTTCAATTCCCTATGATAACACTAGGAGGTAGCTATTATTATATCCAATTTATAGATAAGGAAACTGAGGCTTAGGTTGTAAGTAACTTCCTTGAAGTCACATAGTTGTAGGCAGTAGAATAGAAATTGGAACACATACCATCTGACTCTAGAACCAATGTTCTTTTTTTTCTTTTCTTTTTATTAACATATAATGCATTATTTGTGTCAGGGGTACAGGTCTGTGATTCATCAGTTTTACACAATTCACAGCGCTCACCATAGCACATACCCTCCCCAATGTCCATCACCCAGCCACCCCATCCCTCCCACCCCCCTCCACTCCAGCAACCCTCAGTTTGTTTCCTGAGATTAAGAGTCTCTTATGGTTTGTCTCCCTCTCTGGTTTCATCTTGTTTCATTTTTCCCTCCCTTCACCTATGATCCTCTGTCTTGTTTCTCAAATCCCACATATCAGTGAGATCATATGATAATGATCTTTCTCTGAGTGACTTATTTCATTTAGCATAATACCCTCTAGTTCCATCCACGTCGTTACAAATGGCAAGATTTCGGGTTTTTTGATGGCTGCATAATATAGAATTGATATTCTTAATCACTACACATTCCTGCCTTCTTGGATTAATCACTGGTTTGGTCCCGGTGTTCAGTGGAGTTATCCTGACCCCTAAGATCTAGATTGCACTGAAACATCCTTCCATTCCATATCCAGGCCTTCCCTGAGATGTCAGTGAATTCAGGTGAGCTCACATTTTCATGCTGACCTTTGGCTCGGAGCTCCTGCTTCTATGGGGTTATTTCGGTCTATGGACCCTCTTGCACACTCTCTCGCTGTGCTCTGTTGGCCCAGATATGGGACCCAGTTTCTCTCCTTGATTTCTACCAGGCCTCTTACTCACACAGGCCTTTTATGTGTGTAACACATTTTGCCAAAAGCCAAAAGATGGAGGATTTAGAACACAGAAAAATGTAAATTAAAAAAAAACTGAATAATCGTTACCTCTATTTTTCAAAAGTCCCCTAGTGATTTTGCCATTGTATTAGTTAAGATTTAGGCTAAGCTGCTAAAACAATGAGATTCTTCCTTTGGCCCAAAGGAAGAGCAGTCCAGGATGAAGGGCATCTTTGCTCTCTACCGTCACTCCAACCAGAGCTCCTTCTATCTGTTGCTTTGCCATCCCCGGGGAGTGGCTGTGTCCTCATCTAGGTGGTCAAAGCTGAGTCAAACCATGTCCACAAATAGCCCGCTGGAAGTAGAGAAGAAGAGAAAATGGAGGCCAAAGATTTCCTTCTAAGCAAGTAGTGGCGTACATCATTTCCATTCTCATTCCATTGGCAACACATAGTCATGTGATCACACTGGTTGCAATGGAACCTGGGAAATGTAGTCTTTAGCAGGCAGTCAAGTGCCCAGCTGGAACTCTATTACTATGCAAGAAATAGGAAACAGATTTTTGGAGACTGCAGGTCTGTGCTTCAACCAATCTGGGTTCCAGCCTCTTGATCTTTGCTTAATCTCCTTCTCTCTCTTCTTTTTCTCTTTCTACTCTCCTTCAATCTCTGCTTTCTCTTTCTGTCTCCCACTTTTGCCCCCATTCTTATCTATTTTTATCTTATTTAGTTTTTCCAGCTCATTTCCCCCCACCTGTTCTCCCATGTCTCAGGGTCTTACTTTCCATCCCAAATGACCTATAAAACTATTGTCCTAAACAAAGACATTTTATATTCAAATTAGGAATTGATGTCCACTGTTGAGATATTTTTTCCTACCCTGCTACACAATAAAAATAAAACAAGACATCATTTTAAGAGATTTTTCCCCCAAAATACTGAGTTAAGGTTCAAAGAAATCTATTGGCTTATAATGTAAATATCCCAAATCATAAGTGACTTAATAAACCTTCAAGAAACACAGGCTGCTCATTGCTTCAAGTGAAACAATTTTACACTACATCAGAGTATAAAATCTGGACTTCCAAGAAAGTTTTAGAAGGGGCAGCTGTTATTCTTACTTGAAAAGCCAAACTATCTTCGTGAGAGAGCTCCACACTCTTCTTCCCCAACTTCCTAGCAGCCACATGCCCTTAGTTCAGCTGAATCACACAAGCATTTCAAGTTCCTGCTAGGATGGGTATTTGTTATGTCTGATTACATTTCACTGAGCAAAACGAGTTATGTGGACAAGCCCCGAAATTAGTAGAGCAGGAATCTATACTTCTCCTGTGGGGGCTACAAGTCATAAGGCAAAGGATGTGGACGTGCAATCTTATTAGGGGGAAATGAGTGAATTCTGGTGCACAATCATCAATTTATCGGTTGTGAGAGGCAAGACAGAATGGAGACTGAATCCAGGGCACAGAGACTCTAGTTCTTATTACAGAATTATTTTTAAATAAATTGATAAAAAATGGGGGTGCTAGGGTGGCTCAGTCAGTTAAGCGTCTGTCTTCAGCTCAGGTCGTGATCCCAGGGTCCTGGGATCGAGCCCTGCATCAGGCTCCTTTCTCAGTGGGGAGTCTGCTTCTCCCTCTCCCTCTGCCCCTCCCCCTGCTTGTACTCTCTCTCTCATTCTCTGTCAAATAAATAAATAAAATCTTTAAAAAAATAAATCGATAACAAATGATCACTGTGGATTGTGAAACTATTTGGTAAGTACCTAACAAAAATTATTATGTATCATGAAAAAAAATGCTAAACTGTAATAAGAACCAGAAATATGAGTCACTTTATATGTTCCCCTAAGGGAGAAGCAGGTAGGTAGCCTTCTCTTGGAATAAACCTAAGAAGAGACTTTTAGCTCCTTAAGCCATCAAAAGTAGGGAAGCTTTAGAATGAATTGACCCTTGAAGCCCTCTTTGAAGGACGACTGAAGCTAACAAAGAAGCAGAGCCCTGATCCCCAGGCAGCCCCAGCATGTCGAGCTGTGAAACAATAATGCAGAGGTTTTCTGCAAACCATCAGCAACTGTGAAGTGTTTTCTAGGCCTCTTGATTGTCACCGGGCTTCCTCCTACCATGGCCAATGGGTTTGAAGAGCAAGCATCCCAACAGAGAGCCAGGCCAAAACACCCTTCATAATCCAGCCTGGAAGTCCCACAGTGTCACTAAGTCCAGCCTATATTCAAGGGTAAGGGGAGTAGACGCCACCTCTTGAGGTGAAGGGTGTCAAAGAATTCACAGACGTGTTTTAAAACCCTTATATGTAGAGATTCTGCAAGCGCAATGTTTCTCATCACAGAATGGTCCTTCTTCAGTTCACTCCTTACAGTGAACTCATTCTCTGAAATGTCCTGGGGACACACATAGATCATGGGCATCTTGTTTTCAGTGGCCCCCATTGGGGTACATCACCTCTTGTGACCAACAGCTCTACGATGCCATCTATCTCCTGGATTTCGTCACTGCCTTCAAAAATCCTTGATGGTTCTGGAAGTGCTTGGTGGGCCTGCCATGATCCCAAAGGGGAGAGGATGTATGAGGAGGATGGAAGATCTCTTGTCTAGTGAGCTTCCCCTCCCCAGATCAGCCTCATTGAGTGACTGAGACAAAAGGGAAGGCTCTGCTTAGGTAAACAGCAGGTGGAAACTGGAAAGAGGATAGCCATCAAAGAAGGAAAGAGGAGGTGGATCAATCCTGAGGGCCACAATTCTGTTGCTAATAATACTCGGCATTTATTGAGCTCTTCCTGCATACTAGGCACTATGCAAAGCACATCACTTGAATAACCTCATTTAGCTGCTTTACTTACCAGCCTTAAATGATAATCACAAGATAAGAGTCTGGATTTGGACTCAGGTGTGTCGGCCTGAAAAGACAGCGTAGTGGTTATGGGTTTGGTCACTGGGGTCAGACCATGTGAGCTTGAATTCTTGCCTTGGGTGACCTTTGGCAATTAACCTCTTGTATTTCAAATTTTCTCTTTGGCAGAGAGGGGAATATATACACACACACACACCCCATAGGGGTTTTAGCGTTAAACAAGATGAGGCATTTAAGGTGTTTTGCCTTCAACAAATGTTATTCATTCCTCCTCCTGCGCTTCTTACATCTGCCAGGATGGGGATTAATTCAAAAGAATAATATACTAAAGATCCAGAGGCCTAGAGAGGTCTGAATGAGGAATCTGCCACAGACCCACTGTCCCACCTCAGCATTCAAGCCACTCCTTTCCGTTTCTCCTGACTCTATGTTCCCATCTGCAGAGTGGGCCTAAGGCTGGGGTTCTCTGATGATGCACAGAAGGCCCGAAACACTTCTCCACTGTGGCATCCCAGTCTTGTCTCTGCTCCCAGGTCCAAGTACACTTGCCAGCCAGTTACCAAACCAAATCCAAATGATACCTAACGAAAATTGATTCAGGAACTCCGAGTCAGAAAGGAGGGCTGATGACAAGCCCTCACCACCTCCTCACTGGGTTCAAAGCTCTCTCCCATTCACAGTGTGGCCAGAGCAGGCTTGCACCACTGTGTGGCCCTGTGGCAGGAGGACTTCAACCCTGAGTGACAGGGGGCTGTGGCTGAAAGGCCCAACTCAGAGGTGGCAGGGGTTGTGGGCTGCCCTTTGCTCAGCTCTGGGTCAGTGCTGTTGTTGATACCCAGAGAGGCTGGGAGGTTTTTACACAGGCCACCTCCTCGCGGTGTGTGGTTCAGAACCCCCCAGGCAGGCTGATTTGTGAATGTGTTGAACTCCAGTGCACTAGGCGGCCTAACCACAGAGCGGTGTTTTGTTTCTCTACCGGATACACCTGCCCAAAAAGCGGGGTTCACTCATGCTGCAGCCTCCGGTTTTGTTTTACTTTTGAAAAATTGCACCCTCCAGATAAACCAGAGGGGACAACTGTGAGCACCGAGGACCTGCAGAGGCTGAAAAGTCATGAGATTGAGTTTTCTCTTCTTTTGGGGGCCAGGGACCATGGTATAAAGTTGTTTTTCCATCCAAAGGAGCATTCTTCCCATTCCATCAGTCATCATTTCCCAAATCCTACCCCTCAAGAGGATTTTAGGGATATGCGGACGCGGCGTTAAAGAGCACTGAGTCACAGACTGGGAAAGTTAATCCCTTCTTAGTGTTTTCAATCTTTCTGGTTTTGTCAAGAAAAAAAAGTCTTCATGTGATGCTAGTACCTCCTTGCCATCTAACACTTACTACTCTACCCTTAAAAAAACCAACAAAATGAGTGCAGACCTCGACTTTGAGTCTTAAGTTAGATACAGTGTCTACTTAAATGTTATTATTTATATTGCCTAGCTAACATTTCATACTATTGTTTGCTTTTATTGTGATTATTTTTTGGCAGGAATAGCAGATGACCATTTATTTTAGGGATATGATGTTTCTTTTTTAAATAAGTAGAGTCAAGTTTTAAAAATCAGGTAAAGAAAAATATTAAGTAAATAATTGTGCAGGCGCTATTCATCAATCATATAAGTCATGAGGGTAGTATGTGGTGATATCTGGATACGGAAGAAATTGGGAGGGGATACACAAATATCTGACACACGAACAACTGGGCTTTGGAGTCAGACCAACGTGGGTATCAATCCCCGTCTACCTCTGCTAGGTACGTGACCTTAAGCAAGTTATCGAACCTAGTCGTACACCTGTAAAATCAGGAGATGGCCCTTCACTACCCACCTCAGGATTTTTGTCAAGACAATGCACGTGAGGCTGTAATGCATGGTCTTAGAACATACTCAATAAAGTCAGCCATCATCATTATTTTTCTGGAAGTTTGTACTTCTTACTCCCCTCCCCCTACTTTGCCCATCCCCCCCCCCCCCCCCACACACACACCGCGTAAGCGCCATGCCCGGCACCCAGCACACAGTCTCGTAATTGTTCCTGTAACGGCTGTCGCGGTCATGAGCATCGTGGGTTTGCTCACGTCTGCTCTGAAGCCGATGTCAAGGTGGGATTAGACATGCAAGGGATTTGGGAGGGGGAAAGCCTGCGAAGGATAAAGGAGGAGGGGGCAGGGGAAAGTGGAGAGAGTTCTGACACCTGTGAAAGGCAGGAGGTTAGGGTTGGAGGACCCTCAGACTACAGTTATAAGAAAGGTTTGGCCAGGGGGTGCCTCCGGGGCTTAGTAGGTGAAGTGCCCCACTCTTGGTTTCTGCTCAGGTCATGATCTCAGGGTGATAAGATCGAGCCCCACGGCAGAGTCTGCTTGAGATTCTCTCTCCCTCTGCCCTCGCCCATGCACACGCACACGTGTGCTCGCTCTCTCTCAAAAAAAAAAAAAAGAAAAGAAAAAAGAAAGATTTGGCCAGGCCGCTGAGGAGTCTGGGAGCCAAAGTCCACCATTGGAGAAGGCCCCCTTCTGTGCTCGCTCACTGGTTGGGAGAAGCTCACAGGAAATGTCCTGACATGAACATGGTGGCAGATCCAGAGGGCAGGCAGCTTCAGGGACGACAGTGATAGTCCCCACAGCAGGAGATCTGAGCCGCACATTCACAACTGCTGTGCCTACTATCATTTCCATCTTGCACTGCAAAATGGAGCCTGAGCATTTCTTCCAGTTCATTTAGTTACTAGTTAAGTAACTACCTGGTCATTGCAAACCAGAGAGAGAGAGAGAGTAAAATTATTTCATACCTAAAAGTGAAATAGGATGTTTGAAGGATGAAAGAAATTCATGGCCAACTCATGATTTTCTTGTTTCAATGCCTGACTCACAAGCCAAGAAATTATTTACTTTGAAGAGTTTGTCTTGATAAACTTTTTTTTTTTTTTTTTTTTACTAAATCTATTTGCCTTTTAGCTCTAATTTTGGATTTCTAAAGTTTAGCATTTCAGGCTGAAAGTTAAGCCCAGTTGATACTTTCATGCAAATTGAATCTAACACAGGGGCCCAAACGTCAATCTACAGGTACGTTCAGCCTGTACAATGGTAAAATATTTTCGAGCCAACATTTTAAAAAGGGGAGCTACCATATTTAAAAAAATCATTTCTGGTTTCTCTTAAAAACCAGCAGATCTGGAACACTGAGCCTGATTTTCAGCATGACAGTATTATCTTGGGTGAACAGGGCTGTCCCTCAAAGCGGGGCTCTCCTCTTTGCTCCACCTGCAGGCTTCACTAACCACATAAAATATGCAGATGTCCTTATACCCAGCAGGTTTCACTGATTTATACATCTGTTTGGTCCTTTGGGCAGAGTGCTAACAGCAACTATCCCCCATATCATGTTCTACCCTTCTTCTGTAGCAATGTTTTAGCTGGACTCATGCCTGCCCATCTAGGACTACATTTCCCAGCCTCCCTTGCAGCTAGTGTGGTCATGTGGCTAAGTTCTGGCCAATGGTATGAAAGTGGAATTGATATTTGGAACTTCCAGACTTTTTTTTTTTTTTTAAGATTTATTTATTTATTCGAGAGAAAGAGAGAGAGTGCATGTGTGCATGTGACCGGGGGGCGGGGGGAAGCAGAGGGAGAAGGAGAGAGAGAAGGAATCTCAAGCAGACTCCTCACTGAGTGTTGAGCCCTGTGGGGGCTCCATCCCACCCCTGAGATCAGGACCTGAGCCAAAATCAAGGGTCCCACACTCAATCGACTGAGCCACCCAGGCGCCCTTGAATTTCCAGGCTCCTTTTGAAGAAAAGCAAGATGCCCTCCTTTATTTCTTTTCTTCTTCCTGCCAGCTGGAATGTTGATGTGATGGTGGAAGCCCAAGCAGCCATCTGACATCACAAGATGGAAGTTATGTATTGAAAATAGCAGAGCAAAAAGTTAGGAAACTGGGTCTCCAACACCAAAGAGCATGTACCAGCTCTGGAAAACCTAGGCTTCCATTTTTGTGTCTCTTTTACACAGCAGCCTCAACTGTATCTTAATCCCTGTTTGCAATTGAGTCTGGCCCCTGGCTTCATTGGAATGGAGGTGTAAAGGAAAAGAAAATGAATGATTTTGCAAGTTTTTCCTCATAAAAGAAACCTGTGTGAACAGCAACAGCAAAATCAAATTGCCCTGAGAGCTGAGATGAGGCGTGATCCTCTCTACCGTAAAAGCAACACAGGAAAAGCCTGTCCCTGTCTTCCAGGCCCCGTTTGTGGGTGGTTCCATTTTCCAGTTGTCAACTGGTTTATGCAAATGGCTCCTTACGGGCCACTGTTCCCCACAGTTACGTGTCCCGGGTTCACAGGCTACTGCGCCCCATTCTCACCTCTTTTTCATTTCCACCTTGTCTTTGAAGGCCACACTTGAGCAGGCAGCCCTCCCACCTTTTCTCGGCAGTGCCCTCTGAGTGGAAGAGAAGTAGAAACTTCTCGGTTGGTACTCTTCTGGCTCCCCAGGGGCCAACAGAGGCTTCCCGGAGCTAAGCATGAAACCACTGAGGATCCTCACAGTTTCAAACTGAGCAGACCCCGCTGTATTCTGTGAAGGTAAAGAGCCAGTTATGAAAATGATCTATGACTAAAAAAAGATGTCACTACCTCCCCAGAGGCAGGTGCCAAAAATGACATGTTATTGTGTTCCTTAGAATGATGAATGAAAACACTGAATGAAATCTGAGTAATAATAATGCCGCACTATTTAGTGTAACCGGTGACAAAGAATCCTTTAAACCAGGGCTATTTGGGGGAATGGACAGGGGAGGAAAACAACCCTGCTGTTTAATACCCACTTCATGTGCCATAAATGTTATGTACATTTTCTCATGGAATTGCCTCAAAATTCCTCTGAGGTAGTATTAGAGCTATTTTTCCTAAAGCAGAAATGTTAAGTAATTTGACAGAGATCACACAGCCGGGAAGTAAAAGGCCAGGATTTTGACGTTCTGGCGACCTATGTTCCTTCCATGTCGTGGAGCCTCATGGATGCTCTCAGACTGGCCTAATCAGATGGAGGAGGCAAGCGAGGTCACAGACAAAACTGCCGGGGATGGAAGTATCTGGGTGAGGAGGGTAGTCTGTAATGGATGCAGGGAAGCAAGAAAAGAAAGTGGACGAGAGAGACACGTTGAGAAGACAGTCTATCTGCCTCAGATCATCCTAGGGCCCCGCAGCTGACAGAACAAATCAAGAGGAGTGCAGCTCTCTGGTCCCTCAGGGAGACGGGCTGGTGGAAGGGCAGGTGGCAGATACGCATGAGGAGGGCTGATCTGCCGGCAAGGTGAGATAAATCTGAAAGACAAGTTTTACCATACTCTTTACATTGAAGCGTATTCCTGAGTAATTGGTTGGTATGATATAGAGTGGAGCAGAAATTATAACTTACTAGACAGGAGTTAATGTTTCTGCTTATTTAAATATGTGGGCTTTTCCCATTCCTGGCCAGTTCTTCTTTCTGCCACGTGTACCCAGGTTATTCTTTTATATACACGGTCTCTGTGTTCATTCTTACTGCAAGATCAAAAGGGAAAATTATTCCCAAAGCACTGTTCTGGAACACTGAATGTCATCAAACATCAAACAGAATTGTATCAACGTTTCTATTTTTTTTTTTTTATCATCTCTTAACTTTTGCTTGTTCGGAGAGGCAGTTCATCTTTATTTTCATTTAGAGGTAAAATATTTCTAACAGCATCAATGAAACCACGGTCAATGTCAATGACCAGCTTTCTAGACAGAAGACAAATGTAAGTTCTGTTTGGTACAAAAGTGACTACCAACAAATCTTTTTATGTACTTCTTTCTCTTTCAGCCATTGACGAGTGTATGACAGCTCCAAACTCCCTCAACACTAAGCCGATTAGACAGATAAAGCCCTCAGAAATAGAGAAGCTGTTTAAGATGTAGCTGTTTATGTATCAGTGGTGGTGGGGGGAGACAAGCTGGGGGGTCCCAGATATCTACATTTAGGCTATAATAGCAATGATGTTCTCTCTCCTTGGTCATTCAAGCTCTACTGAATGAGTCTCCAGTGATGGAATACCATTCTCCAGAAGAATCAAGATAGGATATGACAAAGAAACATTGACGAGACAAAGAGAACGATGCTCCCAAGGCTATCTTACTTCTGCAGAGCTTAAGTCTGTGCTGGCCATAGAGCAGAGTGGGGTGGAGATGAGGCTCGCAGAGAGCTATGGGAGATGGTAGTAGTCCTGAGAGGGACAGAGATTTCATCACGCATAAGCTTTCCAGACCTGTATGTGGTTCCATGATGTTGGGGACCCAGTTTCCCTCCATCTTTGTTTCTCTGTTACTTGCAGTATGTAGCTTCCATCTTGTGAGGTCACATGGTAGATAAATAGACAAAGGTAGCTTCACTCATCCTAGGTGGTAGTAGGTGGCTTTGTCACTGAGACCACGGATGCCTGCTACATTTGGGGCTAGAGAGGAAGACAAAAAGATGTGATGAGGTACTAGGATCATTGGCAGCTGGGAAATTCATTGCATCACCAAGCTCTCTGACCTAAGTTTTGCCTGCCTTGCACTGAGAAAAACACAAGTGCCCTCAGCGCCATGGAAAACAGTTCTCCATGGCTGTGACCGTGGCCTGATTGGGAGAAGGTGAAACTAATTTGGGCAAAGTCATGTCCTGTCTGTCCTGCCCGTTCTCTCTGTGGGACCCTGGGGCAGAGGCAAAAGGTCATGTGTCCTGGGCTAGAATTTTCAGGAAAGAGGAAATAATGTCTGAAGTGAGACTTTGGGGTCAGGGGTACTTTAAAATTTAAAATTTTTTTTTCTGTTTTAGGAAATGTTCTTTCAGCTCACCTTTTCTTTTCTCTCTCTCTATTTTTTAAGTGACGTTTCCAAGAAGACAAGGCAATATTTCCCAAGTGCTATAATTTACTTTAAGCTAACTGTGTTCTGAACATGAAAACCCTTTTAAAAAAAATTTTTTTGGAAGATTTTATTTATTTATTTGTGTGTGAGAGAGAGAGTGAGAGAGCAAGCGAGTGCACAAGCAGGGTGAGTGGCAGGCAGAGGGAGAAGCAAGCTCCCCATTGAGCAAGGAGCCCCATATGGGGCTTGATCCCAGGACCTGAGCCGAAGGCAGACGCTTAACCGACTGAGCCACCCAGCCGTCCCCATAAAAGCCCTTTTTAACTTTCACGTTAATTTAAAACAATAACAATGATAGTAGCGTGTTTTAATACTAACTTATAGGCTCCCCACTTAATGCTATGATAACCCTCTGAGACAGGCATCATTCTCCTCTCTGATTGAGGGCAAAATTGAAGCTCAGATAGGGTAGTGGCTTGCCCAGGGTCACACAGCTGGTAAGTGGCAGAGTCTGGGGTTTTCTCTTCGACCACGTCTGTCACCATAATTCTTGGGTATGAGCAGTCGCTTTAGATAAATGTGAAGGTTTCTCCTCCCGGCAGTCCTCCGGGCTCAGTGTGACAAGTACACGCTCCGCACCCTCTCACAGGTGTGTGATGAGACTCCTCCAGAAACTTTAGTTTTTCTTTCCTACGGGTGTATCCAGAACTACAAACAGCCGAATTTCTTTATCACCATTTTATGATAGAAAATTCCAAAGGACATTTTATTCCTGATGAGGAGTTGGCAGCTTTTATTTATGAGGGAATGCATTCTGGAATGTTCTGTTTTGGTGAGAAGGAGACATTCTTAGAAACTGAGGGCAAAGAAGAAATGGGAGCAAGTGAGGGAGAGCTGAAGGGAGGATTTCAGGTGGGATTGGGAGTCTTCGCTCTTATTCCTCCTCTTCTTCGGCTTTAGAGGTCTCTGCCTTCCTTCTCCTGGGAGAAAGCAAGGACGAGGCCTTTTAAGTCAAACAGACCTTGGCTCAAATCCCAGCTCTGGTGAAAACTCTTGAGGAAGCTATTTAATCTCACCGAGCCTCAGTTTCCTCATCGGTAAAATGGGGATGATATTATTACCTTCTTTGTTGGGTCATTGGGGGGAATTTATGAAATAATGCAGTGTTTCTCTAAACATACCACTGGTGGCAGCAAGAGGATTTTCTGGTGATACAGACATTTTTTAATGTAATAGTTATGCCACACCAAACCCATTATTTCACAGGTCTTATTGCTTAGGGCAAAACTAAATAAAAAAAAAATGCAGTCCAATGTAAAGTCTATTTTAATAAAATGTTGAATGTGTGATGTAGAGGAAGGGAATGATTATTGACAAACAGAAGCAGAGAGACCCAGGTTGGAAGGGCAAGCGGGTTCCACTGCGGACCTGGGGTGAGCTGCTCCGTGCGGAGGCCCCTGGAATTTCACCTCCCGCTGCTGCCCTCTGGTGGTCATGTGCTGTCCCAGCATCCCAAAGACAAGTCCAAGCCAACCCACTGCCAAGTAGCAGCCAGCACCCATGCAACTCCCTTCCTGGCCCCCTTTTCACCTCTTCATTGTCCTGCTTCCTGTACTCCCATCCCATCAGTCCCACGTGGCCTACCCTCCCCAAAGTGTCACTTCCTCCGGAAGCCTATACGCAACACCTGTTCCCCAAACTCCTTAGAGATCAGTAGAGGATGTTCTGATTTGCAGGTATGAACAGTTGAGCTTAGCTTTTCCAGGGAACGTCTGTTTTAAAGGAGGAACTGGCTTAAAAACCAAATGAAGTCAAATCAGCAGAGAGTGGCTATATTTTGTGGTGGGATCTGTCCTTGGCTCCCATCTTTCTCTATGAAATAGGTGCTTCTCTTTACGTAGGCACTAGGTACAGGAAATGAAATTCTTATATTTCTTTCCAGGAAATTCTGCAAGAAACTGTCAAAATAGTTTTTTTTTTAAAGATTTTATTTATTTATTTGACAGAGAGAGACACAGTGAGAGAGGGAACACAAGCAGAGGGAGAAGCAGGCTTCCCACGGAGCAGGGAGCCCGATGCGGGGCTCGATCCCAGGACCCCGGGATCATGACCTGAGCCGAAGGCAGACGCTTAACGACTGAGCCACCCAGGTGCCCCTCAAAATAGTTTTATGGCTGGTGTTAGAGTTACATTATTTTTCTTGAGACTGAAACCCCCAAATGGCAGTAGTTTTAAAACGATTAAAAAATATTTATCTCTCATATAAGCAGAGGCAACCTAGAGCTGGCATGGTGGTGCTTTGATCACCTGGTTCCTTCTCTTGTTGTTCCATCTTCTTCAACACCCAGCTTCTACCTCATGGCCCAAGATGACTGCTCCAGTTCCAGACCTTGGGTCAGCATTCCAGTCATCAGTCTGGAGGAAAGTGTACACTTTTGTCCTTTAATGCACTCACTACTTCCTTTACATCCTGCTGACCAGGACTCAGACGTGAGTTCACTGTAAGGCATACTAGGAAGTGTAACATTTTTTTTTTCCTGAGCAGCCCTGCGCCCTGCTAACCTTTGGCATTTTATTACTGAAGAATGGGAGAATGGATCTGGACACAATTAGGATCTCCTCCACAAGCCTGTTGCTGGGGCTGTGAGAAATGCTCCCACCCGAGTAGGACTGGATCCCAGGACTAAAATCAGCTCTTGTATATTTTCCCTGCTGCTGTAAAAATGCCACTGGCGTGAGGGTTAATACTTTAGACCTGCAGCTAGGATATTGAGGTTCTAGTTTTGGCTCTACTGCTGGCCACTGTGATGGCCTTGAGAGAGAAGTCTAATGTTCCAGGGCCTCAGTTTCCCTAAAACAGGTTACTTTATTTGATCTCCAGGGTCCCTTCCTGCTCTAACATTATGACTTCTTATAACACGTCTTGGCTTCTATAATCAAGCAGTTAAATAAAAAATGAACATATCACTTTTCCTTTCCATTGTGACTACTAAATGCTATGGATGATCAAGAATAGATAACCAATTGCTGGCCCTCAATGTCCATTCAACCTTGTCATCCTTCAGCAAGACTCCTTCCTGCAGGGACTGGCCAGAAATGGAGTTGTGGCCCAGGAGATCCACTTTATTTTCCCATTGAACTTTGGAGGCAGAAAGGCTGCAGCAAAGACAAGGAAGCTTGTGGTTGTAAAGTCCCTGTTCATATCCGGTAGTCGTGTCTACAATTGCCCATGTCAAACCCCTGGACAGGAAGCATACGCAGCCAATTGATAAAGAAGGTATCCGCTGTGAGCACTCTAATCTCAAGGAAATGGGGATCCCAGAATCACCTGGTTTAGCCACAGACCAGAAGGGAGCCCTTTTAGAGTTCCTTTCAGTTGCTAAGGCACACTGTGCTTGAAAAACACCTCCTACTCCCACACAGAGGTGGAAAACATAAGTCGCCATCGCTTAACTTCCTTATAAGTAGCCAACGAACGCTAGCATCGGGGCCTTAATAAATGGCTAATCTGCAAACAAAAACACTGCCTTGTCTGCTTCTTGGGGCCACATAGTGAACGGTTTGCTGGTTAACCAACAGGGCTATGAGATATCACTTGTCCAACTCTATGTGACATAGTGGATGAGCTGCGTGGTGGCAGGAAGAGGACAACCAGGAAATGAGGCAGTGGTCCACACGCCTGTCAGGCCCTCAGCGCCAGCTGAGCTTCGCTTCTGATTTGACATTGGTTCCCCAGACACTGGCAGAGGCAGTGAGTGAGGATAGGCCCTCCCAAGTGTATCACCCAGGATAACATCATCTTTCTACTAGGATGACTCCTGAGGATCAGGAAGACCAAGCCTAGAATCAAAGGGGAAAGGATCTAGAAAGTTCTAGAGCAAGGCAGAGTATATCGGAAACTCTAGGAAAAAGTATCTGGCTTTAGCTGAATGACGGCAGTTTCTTTCCTGGGGCTGGCCCACATTTATTTGACTGCCTGACTAGTGGCTGAGATCCTTTATGTCAGCTTTAATGACTTCCCACTTGGCATGAGTCCTCCAACACCTTTTTTTTGAATGCTAGCTAAATGATATTGATAACTAATAATTGTTGTGTTCTTACTATGTGCTAGGCACTGTTCAAACCTGTTTTTTTTTTTCTCATTTAATCTCATAACTACTCTTATCCCCACTTTATAGATAAGGTGACTGAAGCACAGAGAGTTTAAGGAACTTGCTCAAGACCACACAGCTAGTTCATGGCACAGCCAAGACTCTGGCCCAATACCATCTAGCTCTGAAGGCCATGCTTCTACACATGCTTCTGCTTCATTCAACAAATATTTATTGAGCACCTACTATGTGCTTGGTGCTGCATATGATCCTGGGTTGGACACCTGGTTTTCCTACTCTGACCTGGATGAGGGCAGACGTGCAGCTTGGATACCAGTTGGGTAGATCCAGAGTCTTGACTATGGACATGTTTGTTTTGGACAGAGCATAGGACACAGTGAAAACAGGTACTAACGTAGGTCTTTTGTAAAAGCCAAGTGGTCTAACGTGAACTTTGAAAACATGGGGGATACCTGTACACGATCTCATTTTAAAAGAAGGGTGCAGGGACCGAGGCAGCTTCCCCTGGGTAAATCGAGGACAGTTAGAGCATCAGAGGAATTAAAGACAGCAACGGGTTATCCACTATTGAAAAATCGCAATCCACTCCTCCATGCTGATAATAAATAGATAAGGGGGAAGAAAGGGCTCTTGTTTGGGGTAGAATGGCGCGTGCTGGCTGGTCGGTGTGCCGCGTGTGCTGGGGTTTGCCAGTTACCATTTATAGTCATCTGGTAAAAGATCAGCTCAGGAAAGAATCATCGATGGTTGCTAAATCTAAGTGGAAATTTTGGTGAGGAACAGAATATTTGCAGGGTCTTAAAGTGCCTACTCAAAGATTGCTTATTCATTGCCAGGGAAAAAATAGTGGAGAAGTCAGACCACACCTTGACTGGCTGATTACCATTTATGCTGCCAGGAAGGGGCAGATGAACTTTGTGTGCTTCCAGATGTGATACCCTGCCAAGGACCCAGCACCACTGTAATGTTCTGGCCAGGAATTCATAACCTGAATTTAAAGGTGAGGAAACATCCTAAAACCCCAAATGAGAAAATTATTTTAAAAATCGGGGAGAGACACTGGGGAGGGTATGTGCTCTAGTAAGCGCTGTGAATTGTGCAAGACTGTTGAATCTCAGATCTGTACCTCTGAAACAAATAATGCAATATATGTTAAGAAAGAAAAAAAAAAAGAAGAATGTAGCAGGAGCGGAAGAATGAAGGGGGGGAAATCGGAGGGGTAGACGAACCATGAGAGACGATGGACTCCGAAAAACAAACTGAGGGTTCTAGAGGGGAGGGGGTTGGGAGGATGGGTTAGCCTGGGGACGGGTATTGAGGAGGGCACGTTCTGCATGGAGCACTGGGTGTTATGCACAAACAATGAATCATGGAACACTATATCTAAAACTAATGATGTAATGTATGGGGATTAACATAACAATAAAAAAATTTTAAAAAAAATCGGGGAGAGAGAATTAGTATTCTTCAAAAATGTCAGTAGCATAAAAGACAAAGACTATGTAAAATGTTCCAAATTAAAGGAGACTCCTGAGCCCCAGCAACTATTATACCTGACCCTGATCTCAGGCTGGGTCCTGTTCTACAGAAAATAAAGTGTCATACAGAACATCAGTGGGTCAACTGACAAGCTAGGAAGACAGATGGTAGGTTCGATAAAATTACTGTATCAGTGTTATATTTACTAAGGTCGGTAACTGTCCTATGGTCATGCAAAACAATATAATACACTGAAATGTTCTGGAGTAAATGGCCTACCATATACACCCTTTAGACAGATAGATAGATAGATAGATGATAGACAAACAGATGGGCAAAATACTAACTATAGAGGACTATGGGGTAAGGGAATAGTGTTCTTTGTGTTATTCTTTTTCTTGCTTTTCTATAAGTTTGACATTTTTTCCAAAAAACAAACAAACAAATAAAAACTTGTAAAAGGCTCATCCATGCTGCCATGATGCAGAGATTGTGGAGGGAAAGCACAGAAGTAGGGCAGATGGTTAGGGTGTTGTTGCAAGAGCTGTAGGTGAGAGAAGACCGTGGCTTAGCCCGGGACAGTAACTGGAGAAGGGACAGGAAGGGCTCAGGATCTGGAAATATCCCGAAGGGAGAGCTAATAGGATTTGCTAAGGCATTCCACGTGGCGTTGAGAGAAGGAAAGGAAGCTGATGGATAGACACAAGGATTCTGGCCTGAGGGCTCGAGTTGTCAGGAACTGAGACGTGGATAGAGGAGGGGGAGAGCAGGTTTGAAGGGAAAGAGCAAGAAGAGTCTGGTTTGGGATCTGTGCCTGGGTAAGTGGATTTATGGAATATAGTACCTAATTTTAGGTAAGCTAAAACTTATTAAATGGGTAACTCGCTTCAAAAGATTCTTCCAAAGTAGCCACGAATCAAAGATAAACTTACCTATGTGAGCACAAAGTGAATTTTCAAAACAAGTTTGCATTTTTGGTGGGCAGGACTCCGAGTGGGGCCAGGAATGACAACCCTTAAAATCAACTATTGAAATAAGCTGAACTTAGAATCAGCTGATTGAAATAAGCTGAACTTAGAATCAGACCCCCCCCCCCAGAATAACTGCAATACAGGATGGTAAACCGATATTTTAAAGTATAATGAAGCATACGCAATCACATTGCTCTTATCAAAAAGAGTAAAATGGTTTTATTACATAATATAATTTAAATATAATAAAAATATAATTTATTATTAGACAAATAAATTTAATGTTATCTATTTCACCTTTAATTCAACCCATTAAAATGTCCATCTTTAGTGTGTGTTCTATCATGTAAACAGTAATATATTTATAAAGTAATATATGTATATAACTTATAAATAAACAAATATACATAAATGGCAGGGGGAACATGTTCACAAAATCCACAGGTGTAGAGATCAGAAAGTTTGCAGATGTAAAAACAAAAGCAAAAATACACAGGTGGGACCACATCAAACTAAAAAGCTTCTGCACAGCAAAGGAAACCATTAACAAAATTAAAAGGCCACTATGGAATGGGAGAAAATAGTTGCAAACCACAAATCTGATAAGGGTTAATATCTAAAATGTACAAGGAACTCATACAGCAAAAAACCAAATAACCCAATTTAAAAAGGATCTGAATAGACGTTTTTCCAAAGAAGACATATGAATGGCCAACAGGTACGTGAGAAGGTGCTTGACATGACTAATCAGCAGGGGAAAGCAAATGAAAACCACAAAGAGCTATCACTTCACACCTGTTAGGATGGTTATGATTAAAAAGACAAGAGACGGCCGCCTGGGTGGCTCAGTCGTTAAGCGGCTGCCTTCGGCTCAGGTCGCAATCCCCGGGTCCTGGGATTGAACCCCGCATTGGGCTCCCTGCTTGGCAAGAAGCCTGCTTCTCCTTCTCCCTCTCCCCCTGCTTGTGTTCCTGCTCTCGCTCTCTCTCTCTGTCAAATAAATAAATAAATAATCTTAAAAACAATAATAATAAAAAAAAAAGACGAGACAACAAATGCTGGGAAGGATGTGGAGGAAAGGGAACCCTCGTGCACTGTTGGTGGGAATGCAGACTGGTGCAGCCACTGTGGAGCACAGTGTGGGGGTTCCTCAAGAAATTAGAAATAGAACTACCCTATGATCCAGTAATCCCACTTCTGGGTTTTTATCCAAAGGAAATGAACTCACTATCTTGAAGAGATATCTGTACTCCATGTTCGTTGCGGTCTTGTTCATATAGTCAAGTCATGGAAACAACCTAAGTGTTGATGGATAAGTGGAAAAAGAAAATGTGATGTATATATAATTTTACACACACACACACACACACATATATATATACAATGTAAGTATAATATATGTTATATATTAAGTGAATGCATTATATATAGTAATTGAATGATATTATTCAGCCTTAAAAAATAAGGAACTCCTGCCATTTCCAGATTCATAGGGATGAATGTGGAGGGCATGATGCTCAATGAAATAAGCCAGGCAGAGAAAGGCAGATACTGCATGGTATCACTTTCGTAGAGAATCTAAAAATAAATACATAAATAAATAAGAACGTTGTACTCTTAGAGGTAGAATGGTGGTTCTCCGGGCCTGTGTGGCGGTAGGGGGAAGCAGAGGGGGAGGATTAGCAAAAGGGTACAAACTTTTTGTTTGAAAACCACAATAACAAAAGAACAAAAAAAGGAAAAATGCGGAGACCTCTATAGGCAATAACGCTAATTGCAGCGGTAAAGCTGTTGCCTGCTCCCTTTTCTGGCGAAGGTACAGGGTGGATGGAGCCGTGGAGGTTCAGACCCTCTGCTGGGCACCCAGCTCACCGAGTGTGGATCGAGCACAGTAAGAAGTTCTGCCCGGGACACATAAGTGATGGCATGTCACCTAATAGACTATCTCGCAGCTTCTAAAAAGAGCTGGTCAATTTGGATTGGTGTAGAAAGATGCCCAAGATGCAGTTAGTGAAAAAAGCCGTAGAAGAGTGTATTGTATCAAACAAACATAGATATGTGCTTCTATATCCATAGAAAACTTCTGATAGCAGTGGTTACCTCTAGGAAGTGGTACTGAACAGAACAGCCCTCTTCTACTTTTACTTTTGAATGTACTGTCTAAATTTTTAAAAAAAATTATAAACATGTATTAGTTCAATTTTTTAAAAAGTTTCTAAAACATTCAGGCTTTTTGAAATTCCTTTTATGATTTTTTAATGAGGAAATACATAGTATTCTGTACTAAGATGGCCATGACAACATTGATTAAAATGGTGTGAGGTTGGAAATAACTTAAATGTGTAGCATTAAGGGAATGGTTAAGTAAATAATGGAAAATTGACTGTAATATAAGGCAGTCTTTTAAAAAATCAATATTCTGAGAATTTTAGCCAGATGGGATGGCAATATACTAAGTGAAAAAAGCAAGATCTATGTAAATTCAGTATTAATATAAACAATGTTAAAAATACATAGAAAAAAAAAGCCTGGAAGAAAATATCCCCAACTGACAACAGGGGTTGCCTCTGATAATGAGATGATGAGGGATTTTTCTTTCTGGACCTGTGTATTTTCATCTTCTTTTCCATTTTTGTGCAATGAGCATGCATAGTTTTGTAATATGAAAGAAAAAGAAAGTAAAATACTGAGAAAACCATTACATGCCCTCCTGGCATGAGTCAGGAGCTGAATTTTCATGTTTAAATTAGTTTCAGAAACACAGGAGTGGTTTCTAGGCAACCTGCTTGGGAAATCATGCTCCTCTCCATTGTTGCTGGAGTGTGTGTGAGTGTCTCAAAGAAAATGTAAGAGATGAACCCTTGTGAAAGCTGACTCCTGCTAAGGAAAAAAAAACAAGCTTTGCCACTTCCTTTTGGTCACAGAGACTTGAGTTATCGTGACCCCAGAGGCACATAGGGACCTGAGTTTGGGGGGGGGGGGGCTGTGTGTGTGTGTGTGTGTGTGTGTGTGTGTGTGTGTTGGCAAATGAGTGATTGATTTTAATGAGGATTGCCATAGGTAGGTAGAATACAATAGCTATTCAAGTCTCTGCCTGTGGTGTGAGAAACTGGGGTAGGGGGCTGGGGGGAGGGGTAGGCACAAGAATCCAAACCAATAACCCCAGGTTGATGGCTTTCTGAGAATCCGGGGCTGGGAATTCAGACAGTGGCAAGGCTTTACAAGATGGATGGCAGCTCAAGATGTGAAAAGATTGCCTCATCATCATGTGAACCATTTACTATCATCATAGACAATCCTGCTGAGCCAAAGGGCTTTAATCAGGAGGAAACACTGAAAAATGGAATCAGAGCTAAGAAACCCTCGGCCTAGCCTGATGGGCTGTGGAGGGCGGGATGAGTTAAGAATGCTTTTTAGCCTCAAGGGAGTCATGTTCTTTACCAAGAGATTGCAGAAGGTACACAAGGTACTGTTTTCAGCTTACAGTGTGTGTTTTGTGGACCCTGACTAGGTTTTTCTGCAAGAATGGCAGGCATTCTGCCTGATAACGAGGGTCCGAGCTCAGCTTCTTGCTCCTAGGCCCCCTAGTGGTTGTCTCTTGCAATTAAAAAATTTAAGTGAGTAGGTAAATAGGCATTTGGGATGATGACAGCATTTGACTAAGGGTTACTGCCTTTGACCTTGGCAACTCTGAGACTTTGTCAAAGCACAAGGGGGCGGGGGGGATGGCTGCAAATCAGGAGCCCTGGCCTCAGGGAGGAAAGACCCACTTCATAATTGAAGGTGGGACAGGAGGGCAGGAATCTTCCAAAGTGGATGGTAATGAGCTTATTCTGTCTCCACACTTTTTTTTTTTTTTCTGTCTCCACCCTTCTGTACCCACATCCTGCATTCCACTTAGTAATAGTCCACTGGGTCTGGTCAACCCTCCTTTAAGGGGACAGACACCTGGAGGGTAAAGGAAGAGGGAGACTAATATTTACTGACCCTCCTCCTGTGGTAGCTCTTGAGGCAATACCCTTCTCTTTTCATCTTTGTACTCAGGCCCTAGCACGTGTGTTTGTGCTAAACGTTTGCGGTCTCGAATGCTATATGGAGGCCACAAGAAGACTGAGGTGCAGACAGGTTAACGAATGCCTGAGATCTCTAGCTCATAAATAGCAAAACAGAAACTTAAACCCCAAGTTCGGAGAATCTATTCTTTCTACCAAGATGCCCCCCACTCCCACCCCATACCCTCCAGCTCGCTGGGCTTGCTGGTCCAGCCTGTTGGGTGAGAGACTCCTGTCTCCTTGGCCTTTGAGTCAGTCCGCCCTGGGGGCCAACGTCTTCTCCCTTCTCTGAACTTCTCCTTTGGCAGTGAGTCACCCCTCTGAGGCATATTCTTGTATTACTTGTTTAACTCTTGTTTATTTATTTATTATTCAGCTTTTCTTAGAAGTTTGTCTTTTTTTCTCCATAAACACCTTGAAGGAAGGGACAATGGATTAACTCTTCCATAAACTCTCTGCCCAGCAATTAGTAAATATTTCCAGTGACACTAAATTAAGTAGCAGAGTCCTGGTCAGATCTTACCTCCCTGGGCCTGTTTGCATTAGGAAAGTAGCAAACGGTTTTTATTTTAACGATTTCATTTATTTATTAGAGACCTGGAGAGAGAGAGAGAACCCATGTGCACATAAGTGCGGGGGTGGGGGGCGGCGGGGAAGGGGCAGAGGGAGAGGGAGAGGGAGAAGCAGACTCCTCACCCAGCACCCGCCCGATCGGGTGACCTTGGGATCATGACGTGAGCCGAAAGCAGACGCTTCACCGACTGAACCCCCCGGGGCGCCCCAGTAGCAAACGATTTTAGTTTTTATCTAAAAATATTTATACTCATCAAAAGTAGTTAAGTGACCTTCCCCCTTGCCAGGGGGCTTGCTACCCAAGATAAGTTAAATACAGATCTCTTTCTAGGAGCTTAGCATCTTGAGCATCTACGTAGCTTTGCTGCAACCGCCCTGCATTTGGGTCAGAGGTGGAGTCAACCCACTGAGCTCGTTCGGCTCTGACCCGAGTCTGCTGGCTCCCAGGCCGAACACAGCACGCGCCTTCGGAAACAGGGCTCCGTTCCGACAAGCTGGGCCCCTGCTGGAGCTGGGAACGAGTAGCTGGCTTCTCTGCCCGGTCCATTTACATCCGGGTTTCATCTTGCTCTTAAGGAAGCCTCGCTGGCGCAGGTCCATCCGTGGGAAGGTTACGACGCAAGGCACTCAGCTGCCACCATCCTTTAAGAGAGGACACTGGACAGGGCCGTTCCTCGAGGGAGGCTGACCCCGGCTGCCTGGGGACGTGTGGCGTGGGAGGAGGAGGTGAGCTGGCCATCAGGAGACCTCCTGACAGGCTCTTGCTCTTGCCGCTACAATCATGTATTTCGTGAGCATTTATTGGGCACCTCTTGTGTGCCAGGCACTGGGGATACCAAGACCAATAGAGCTTTGGGGAGGTATTCAGTCTGGTTGGGGGAACAGCCATGTAAGCAATTAAACAGTAGGGTAACATTATCCTAGAAGCATGTATGAGAGACCTCAAGAACACAGAGGAGGAAGTACAGAATTCTGCCCGGAGAGGTTGGAAAAAAGCTTCATGGATTAGGCAACTCTCCAAAGGAGTCTTAAAAGAGAAGCAATTGTTCACTGGTTGGACAACGCAGGATGAGTACTCCAGGCCGAGGGAATAATGCGTACAACAGCATGGTGGCTTGGGGGTGGGGGGGTGGGGTTGCTGCAAATCCTCCCTGATGCTGAAGCTCCGTGGGGAAGGCGGGGCTGAGAATATGAAGGGCTGTGTCTCAGAGTGGAGCTCCGTCCTAAGGATGATGGAGGAACATGGAGGGATTTCAAATGGGGAGCGGGTTGTGTCACGGTCAGATGTCAAAAGATCTATGTAATTACGATGTGAAGGAGGGACTGGAAGAGGAAGTGGTTGATGCACTACCTTGTCGTGTGTCAGGGGAGATGAGCAGGGCAGTATGGCCTTAGGAGATGGGTTCCGATGAAGACTAGTGTTAGATGGGGTGGTGGTTTGTGAGGGCAGTTCTAAGCCAACTCCCATCTTGGGCATGGGGAGATGGGAATGGTGGCTCCGTTCACCAGAATGAGGAACACGTGGGAGAGTTGGGGGAGGAGGTCAGGGGACAGGTGAGTTAAATTGTGGCCATGTCTACAGTGCATGTGGGACATCCAAGCAGAGCTATCTAGTAAGTGGTTGGTATGTGGGAGTCTGAGCTCAGGGAAGATGCTGGATTCTGATGGAAGAAGGCTGGATCAGCCTTCTCTCTCTTTGTAGACATTCAATAAGCATTGTTTTGAGTAGCTAATTAATGATTACAGGGCCCTGGGAAAACAGAATGATGTTGCAGTGTAAATGTGGATGCTCTTACAGTAATGGACTGATGGTTGCAGAAAAGCTCAAGCTAAATAACACTAATTTTTTCCTGCTATAAATAAATCTTCTGCAGTTGGGGCTTTCAATTACACAGTGAAAAGAAAGGCAGCAGTGGAAATGAGGAAGGGGGGCATATGGAAGGCATAGCCTGCCTGCAGAGTGAAAATGTGAGCAAGTTCCAGCCCAAATGGATAAGGTAGTAATCTGATCTGGTGGAAAAGAGATGAGAGTCTAATGTCATGGGTTCGAGTCCTGGTTTCTCAACTGACTCATTAGGTGGCTATAATATTAATAGATGCGTAGTAAATGTTTGCCACCTCCTTTTAGAGGTACACTCATGTTTTAAGCTCTTTATGGACATTATTACCTCATTCAATCCCCAGAACAACCTTATGGTAGGTCCTTTATTATGCTTTCTTTGCAAATGAGTCAACCTACCACGGAGAATTTAAGTGACTTACCCAAGGCCACTCAGCTGAAAAATGGCAGCTCTAAGATTCGAACCCAGACAGTCTGGGCCCAGAATCCTTTTAGAGGCAATTAAACTACTGTGCTATTCTGCCTCTCCATGTAAAAAAGTTAGGAAATTTCACTGTGCTGGGCCTTTGATTTCTTATCAGTGCATGGATTTTGTAAAGGGCAAGTAGCATAATTTATATTAAGCCCTAAATTATAGGTGTATATTTTCATTGTGTTCTCCCATAATTAGCCCTTCAAAGAAGCAGTGTTTAAAGATTTGTCCCAAATCTCCTTTTTGGGGAAAGCTCTGGGAGTTCCTATAATTATGTGATTTTGTGTTTGCAGATCACAGCAGAGTACCTGAGCAGCATTAGAGATCCCTGTTCATGGAATTTGGCATAGTAATACTGATCATGGGCTCACAAGTAGGAGAGACCTTGCTTCTATCCCAGATCTGCCACTTGGATATGTTGCTCAAAACTCTCCATGTTGAGGTGCCTGGCTGCCTCAGTTGGTTGAGGGTCTGACTCTTGATTTGGGCTCAAGTCACAATCTCAGGGTTGTGAGATCGAGCCCCACATTGGGCTCTGCGCTCAGCTCGGAGTC
Organism: Halichoerus grypus; assembly: GCF_964656455.1. NCBI lineage: Eukaryota > Metazoa > Chordata > Mammalia > Carnivora > Phocidae > Halichoerus > Halichoerus grypus. The sequence continues at coordinate 33,132,086 of NC_135714.1, forward strand.
TGCCTGATATTTTCTCTCCCTTTGCCTCTGCCCCTCCCCCTGCTTGCGTGCTCTCTCGCTCTTTAAAATAAATAAATAAAATCTTAAAAAATACACACACAAAACAAAAAACCTTTCCAGGCCTGCTTCCTCATCTGTACATGAGATCATACTATGTGAGGCCAAAGGGTACAGTGGTGAGGACTTCACAATCCAGGGTAAGAGTCACTGAGTGCACTAAGTTTAATACAAATAGGCGTACGAAAATCGGGGGAGGTGCATTCTAGGAAAAAGGAACTGTGGAAGGCTTGTTGGCAGGGAACTTGGAGCATGTGATAGACTACAAGAAGGTCAACGAGACCATCTCATAAACTCATTAAGCAACTAGCATTTTTTTACATCTTCAAAGTCAGCATTTCTCTCTTTATATAGTGCATATATAACTAATAAAGCAAATCTTGGGGCGCCTGGGTAGCTCAATTTGTTAAGTGTCTGACTCTTGGTTTTGGCTTGGGTCATGATCTCAGGGTCCTGGGGATCGAGCCCCGCGTCGGGCTCCGTGCTCAGCGTCTGCTTCTCCCTCTCCTTCTGCCCCTCCCCCCGCTTGTGCTCTCTCTTTCTCTCTCTCTCTCGCTTGCTCACTCTCAAATAAATAAAATTTTAAAAATAAATAAATAAATAAATAAAGCAAAACTTATGATTTTAAGGAAATAATTTTCACCAAACATTTAAGTGTTGATTGCAAGCCTCAGTTAAGTTCTTCTATCCATTTAACTAAAATCACAACACAAACACACTGGATGTTCTTAAATGCATCCAACGTCTTAAAAACCTGATAAAACACACACTAGTTTTGCAATGATTACAGAAATTATTGTGTAAAATTTATTTTTAAATTGCTAGTATCATGGATTTAAGGTTGCTTGTTCATCATCTCCATTGTTATCCACATTTTAATTCTTATTTTTATTTTATACTTTCCTGGGATTCCTATTTCTACATCAACTTATGGTTGCAATAATCATACAGATCACCCACACACACACACACAAAATTCAGACTAGCCAAAGTTGCAGATTCTGTTATCAAATGATTGATTCTTGGTGGGGATACCCAACCTAGCAATTCAAACCTGCACAATTAGTCTTTACGTTGAGCCTTTTAAAAAATAAGTCTCATTTCTGATGTCACAGAAATTTTAAGTTCCTTTTAAGTTCAAATAGATTTTTGAGTTTTAGAAACCAGAAACATATATTCTTTAAAGTTCTCACAATCTCTATTCGCCATCCCACAATTCAGCCATTATTATATACTGATTTTGTCTGTCAGTTTAACTGGCCATACTTTATCAGTACCTGATTATCATTATAGAGTCATCTAGAGTCTTGCTACTCAAAGTGTGGTCCGGGGACCAACAGCATCAGCACCATGTGGGACGAAAAATCTCAGCTTCACCTCAGACAAGCTAACTCAGAACCTGCATTTTAACAAGACATCCACCTACCCTGTGATTTGACTGCACTTTAAAGGCAAGAAGCACTAATATAAAGAATTCATCTCCCTGAGGATGAGGGGTCAAGCCTGCAGTTGGTACTCCCTTTTCAGTGCGTGCAATTAATTTATCATCTCAGAACCCACTTTTTCTTCTTCTTTTCTTATAGTCTGAGATTGTATTTTAACTAAGATTTTCTGCTACACTGATCAAAAGAAGAGGGCTTGGGACTGAATCTCAGAAATCCAACATTGAAGAAGGGAATAGATGGGGAGGAGCTGTCCAGAAAGCTAGGAGAAAACCAGGTGGGCTTGACTCATGGAAGCCCAGAGCAATGACCTTTCAAGGACATAATATTTGTCAGTTTCTCTTATCACGCTGACAAGCATGTAGTGAGTACTCCATAAATATTAGCCATTGTTCCTGCCGTGGTTAGTAGTAGTAATTTAAGTTTTGCTTTTTTCTTTAAAGATTTTTTATTTATTTACTTGAGAGAGAGAGAGTGAGAGAGAGAAAGAGAACGAGCAGGGGTGAGGGGCAGAGGGAGAGGGAGAAGCAGACTCCCCGCAGAGCAAGGAGCCCGATGCGGGACTCTATCCCAGGACCCCGAGATCATGACCTGAGCCGAAGGCAGACGCTTAATCGACTGAGCCACCCAGGTGCCCCTAGTAGTAGTAATTTAACAATGAAAAACGGATGCTATCTTTGACAAGCTGGAAAACTCAAGGAGCATCATCACAGAGGTTTTCCACAAGAGTCATTTTCCTGGTCCCGAATGAAGAAGGGCTAATTTGGAGGATGACCTCAGAAAAAAATAAGGTCAGAGGAATAGCCTATTTGCTGGAGTGTTTACATTTCCTTTGGAGGGCAGGGTGGGTGATAACGTGAGTAAATAAACTTACTTTTAAAAGAATGCTACAACTTTTCTTCCACTCTGTTTATTGGCCTTTGACCATAGCACTCTATGCACTTACTAATTTTTTTTAACGTAAGCAAATGGTCTGAATGATGTTTTCAAAATCCCCTGCCCTACAGGAGTGAGAGGTCTAGTCCTAGAAACCCAGGGAAAGAGTTGATTTCTCTGAGACCCTCCTGAAATACTGTTTTGGTTTTGCAGAATTGTGCTCTGTTAGACACTGATCTAAGGGATGAGGAGAGAATAATGCAAAGACATTCTAGAAAGTATATTGATTAGGACAAACTGACTCCAATAATCTATTTTACGGCTTGAATATGTTAATAGATCGTATTATCATAAGCATTTAGTCATTAGCCAGCAATCCTTTGTATATGAAGCTGTTGCATTTCACACTGTTCTGTGTGTGTGTGCCATCTCTTTAGAACTGGTTAAAAACCATGGATTTTACTTATGACGTTGTCTTGAGTGCCTTGTGTGAGGACCTGCAGGGAGTTTACAGAGACACCTGGTGGCTGGTAAGGTGAAGTACCTGGCTTTGTTAGAAAAGAAAGGATTTGAATTGTGTCTAAAATTTGGGTCATTTTTGTGGTTGAGAATTTCATTCTTTCTTCCAAATTTTTTAGTAGGATTGCAGTCACATACTTAAAAAATGGACTTTGATTCTTACAGATGATTTTTATAGCCTCCAGCCTCTCTTTCCTTAAAGAAACCATCAACCAAGTGAATTGACCAGCACCATCAGCTGGGCTAAGTCTAGCCAAGGCTAGGATGAGGGCGAGGAAGAGCTAATGTAAGGAGGTGCCGTTCAGTAATGAATATATACAGCATTTTAATGCGATATTTTAGAAAGTCCAAACTAATGCAAAAAAAGTCATTATCAACAAAAAATGTCAAAATTATAAATAGCAGGATCAGTATTGCTGATTTTCTCTTTGCTCTCAGGCTCCAATAGGGCTCTGAAAGGCTTTGAGAAGAGGAAAGGTCTGATGGCCTTCCCTGATGGCCTATCCCCCACCTGGCTCATTCATGGTCAGTGGATGCATGTCCACCCCCTCCCCCAACCCAGGGTTTCCTTTGTCCTTCCAGTGGCTCTTCAGGTTTCCTCCAATTCAGATCACAGGTAAGGAGCCTAGGTCAATGGCAGTGATAGGCAAGAAGAAGACATGGAGAAGAGAAAATTAACAAGTGGCCCCAAGGGGAAACAATTGGGAATTCCGTCTTCCAGTTTTCCTGTTTTATTTATCAGGACCCTCTTTCCTCTGCCTTCCTCCCAAAGATGCTTCTCAGAGGCAGGGACCTAAACCATTCATTCCCACTGAGCTGCTTTTTGTGAGGCATCTGAGCCCAGGAGACTCCTTCAATCCATAAATATCTTCTCTGAATCGGAGAGTACAGCACAGAACCGGGCCACGTCCCCACTCTCACGGAACTGAGGGCAGGTGCCCGATGTTGCTAAAATGATGTTGGCTCTGGTGAGAAAGCCCTCTGTCACACTTTTCTGTTTTAATACGTCCCTTTAGTTCCCGCTGGCCAGGACCAGGGTGGGGGGGTGGGGTGAGTGAGGACCTGGGCCCGCGGAGACATGCTGCTTCTCAGGGGGTGCACATCTGTGTGAGATGCTGGTAGCCAGAAGCTCCCAAAGTAGCCTGGGAAGAGTGTGAGTTTGGTTTGCGTGTTGTCTCTGCACTTCCCCTCCCCCTTCATGAGGACTGGCCACCCGAAGTGGCAGGCTACAGTTAACAGGAGAAGTGACCCCTCCCGCCTCCTCCCTGCTTGTCTCTCACCTAACCCTTGCCTTGTCATCAGAGAGATGGTCACTGGAAATAGCAGGGAAATATGGTGTAATTGTAACGACACGAGCTGCTATGAAAGGGGAAGGAAAGCCAGTGGGGTAAGAACATACTGAGGCAGGAAAGGATCAAAAACTCAAGAACAAAGGAACATTTCAGAAAGCCCCAAGAAGCAAGTGGCCCAACAAGGAGGCCCAAAGGGTCTCACAGATAGGGGTTCCGCAGCACATGGTGAAGAAAGTCTCCAGCAGCAAGAGGAAGCCGAGGGGTACTCGTCCTAAACAACTGAGGAAAGTCTTATGGCTTTCAAATATATTCCCTTAGGGGGTTTCAGGGAGAATAGTGTGTGCCCTCTGACAAAGCACCAACACCAGAGCCTGCCATGGTCTCCGGATCGTTCACCCGGACACATCGGATACCCTGTCTCGTGTATCAGCTGTTCTCCTGACCCAGAAAACTGCATATCCCTTATCACCTGCTCATGTCTCTTCATGAACTTGGCTCTTCTGTTGGCAACGTAACGGGTCTCTTTTTACCCACGGAGGTTTTGCTGACTCCTGGAGCCCCTGTGGTTCAGCAGGGGAATCGTATTAACACTTATGGAGAGTCTGCTCTATGCCAGGTCTGGGCTTGGCATTTGATCTGTTTCCTCTTTAATCCTCAAAATACCCTTTCAAGTAAATATTCTAATTATCATTTTTAACAAATGAGAAAACTGAGACTCAAAGAAATGACGTGACTTGCTCAAGCTCGTATGACTAGGAAGTGGTGGTCCCAGGACTTGAACCTGGGCCACAGAACTCCTCCTATGTCTTCATGTTTTTTTCTGTTGTGTTAGGTAAGCAGAGACGGGGGAGAGAAGTCTTCCTTCCCACTTCCTGCCTCCATGGCAGATGCCGCTAACTGATCTTGGCGCTTGCTTCCCTTGAGCTAGCACTATGTATAAGGCACAGACCCCATATAGAGAAGTAGAAATTATGATCCATGTTCTCTCAAGGAGTTTTGCTTTGACCTAGGTTAAAATATTACACAGCACTAGAGTAGTAATGTAAGGCTGTAAATAATCCCCTAGCCGTAAGTGCTGAAGAGATTCTGGGAAGCTTATGAATCATAGGATCCACCATCCTTTGTCTGAGAGCTGGCCTTCTCCCCACTTCTTAATTCCTTGGATTTCTTTTCTCAGTTTAGATATTACTCCTTCAATCCATAAATATCTTCTCTGAATCGGAGAGTACAGCACAGAACCGGGCCATGTCCCCACTCTCACGGAATTTAATTTCTAGTAGGGAGACAGACCACAAACAAGCAAGCGCACACACACATGCACGTGCCTTAGCTGGTCATTAAGTGTCGTGAGAAAGTAAAGCAAGGAAGAGATATAGAGAGGCTTGAAGTGTTACTTTGGGGAGGGTCCTCAGGGAAGGGCTTTCTGAGAAGGTGGCATTTGAACTGAACCAAGAGGGAAGAGAGAGGAGGAGTTGAGAGGCCATGTCCAAGGGCACCCCCAGGCCGAGGGAGCCAACAGAGCAAAGGCCCAGAGCAGGAGTGGCGTGTTCGTGGAATAGTAAGGAGACCTGTGTGGCTGGGGTGGAGGGAGCAGGGGGGAACGGGTGTTGGAGGTGGGAAATCAGAGACACTGCTGTTACTGGTAAGGCTTTGGGCTTTCACTCGGGCATGATGAGAATCCACTAGAGGGCTGAGCAGAGAGGTGACATGGTCAGACTTATGCTGGCCTTTCGTGGAGAAGGGAACGTGGGGCAAGGTTTGCTGTCAGGAGGCAAGTCCAGCGGAACCGGTGGAACCGGTGGAACTGGTGGGAGTGAGGGATGGCTTGACCCAGGACCCCAGTGGTGAGGGGAAGAGAGATGGCTGGCTTCCAGAAATGCTGCAAAGGTGGAGCAGCCAGGATTTGTTGACAGATTGGATGTGGGGTGCTAGGGTCTGACTTGTGTCTCCCCCACATTTGTATGTTGAAGTCCTAACCCCTGGTACTTCAGAATTTAGAGATAGGATCTTGAAAGAGGTGATTAATGTGACATGTGAAGTGAGGTCATTGGGGTGACTCCTAATCTAGTATGACTGGTGTCTTTAGAAGAAGTGGAGATTAGGACACAGATATGCTCAGAGAAGAGACCGTGTGAGGACACAGAGCGAAGGCGGCCCTCTAGAAGCCAAGGAGAGAGGCCTCAGAAGAAACCAACCCTGTCGGCACCCTGATCTTGGACTTCCAGCCTCTAGAACTGTGAGAAAATAAATTTCTGTTGTTTCGGCCACCTAGTCTGAGGTATTTTGTTATGGCAGCCCTAGCTCCTAACATGTGGGAGAGAGAGAGGAGTCACTGATGATGCCCAGGAGTAGGGTCTGTTTCATGTCATGGTTACAAAAGTTTGGGAGCTGGCCATTTTCTTTCTTTCTTTTTTTTTTTTATTAACATATAATGTATTATTTTGGCCATTTTCTTTACAACGCTCAGAAGCACCAAGAGAGGTTGTCCTGCTGGCTTTTGCTCTGAGGACTTTCCAGTCTACTACACACCTCTAGCAGTGCCAGAAGGCCACGGGGAAGGAGGGAGACACAGACGTGTGCATTTACAAAGGGGGGGCACGACCCCCACAAGGGCGTGAACAGGTTTTGATGCTAGCACCCCACTGGGATACAGAGCCCACCGTTCCTGTGTTCTAGGAGGTCCTTCTTCCTTCCTTCCCCGAATCCCTTTTGTTGTGACTTCACCTGCATTTCCCCAAGCCAAATGGAGTTGGGCACAATTGAGGGCTAGGGGTCACCGTCCTAGAAACAGAACGGTGCTCTGGGACTCCGTGACATCGCTACAGCCCTGGCTCCAGACTCCGTCTGTCTCATTCATGGGTACCTGAGAGGGACCCACATGTAGTTCTGAAACATTCCTCTGCTCTCAGCCCCTAGCCTGGCTGTAGCCACAGTTTCCATTATCATGCTATGTCACCCATATTTGGGGATTCTGATTTCCTGCCCATGAGACTCTGATGGACACCGTGAGGAAGCCTCCCCAGCCTGCAGACATCAACCAGGACTGCTGTGCGCTCTCTAGTTCTCGAGTGTTTCTGCCTCTTCAGTGGAAAGGCTCATTTTATGCGAGAGCTCCCCTCTCTAGGAGTTTGTATGGGGGCCCTTGGGAGCCTGCCCTGGAAGACGGTTTGCATGTCATTGGATGCGGGGCATTTAGCGTTGGCCCCGGCCTCACTACACATCTGCCTACAGCGAGCTTGTGCGTCATAACGCCATTTTCCTTTCAAGCTGTGCTCCTTCTTCATCTGGGCTGCTGACCCCTACTGTGGTTTGCTTGAGCCTGGGTAAGTGGGTTTAAGGATTTGCTGATATGTATCCAAGGTCAGCACACGGTGGCCAGCCATCTATTTTTGTAAATAAAGTTTTATTGGAACACAGCCATGCTCATTCTTTTACACCTTGCCTATGGCTGCTTTCCCAGCCCAACTGCAAAGAAGAGTGGTTGCCGCAGAGACCATCTGGCCTGCAAAGCTGAAAATATTTACTATCTGGCTCTTTACCAAAAGAGTTTGCCAGCCTCTGTGATAGATTTAGGTCGGCTAACTTTCACAAAGTGGATACGAGGACTAAAAAGACTACTACAAAAAATAAGTAAGAAAGTAAACAAATAACTCCACCATGGGTTGTCAATAATATTAACATTGCTATACAAAAGGACAACAAGAAAAGAGCAGGGCTGTTTTGCTCCCACCTATAGCACAGTGAGAATCCTCTAATTAGGTCTGTCAAGAAGTTGGGGGTGGGCAGACAAAGAAATGGATGGAAAGAAAGATAGATAAGAGAGAGAGAGAGAGGAGAGAGAGAGGAATCGTGGCTACAGGTTACATGTCTAATTACAAAAAAAAAAAAAATGCTGGAGTGCATTCCCCCCCTTTCATTATCATGTATTTAGTACTTTTTATGGCCAAACACTGTTCTTAGGGGGCAGGCTCTATTATAATCATCCACATTTTATAGAAGAGGAAACTAAGGCACAGAGAAGCTAAGTAATCTGCCCAAAGTCACACAGCTAGTAGGTGGTGGGCAGGACTTGAATCCAAGCAGTTCGACTCCAGAGTGAATTATCTTAAACTCTACATGAAATTGTTTCTTAATTACAAAAACATAGACAGAAACAAACCCCACAATGTTTGGAAAGCACTGCCTTAATGGGTAGCCCTTTGGGGAAGGCTTGGCATCCCAGCTGGTGGCCCTTACCCCAAATCCTGGTGCACAGTGAAAGAATTTGGAGACCACTCCTTTAAAGGAACTTTGAGTTTTTAATTTTGAGCCTCGTGCCCAGGATGAATCCAGCAAATGTAAAAGTAGCAGTGAAATAGGAGCTCAGGTGTGGGGGCTCATGGGGCACCTCCTGGGAATTCAGTGAGTTGAGAAGGACTGGTTAGCAGGTGTCACAGCCCTGAGCACCCAAGACAGCCGAGAGCTCAGGCCCCTAGGGGAGGGAGGCTCAAGACCACTGGCGTGGCTCTCGGTGGAGATTTGGCATCCTTTCCTCTCTACCCCCTCCTTAGGCTTCAGCTTTTTCATCTGTAAAACGAGGGAGCTCAGCTAGATGACCTGCAGGAGCTGTTCGTGGGTTAAAACTATTCTGATTTCATATTTAATGAAATGGAGAAAATATTAATGTCATGTTAATTTATGGGGGAGAAACCCTTTATATGACATTATTTTTGACTTTTGCAATTAAAAAAAAATGTAGCAGAAGGAAGGTATTTGTCCTCCCACTTCCCTCCTCTGCTACTGGGGAGGTCTTTTAGCAAAAGAACTTACTAGGGTTCTCTGTCAGGCGGGAGCTCTATTCCAAGGGATGGAAACACTGTCATCATTCTTCTGGAGCCAGGGATACCCCCAGGAGGATGGGCAAAGGGTTCTCAGCAGCTTTAACCGAAAAGAGTTGAGTAGGGACCCTGAGGGTGGGGACAGAGACAGGAAAGGATGGGAGACCATTCAAGGTAGACTGTGTGTGAACTACATCACAACCCCATGAGAACAGGAAAAGAGTATTTAGAAGCATCCTCTGCACATAGAAATGTGTTCATGAGCAAGACAGAGTTCTGCTAATGGCCTGTGTCCTTCCAGGTCTCGAAGACATGACAACATGTTCTATGAACATTTAAAAAGATGGCTGCCACGTGAACCCTATCCGTCTCTGCCTGGTTGGATTCTTCTGGGTGACCTTTTTTTTCCTTCATTGTGCTTTTCTATACTTTCTAATTTTTCTGCAATAGATATGTATCACTTATGTAATAAGTTATGTTAAGAATATTTTGATCTTATGGAATGTCTCTAATATCTTACTATCATATTTTGGCTATAAATAAGTGCCTCAAAATTGGTGCATCAAGGAAGATTGGGCTCCCAGAAACTCTGAAATGGCTGGAATACTTTGTCTGTGAACTTGTGACAAACAACTGCCACTTCTCAAAAGGAGCAGATGTTGAAAAGATTTTTGTGCTCTCTAGAAATACTTTGAATTGTGGGTCCCCTTTTTCTGGCCAAGAGTATACTCCACTGGGTGATGGTTTTGCACCAACTATGGTGAGATGCTGTTCAGAATTAGTAGGCATGAGCTGGGGAAAGGTAGCTGTTGGTATGAAAATCATGAGCTTCCAAACTTAAATATTTGAGTGCTCTGTTAACCTGAATTAATACGCCAACAGATATGTTGGGTCCTAAGTTAATGAGGCACTCTGAAAATGGTGTATTCAGGGGGCTCACATTTCTGATTGGCTAAGTTTTATTCAGATTATTTTCATTGTCTGAGCCCACATTTTAGAAAATCGGTCCAAAGCATATCTGCCTGCTTCTCAGCCTTATTTAGCATTAACCTTAAATAGTGAATTCAACAGATTTCTTCTTCTACTTAGTGCCCTGTAAATTCTGGGACCATTGTATTATTGGTCTCTTCTTTATAGAGTTGGGAGCTGAGTGATTGGGTATAAAGATAAGCAGGTCCCTGGGAAAACACCTAGAGGTTGTTTTTAGAATGAATTTTTAAACATATTTTCCATCTCTGTTGAAATTCTCATTTTGTTCATGCGTTGTTCTTTTAGAATGAATTGGGGTGGAGTTTGCTTTTAGTCATTAACATCTTTGCCCTAAAGGCAGAATTGCCCCCCCCCCCCAAAGTACTGATTTCACTTGGATTGTGTTAACATTGGTAGGTTAGCATCAACTGTTAACTATTTAAAAAAAAAAAAAAATTGTAAGTGACCCAAACGAATGAACTGAGTTAGTCAAAAGCAATCAAAGATCACCAGGGATGATTACCTTCCAAGCAGCGGCCGAAGTAGCCAGCACCAAGTGTTCAGAGCACCTGTCACCAGGGGCTGTTCTGAGTGTCATGAGGAATCAAAGAGACATAGGTAGAGAGTCTCTACCCATGAGAAGGCATCACCCAGGGGCCGTCAAATGCCAAGTGGCTGAACGACAAGGAAGAGGGACAGTGTTAGCGTGGGGAGCACACTGGGTTGGGGCAGGTGGCCTGGATTCTGTCTCTGGCCCCTCGCTGCTAGAGGCAAGCCACTCACATCTCTAGAACCTCAGTTTCCTCATATGAAAACGAGGTATTCAACTCAATTTCAGAAGGACCTGCAGCCTCTGAGACACCAGAGCAGATGGTTTGCTGAAAGTGGGCCCGAGGGTTTGCAGCAGGAACTGTGTCATTTGACGGGTGAGTCAGACTGGGGGCATTGGGAAAATAATGTCTTCTCAATCAACACCAGGGCATAGGCAATTAGGAAACACACTTAGCTGATGGCTTGAGTGTCTGTTCCATTTAGAGGATAGATTCCTGAAGAGGGACAGGGTGACTCATCAGATGGCTGTAACCTGATGAAATACAACTATCCAATTTCCTTGCTCTGATTCCAGGCAAGCAAATGATCTTAATTTGGTTTTCCAAGGCAGTTTCCCCAGGCAAGAAGAGGGATAAGTTATGGCAATTGGAAATTGACATTCTTTTGTGGGAGCAAAATTAGATCACATGTGAGAAATGACTGTGAAATTAAATAAAGTGGCATTCAAAGGCAAAGAAACAGCATCCTTATTAATATCACCATTAGTTATGAATCATCTTTGTGCTGATTTGGTTAGCCTTTGAACCATTTTTTTTTCTTCTTTTTTTAGAGCTAGTAAACCCTGGGTGCCTTGGTGATTATAGACAGTCTGGATCTGCAAAATCAGAGGCAAAATTTACTAACATTTACATGGTGCTTTTTTTTTCAAAGATTTTATTTATTTATTCATGAGAGACAGAGAAAGAGAGAGGCAGAGGCAGAGGGATAAGCAGGCTTCCCGCGGAGCGGGGAGCCTGATGCGGGGCTCGATCCCAGGACCCTGGGATCATGACCCGAGCCCAACACAGACGCTTAACCGACTGAGCCACCCATGCGCCCCTATGTGGTGCTTTTGCATGAAATATCCTAGTAGCTCTGGGAGAGAGAGAATACTATGTTCCTGTTCTCCAGCTCAGGAAGGCTCAGTACTATAGGGCTAGGAAGGGTTCAGGCTTGAAGTTAATCCTAGGTCTTGGGACTCCAAATCCTAATCGCAGTATGGCTGCTTCCGAAGGGAGTGAATGTTCTTCTCCCATCGCCTCCCTCGACACTCACACACATTACCGCGGGAGATCTGTGCCCGATCTTGAAGGAGTTGAAGCAGAAGGTAATCTGTTCTGGAGATCATGGAATTGCTTCTCTTTCCCTCTTCAAATGGCACTTGAAGTGCATTCATAGAGCCTTTCCAGAGGATGCCCCGTGGCAGAGTCTGCTTGGCTTCCCTTAGTCCTTCGACTCAGGCTCGATCTGCGTGCTGCAGGTGTAGAAAGCGCCTATTTCCTTCTGCAGAGTCTTGGGGGGATGTTGGGCTCCTACCTGGCCTCCTCTGAAAGTTTGGTCTGGATGTTCCTGCTGAAGGTGGCTAGGGACCCTTGGCTGGGACAGCTTCCCCAGATCAGCACTGCCTGACCTAGCCCACCCAGGCTCCTGCATCTCTGCAGCCAAAGCTGCCCAGCTCAGATTACCAGAGGGGAGGGAGGGCGGGTCTGAATCTCTGGATCTCTGGGCCCTAGGTGCACTGCAAGCCTGAGCTCTCCATCTGCTTTGGCAGAGTGGGATCTTTGGACCCAGACCCTTCCCATTCAGAGAGAGAAGGGGAAGACCGCTGCCTGCCTGAGAATTTGTAGAAGCTCAGGAAAAAGATGAACTGGCCCTATTCCTGCATCTCCTTTTGCTGGATTTACTTTGCTGTCTCCAGACTGAGAGGTAAGAGGCTGATGGGTGTGTAACCATCTCAGCTCATTTGGGGCCACTTTTTTGGTGGCAGTGGGCCAGCAAACAGAACAAATGCTCTCACTGCGAGGAAATGTTTGTGCCTCTTATTGATGAGCCAGAAAAATAACTCTCATATACCCAAAGCTTGCCCCTAGCTGATGCTGGATCGTGCCCAGTTCTAGTCCTCAGTTTGCTGTTCTTTGCCTTGAAATATACATGACATTGAATGTTGATCCAGGTCCCTCCTTTTGAGCAGCTGTAGAAGCAGCAGATGGAAAATATGCTCAGAAGTTGTTTAATGACCTTTTTGAAGATTATTCCAATGCTCTTCGTCCAGTAGAAGATACAGATAAAGTCCTGAATGTCACCCTGCAAATTACACTTTCTCAGATTAAGGACATGGTGAGTAACATAAAGCGGTGACTCTTTGAAACGGTGCTTAGGATGAAACTAACCGTGCTTTCCAAAGAGGTGTCTTACCTGGAATTTGAGAGGAAATGAGAACAAACAGCAACATGTACAAGCTGGTGGGGGAAGGAAATACCAAGGAAGGAAGCTCTCTACAAAAGTAATTTCGCTAGATGTTAACCTAATCCTGGCCATTAAGAGTAACAGCCTTGATCATCCAAACAGAGATGGTGTCATATATCACATGATTCCCTTTCTATGAAATGTCCAAAATAGGCAGAACCCCGGAGACAGAAAGCAGAGTAGTGGTTGCCAGGGGCTGTGGGAAGAATGGGGGAATAGTGGGTGACAAATTGATGGTCATAAGGTTTCTTTTTTGGGTGGACAAAAATGTTCTGGAATTGGATAGTGGTGATGGTTGCACAATATCATGAATATACTGTAAGCCACTGAACCATACACTTTAAAATGGCTAAATGTTGAGTTTTGTGTTATATGAATTTTATTCCTGTTTTTTTAAAAAAGAAAGGTGGTGTTTTAAGATGGCATATCTTATTTAGTGCTTATATGCGTTTAGTTTCACGAAGTTGTGAAACTTGACTTTCTTCTGTACATTGTAGATATTTCCTGACTTTCTCATTCAAGTGAATCGTCAGTTGATCAATTTTCAGAGAAATTTGGGCTGTTGATCAATGCAAAGATCTGATGGCTTAAACACCTGTCCACTTTACATTCAGAACACTAAATCAAGCAGAAAAAAAAAATGGCTTTGACAGTCAGTCAAAGGGATAGACTAGAAACGCTCTCATTGATTTAATGAAAGTAGATTTGTACTCTTGGAATTTCTGTTGTAAAGAACAAGTGCTCTAAAGATAGAAGGCATTTGGTTGAAGTGTCTACTGGACAGTTATATCATGGTTACTTGTACAGGATGAAAGAAACCAGATTCTGACTGCCTATTTATGGATCCGCCAAATCTGGCATGACGCGTATCTCACATGGGATCGAGACCAGTATGATGGACTGGACTCCATCAGGATCCCCAGTGACCTGGTATGGAGGCCTGATATTGTCCTATATAATAAGTAAGTACGAGTCAGTCATTTCTCAGGAATGAGCTTGTTGATTCAACAGAATTGAAACATAATGAAAAAGGAATGTTTAAAACATGCTTGAAGTTAAGTACCAATTCATGTGCCTAGGCCCTGGAATGATGATCATAAAATCTTAGATAATAAAATAATAGGTCATAAAAACTTAGAACTACAGTCCCCTCTTGGATGAGAAACTGCATTGTGGGCTGTAATAGTTTCCTAGGGCTATGGTAATAAAGTACCACAAACTGAGGGGCTCAAACAGCAGAAATGTATTCTCTCCCAGTTCTGGAGGCTAGATATCCAAGGTTGGTTCCTTCTGAGGCTGTAAGGGAGAATGTGTTCCATGCCTCTCCTCTAGCTTCTGGTGGTTGCTGGCAGCCTTTGTTGTCCCTGGACTTGTAGAAGCATCACCGTGATCTCTGCCTTCCTCTTCACCTGGCGTTCTTCCTGTGTGTTGTCTGTGTCCATTTTTTCCCTTTTATAAAAATAAAACTCATGTTGTATTAGGGGCTCACCCTACTCCAGTATGACCTTGTCTTAATTAATTACATCCGCAATGACCCTATTCCAAATAAGATTACATTCTGGGGTGCCAGGGGCTAGGATTTCAATATATAAATTTGGGGAGGGGCACAATTCAACCCATAATAGTGGTGCTCCCTTCTCCAAGATCATGTATCAGTAACGATGATACTACAAAGATTAAATCAGAATGGGCCAGCTAGCGGCTAGCCTGTGGATTTTGGACATTGGAGTGGAGGATGAACTAGATCATAAGATCATCAGTTGCCCTTTCTTGGTTTCAGAGCAAGGGGCCTTGAGTAAAGGGTAGAAGGTTTATGTTTCTCAAACTGTAAAGTGCACATGAAGAGCTTTGTTAAAATACAGATTCTGATTCAGTAGGTCTGGGGTAGAGTTTGATGTTCTTCATGTCCACAAGCTCCAGAGGTCAGTGCTGCTGGTTCTTGGACCACACTTTGAGGAGGAACCACATTGCTCTATCACAGTTCAGTTTCAGTTGCTCTACCTGTTGTCAAAGGAGCTTCTCTCTTTTTATTCTGGAACCCAAGGTCCTGTGGGTTGGGAATGGTTCCTCTTTGACTCAGAACAGGGTGAATGAGGGGCAGTTCAGGGGGGCTCTCCTGAGAGCTCAGCCTTCTAGTGGGCATGAGTTTCTTTTCAGGAAGAAACACTGGTGGGTTGCAGCCTGGATTTTAGCCTTGTTCCTTACTCAGAGAGCTCATCCAAGGGTCATGACCAATTGAATCATAGCACTCATCCTGCTGACCATTTTCCACTCTGGGTGGCCAGAGGGCCCTTCTATATTCCTTTCCAAGCAAGATAACATCCCAGGGCTATTGCTTTATTATTCCAGCTCACTCCCCCCTTCTCTCTCTCTCTCTCTCTCTCTCACACACACACACACACAAACACACATACACACAGAGAAGGCAAGAGAATGAGCCAGGTTGTCCATTAGCTCCTCTCACTCACAGGGTGCAGATAATCAGAGAATACAGTTGATATAGACCACTAACAGCATTCTATCAGTTCTAACAGTTCTTCCTGGGAAACAAACAGAATGCTGGTTCTCCTCTTCCTCCTGCTTTGGTTGGCTGAAGCAGTGACTAACTCTTACTGACATGCTTCTTTGCAAGCTTGCATGGTCATCTAAGTTAAGCCTGCCCCAGTTCCCGCTTATTCCAGAAACCAGTTGTGTGCTCATGAGCTCACACAGACCTACCGTGGCTTTGGTAAACTCTGTCCCTTTCCCCCCCAGATCATTGGCCTTGAGATGTATGAATTCTCTTCCCTGTCCCTTTTACACACAGAATCTTTTCATCACACCGAGTAATCAACTCTTTTCTGTTCCTCTGGGTTGACTCTTTAGTCTTCTCTTCCCTCCTGTCTCAGATAGTTCTGTTTCGGATCCTTTATTCTGCTTTGCATTCTCTTTCTCAGTAATGTCAGAGTTTTATTACTTAGAGGAAACTCTAAATGTGGCTATGGTTGGATGTCATTTGCATTCCTATAACCAGCTAAAATGAGACTAGAAGAGAGTTATAGGATCAGGCAAAGAAGAGACCTCGGTCATAACCATTTCCCTGACCCTTGTCCTTCTAGCCGAATCCCTGGAACCATAGACTCTTCTGATCCCAGATATAATATTCTCATTATTTCTCAGAAGGTGGCATAGAACCTTGTAGACCATACAATGGGCTTTCTGAGTGGCGGTGGGGAGAGGAAAGAGGGCTATGTGGTAGTGATCCAGTCAGGTGTGATAAAGATAGTTTGGATGGGAAGATGCTTCACATCTAGATTCACCACTGGAGCCTGAATCCATGCGGCTGGACTTGCTAAGGTGTGGTCAGGATGGTGATGGGTCTAGGAGCTACTTCATGTGAGGGGCAGTTGAATTTGTTGATGCTTAGTTTGGAAGTTAGCAGTTCTTGGGAAGACTTGATGGCAATGTTAGGCAATCAAGGAGAAAATAAAGGAGAGAAAAGAGAGAAATTTGCTCTAGAGGACAAAAACCAAGACAATGAAAAGTTAAAGGGAAGATAAACAATTAAAAAAATAATCATAACGAATAACTTGGGAAATCAATATTCTCAAGAAGTAGTGAGCTCTTTAGCAATATAGTTATTCAAGCAGATACTGGCTCTGTTACCAAATCAGTAAAGGAATAAATAAATCGGGGCTCAAAGTTCTGGTGAGGTTGTTTAGTCTAAGTATATGGCCAATATAATGGTTAGTGCAAGAGGCTGCAAGGATTCCTGACATTAGATTGGGTAGAGACTAGGTTATAGAAATTCTGAATGTGCATTTATTATGAGAGAGTTCTAATGGTTGGGTTTTCATGGGCCATCTTAACACTTGGATTTTAGAGCTAGTGAGGAATTGGGTACTCTATCATATTCAGAAAGATTTGTCTAGAATTTAGCACTAGGGTTTGTTTAAGTCATCTAGTGGTTGAGAAAATGGCAAACCTGTTAGATGAGATTGGATGTAAAGGAGGGAAAGAGTAACAGGTTTGAGGAAAACGATGATGAATCTGGTGTGGGACCTGTTCAGTTTGGGGGACCAAAGGAACATTCACATGGAGACAACCAATGAAGAGACTGAAAAGGCAATCCTCAAACCTGGAAAGAAGGTTGGGGAAGAGATATCAAAAGCCCTGTGAGCCCTTATAGAAATACTCAAGGAAGGAAAGAAAATGGCTGCAGATAAAGTTGGTGAAACTCTTCACTGCAGACATTCACAGAAGACACTTAAAAGAAATGGTTAAAGGGGTAGAAGGAGAAATGTGAGAGAGAGTTGTGTCATAGAAACCACAGGAAGAAAGGATGTCCAGGAACAACCTATACTGTGAAATGCTTGGGAAGAGTTGAATAGGATAGGGACCTAGAACAGGTTTTTAGATCTGTGTGTTTGCAAGTTATGAATGACCTCTGAAAGAGCACATGTTGGGAAGAAGCCAAATTGCAAGAATAAAAGCAAAATGGGGAATTGACAGCAGCGTGTATCATTTCCAGTGTGTGGAAAGAGAGGTGGGATGTGGGAAGTGCCTTAGAGGAAGGGAAGTTGGTAGGAGAGACTGGGGAACAGCATTGGGAAGGGTCTTGATGAGCCAGAGAGAGTAAGAGAAACCAAGAGATGCAAAATCCTGAAGGAGACGTGGGAGGAAAGGAATCACAGTACCGAGAGGGAAATTAGCCTTGGAAAGAAAGAGGGGGACTTCTTTTTGATATGGAATTGTCCAAATAGATTCTCTCTGATCCTGAGATCTCTCCTCTTACACCAAAGAAGGTAGGATGGGTGAGTGATATTCTCAGTTCATCATAGTGCTCACTTCTCATTCAGGTAACTATATACATTTCTCATCGTTACAGAGGTTAGGTTCAGGGATTTTCAAAAAACTTCATCTTGTTACTTCATCTTTGTCACAAAGACCCTCATTAAAGATCCTTCTTTTTAAACCCTCATTAAAGACCCTCATTAAAAAGTGAGCACCACACGTTAACTGTAATGGTCTGATTTGGTCCACTTCAATCAGACCATTACAGTTAATGTTGTGGCGCCCAATTTTTAATAAGTGGGAAAAAATAATTTAAAAACATGCCAGTTCTTTGATCCAGCACATCTTCTCCTGGCAATTTAATCTAAGGAAAGAGTCAGTGGATAAATGCAAAGATTTGACTAAAGCATTGCTTGTAAGTGCAAAACCTGGAAATGACAATGTTGAACATCGACGGATTGGTTAAATAAGTATGGCATATCTATATAATGGAATATAAAGGAAAACTATTAGCCATGAAAATAATGTTGCAGGAGAATATGAATGAATAACCACATTTTAAATTTTGTATCATCTTTTTTGGGGGGGGTAAATTAACTTTTTTTATTTTGGGATAATTTTAGATTTCCAGAAAAGTTGCAAAGATGGTACAGAGAGTTCCCATATACCCTTCACCTAGCTTCCCCTAATGTTACATCTAGTGTTACATCAAAATAACATAGTACATTTGTCAAAACGAATACAATATTATTAATTAAACTATAGACTTTATTTGGATTTTGTCAGTTTTTCCACTAATGTACATTTTCTTCCAGAATCCAATCCAGGATACCTTACACATTACATTTAGCCATAATACATTTTATAGGGAAAAAATTATAAGGAAGACTGGGCAATATGCATTAAATGTTAATAAGAACTTATCAGTTAGGGTTGTGAGCATTGGAAACTGACTTTGGCTACCTTCTGAAAAAAAGGAATTTGTTGAAAGGGTATGGTACAGCTCACTGAATTAAAGGGAAAAAAAATCAATGACCAGTTCTTAGAAAGGACAGACTGGATAGACTGGGAGTGCTCTAGAGTTTGAGACAGCAGGGACTGCTGAGCTGGTTTATTTATTTGTTTTATAAGGAGGCATCACCAGAGTGACTGTTTTTGGTCTTTGGGTCACTTGATTAAGATCTAAACTCCAGGGAGAGTGGATCAGTTGGATCTAGCACAGGTCATATGGCCAGTCCCTGGCCAGGGGGGGCTGGGGCACCTTGATCAACATTTCATCTGCCTTCCAATGGTGATGGAGAAAGTCATCCTCTAAAGGAAAATAGAAATTCTGTACCCAGGCATAAATGTTGATAAAGCAAAAAGAAAATATATCTAGAATAAATTATCTCTTAGTTTTGGGTCAGTGAATTTTTTTTAAAGATTTTATTTATTTGAGAGAGAGGGAGTGAGTGGGAGGGAGAGGGAGAGAGAATCTGAAGCAGACTCCACACTGAGTGCAGAGCCCATCGCGGGGCTGGATCCCAAGACCTCAAGATCATGACCTGAGCTGAAACCAAGAGTTGGATGCTTAACCGACTGAGCCACCCAGGCGCCCCTGGGTAAATGAACTTTTGTCTGCGTTTTTCAAATAAACATGTACAACTCTTCCAACAGCAACAAAAGGCTATTTTAATATTCTTGTGCCCAAAGTTAACAAAATCAGGTAAGTAGAGCCTCCCTGTTAGATTTTAGCCTCCACATATTTACGTTTTATCTAGATGTTTGAATCATTATACCTGGACTAAGAGAGTGGCTTTAGAAATGAAGAGGAAGGGGCATGGAGCAGAGATGCTTTAAAGGAAGAATCCAAGAGAAGTTGGCCCTGAATAGTTACGGGAGATGGAGGAGAGGGGCAAATTGGAGTTAATTCTGACTTTCAGCCGGGGTGACAGGGAGAATGGTGATCCATTGCCAGAGACACCGGAAGGATGTGCACAGGTCAGTGAGCTGTCCAGAGTAAGGAAGTTGATGAGTTGTCTTGACAAGCAGCTTTCATTCTCCTCCTCTGACCTCCAGGGCTGATGATGAATCTTCTGAGCCTGTGAACACCAATGTGGTCCTGCGCTATGATGGGCTGATCACCTGGGATGCACCAGCCATCACCAAAAGCTCCTGTGTGGTGGATGTCACCTATTTCCCTTTTGATAACCAGCAGTGCAACCTGACCTTTGGTTCCTGGACCTACAATGGCAACCAGGTGGACATAGTCAATGCCCTAGACAGTGGCGACCTCTCCGACTTCATCGAAGATGTGGAGTGGGAGGTCCATGGCATGCCCGCTGTGAAGAATGTGATCTCCTACGGTTGCTGTTCTGAGCCTTACCCAGATGTGACATTCACTCTCCTTCTGAAGAGGAGGTCCTCCTTCTATATCGTCAACCTCCTCATCCCATGCGTCCTCATCTCTTTTCTGGCCCCCTTGAGTTTTTACCTCCCAGCAGCATCTGGGGAAAAGGTCTCCTTGGGAGTGACCATCCTGTTGGCCATGACTGTATTTCAGCTCATGGTGGCAGAGATCATGCCGGCCTCAGAAAATGTCCCACTGATAGGTGAGCTCACGGGCCTTACACTTTGAGCCTAGCTTTGTAGTGAGTGGGATTGTATCTGTTCCTTTAAAGTCAGAACCATCAGGTCAATTTCAGACTCAACACAAGCTGTCACATGCTTCATTTAGTGTCTTCAGTTGGCATCTTTGAATACAGAGATGTCTGTTCTCCAGAACCGGTCTTACGGTCTCTGGGCTTACGCGAAAGTGGAAGGAGAGGCAATATAGTTTAGAGCAGTGGTTCTCAAAGCATGATCCCTGGACCCCCAGTGCAGCATTGTTTTGGAAAGGCAGATTCTCAGAGCCCACCCCAGACCTACTGAATTAGAAACTTTGGGGCGAGTCCTGGCCAATCTGTTTTAACAAGACTTCTGGGTGATTTTGATGCACTTTCTGTCCACTGGCTTAGAAGTTAAGGCCCTGATTTTGAAGTTAAAGAAATCTGCATTTGAACTCGGATTTCACCACTCATTTCTTAACGATCGATCTTAGGCAAGTTACTTAGTCTTTTAGTTTCTGCTTCATGCCCTGGAAAAGGTGTGTAATTGCTACTCATTGTGTGGTTCTTAGTGTAGAAGCTGGTGTATGGTAAGTGCGCCCTAAGTAGTGACTATTATTGTCTTTTCACAGCACACGGGATCTCTTCTTGGGAAAGAGCGGCAAACAGGATAGAAATGGTTGACTGGATTTTTCAACCCATCGTCTACCCTTAATAGAATAATCTTTAACCTTTATTGGATATAGTAGATGTGGGAGAGCTTATTAAAATGCAGGTTTCTATACCCAAAGAGTGTGATTTAGCAATCTGGGCAAGAGTTGGGAATCTGAGGTGATTTTAGGTTGGACCATATTTTCAAAAGTCTGCACTTATAAAATGTCCTTGTACAGGGTAGACTTAGAGACAGAGACTATGACCCCTTCCCACCCCCCATCCTTTCCCTACCTCATATTTTTAAAGGATCTTATTTATTTGTTTGAGAGAGAGAGTGAGCACAAGTGGGTGGAGGGGCAGAGAGGGAGAAGCAGACTCCCCTCTGAGCAGGGAGCCCAATGCGGGGCTCGATCCCAGGACTCTGGGGTCATGACCTGAGCTGAAGGCAGATTAACAGACTGAGCCCCCCGCCCCGTGCCCTTCCCTACCTCATTTTGAGACCTCTCCTAATACATTCCGTACCTGCACCGTGCCACCAAGGATCTACTCAGCTCCAACACCTCTGTGTCCGTGACTTGCTCTTGTAATAGGCGCTTACCAGAATCAGAAACTAGACCTAATTTCTAGTTCCTTAAAATAAACAACGAGGAGGAATTTCAGAACACGCAGAGACTTAGAGACCAATATGAAAGGGATATTGTACTGCTCTTTTATCCTCTACTGAATCCAGTATTACCTGATATTCAGATGTTACTACACTGGTTTCCCTGTTTGGAGATTTCTTCCTTGTTATGTCTCTCCAAGCAAAAAAACACAAACACACCAACACATGGACACAAATACACACACACACACAAACACACTTTTTTGAGAAATAGACACAGGAAGTTCTCTCCACCCCTCCCCCCACACCACTAATAAAGAGGAAGGGTGTATTGGCATTTTGATTACCTCTCCTGAGACAGAAATGATTGACAGTGATGATCTGTAATCATAATCCTATTTGAGGCAAGACAATTGGCAGATCTCTCTCTCTTCTCTAGCAGTGACTTTCAACAGCAAGCTGGCTAAAGTTCTAAAGAGACATGTCCTGGGACGTGTCTCAGGAATTTTGCAAACATTACTTATTCTGTTTCTGTGATAATATAAGTTGTATCTTTTTAGAAAGGGTGCACACAGAG
Source organism: Halichoerus grypus (assembly GCF_964656455.1). Lineage (NCBI taxonomy): Eukaryota > Metazoa > Chordata > Mammalia > Carnivora > Phocidae > Halichoerus > Halichoerus grypus. The sequence goes on from NC_135714.1 coordinate 33,154,308, forward strand.
CAGTCTGTTAACAATAACAATTTGTTATTTGCACCACCTATGAAATGCACTTCCACATAAAAATGTGTTTAAGTGTTCTGGGTAAATGTAGGATTTGATCTAAGCTTCTGGCCCATAATCTTTACCATATTAAGACAGGTCCCATTTATTCTTAGTTTACTTTGAGCTTTTAACAAATAAGTGGATGACGAACATTATCAAATGCATTGTTTTCATCTGTTAAGATTATCATCTGAGTTTTCTCTTTTACCTCATTAATATAGTGAAATAGGTTTTCTGATGTAGAGGTAAACCCTCCTTTATCATGATGAATTATCATTTTAAAACACTACTGGATTTAGTTAGCTAGTAATTTTTATAGGACTTTCTCAAATACTTCTATAAGTAAAATGGCCTGAATACTTCCTTTCTTGTTACTTTGGAATCAAGGCTAAATTGACTTGTAAAGTAAGCTAGGCAGCTTTCTCTCTTTTTCTGCTTCTGGAACAACTTGACTTGCATGATATGAGTTATCTGTCTTTTAAAAGTTTGGTAAAACTCACCTATAAAACCAACTCTGGAGCTTTTCTATTCCAATGTTCTTTCTTCTTACATTAAATTTGATGTCTTATGAATTTCTAGAAATTTCATCTAGATTTTCAAATATGTTATCATACAGCTAAATATTATTTTATTGCATTCTAAATTTCTATTCTGTTATTTCTTCTTTTACATTCTCCCTCCCTCTCTACCCGCCCCCCCCCACCTTGCCTCTATTCTGTGAGTGGCTTTATCAAAGGTTTATCAATCTTATTCCTTTTTTCAAATAGCTTTTGCTTTTGTTCATCTTTTTGGTTTTTTGTTCTATATTTTAGAAATCTGTGCCCTTACCTTTATTATTTCTTTCCTTAATCTTCCTTTTTCATGAATATTGTTTTATGCAGTCACACGTTAAAGACTAATAGTGACACAGTGGCTTCTTCCTTACCCAACAGTAATGAGGTCTGAAGACAATTCTGAGAGTTGCCCAAGATTGTTGTTTATTGGAAGTGGAATTTTTTCACATCATGATCTCAGCAAACATTTAGAAACCTTTCACTCAGTGAAGGGACAGTGCTGAGAACTTTACATGTACCATCACAATTAAGCCTCACCCTATTCCATGAATTAGATCTGATTATTATACTCATTTTACAGAGAAAGAAGCTGAGGCTCAGCAGGATGATCTAACTTGCTCCAGGCCCCCAGTCTAGTGAGTGACAGACATGGGATTTGAATCTAGGAAGTTTGATTCAGAAGCTTATACTGGGAACCATTAGTGTATACAGCTTCCTTAGAAAAGGTGTTTGTGTATATTTGAGCCAAACATGAGGCCAGTTTTAAGCTAATTTGGTTGTGGTTATTTTCCAGGCAAATACTACATAGCCACAATGGCCTTGATCACAGCCTCCACCGCCTTGACCATTATGGTGATGAACATCCACTTTTGTGGGACTGAGGCCCGGCCGGTGCCACACTGGGCCAGGGTCGTCATCCTGAAATACATGTCCAGGGTCTTGTGTGTCTATGACGTGGGTGAGAGCTGCCTTAGCCCCCGCCACGACAGGCAGCAAACCCACCTCACAAAGGCTTATGGCAAACTTCCAGAGCCAAATCTGCAAACAGACAGAAACAAAGGCCTTCCCAGAAGGAAGGAAATAAACAAACTGGTAAAGAATGACTTGGGGTGCCATGGTGAGAACCCACAAGATGCTGACAGTTACTGTGCACAGTACAAGGGGCTGACGAGGAATATCGAGTACATTGCCAAGTGCCTCAAAGACCACAAGGCCACCAATTCCAAGGGGAGCGAGTGGAAGAAGGTTGCAAAAGTCATAGACCGATTCTTCATGTGGGTTTTTTTCATTATGGTGTTCGTGATGACTGTTTTGATCATCGCAAGAGCAGATTAGTGGGCATTTGGTGTGTAGAGACAAATCAGTAAAATTCTCTGTGATCTACTCTAATATTTTTCCAAGTCAGATTTACACACACACACACACACACACACACACATGCAAACACATACATATAATTTATATATATAAATAAATATATATCTAAGATTTAGGGGTTATGGTGTGTTTACTTTCTTTTTTTTTATTTTTAAAGTAGGCTCCACACCCAGCATGGAGCCCACCATTGGCCTGAACTCACGATCCCAAGATCAAGACTGGAGCTGAGGTCAAGAGTTGGCCACCCAACCGACTGAGCCACCCAGGTGTCCCTGTTGGGCTCACTTTTTATTTTTAATTTCAAATCAATATTATAGCTACCTGTTAAATTTAGCAGGAAAAAACATTGTAAAGCAAGAGGTCCAAAATTTCAAGGGTAGGAAGATGAAGGAAATAAAAAAGGATCCCTTTGATAGCCTACCAGAGTGGTAGGTGGCTGGCCTCTAGATCACACAATTATTTTCCCTTTTAACATGGCAGATAACACAGTACCTTACATTACTGTTTAAAATTTAAAGCAAAACAAAACAAAGCTCATTTTCCCCTTCCCCCTTATTTTTAAAAAGATTTTATTTATTTATTTGAGAGAGAGAGAGAGAGCACACACAAGCATGTGGGGGGGGGAGGGGCAGAGGGAAAGACTCTCAAGCAGATTCCCTGCTGAGCACGAGCCCCGTCTCACAACCCTGAGATCACGACCTGAGCTGAAACCTAGTGGTTGCCTAACCGACTGAGCCACCCAGGTGCCGCGGCCCCCCTCTGCCACTTAGCCCCTATTAAAACATGCTTTTAAAAAAAGAAAATAGTCATGGATTCCTTAGTGCGATTTTAGTTGCAATGTTACCTTTCTCAGGACTAGTGCATTTCAAGTCATTTCTCAAATGATGGAATAAAAAGTTTTGTCCCATATAAACAAAGTCTAAGAATCAGCAACTTAATGGGGAAGAGAACTTTCTTCATGATGATGATGTCATATGTAGTGGTTATATTTTATATAAACCCTAAAGATGAAGTTGTTCCTGCATTTAGTGTTTGACTTAAACAAGATAATCAGCAAACTGGGCTCATTCATTTGTTCATTCAATTATTCACCAAGCATTTTTTGAGTTTGTCCTACATATAATAAAGCTACATGATTCACATCTGCACTCGGTGTCATAGCAAATTTTATACACAAGTCTGATCCTTTTTGATCTTCACAATAATTCTGTGAGCCAACCAGGCAGGTATTTCTAGTCCTTTTTCTCAGAGAAGGAAACTGTGACAGAGGAAAGTGGATGGAAGTGACCTACCTCCTCAACATTCAATGAGGTGGTGAGTGGAGCTGGGATTCAGACCCTCATCACTGTGACTCTGAGTTTGGGCCAGGTCTGCTAAAGTCACACTGCTTTTGAGCATGATAGATCATGATTTAAGATAGGAGAGTCTGAGGGATTCTCATTCTGAATTCTGAATTTCTGTCCTAAATAACTTCTTATGCTTCTCCACTTTTTTCCTAGTTTCAATCAAATGTGTCATCACATTCTTCCCACTCTCACCTTGATGACAATGATCCAAGTACTGATAAGGTCATGATCCCAGGGTCTTGCTCAGTGGGGAGTCTGCTTGTCCCTCTCTCTCTGCCCCTCCCCCCACTGGTGCTCTCTCTCTCTCTCTCTCTCTCTCTCTCTTTCAAATGAATAAAATCTTTAGAAAAAAAAACAAGACTGTGGTGGCAATTAGAAGATTGTAGAGAAAGGAGAGAAAAGGCAGAGAGATCTGTTGGCATGTTTTTTTTACCATTTCAAGGAAGTGATAATGAAGACATGACCCAAGATGGTGGGGGTAAGTAAATGAGTCATTTATGACCTAAAACAAAATATTTATGGCCTAAATAGACAGAACATGGTGACAGGGTGGATGTGGGATCAGAGAGAGAGTGGCATTGGGAATGATTCTGAGCTTTCTATCCCAGAAAACTGAAGCAAAGAGTAAAGGAGGACTGGGTTTTGGAGGAGAGAATTCTGTTTAGGACATCTTGTATTGGAAATGCCTGTAGGACACGCTGGTGGAGATGTCTAAGAAGTAGTGAACATGCGTTTGGAAATTTGGTGAAAAGCGAAAGCTTAACAAAAGATTTTACACTCTGGGTTAATTGTTAAAATATTTATTAAGTGATTTCAGTGGGTAAGACACAGTGCTACAAACTGAGAGACTGAAATGAAGAGAAACACATTCTTTGCCAGAATTCCAGATGATTATAATCATTATGTGGCATTAAAGCATTTACCTTATTATACTGTCATTTCTTCGTTCATGCGTCTGCATCCCCAAGTATACCAAGATCCTCTCTGGGCCTCACGCCCAATTCTGTCATTTTCTCTTTTTATCCTTTGGGATAAGGATATTCTCTTTGTACGCAGTAAAGGGCCTAGTGTGGGGTCATCAGCCGTGAAGCGATTGTTAGTGGATGAGTGAGTGAAAGGAAGAGCTGTAAGAGGGTCCGACCAAGTGCTTTAGAAACACAGGCTGTGAAGGGGCTCCTACCCTAGACAATACACCAAAAACAGATCCCAGATGAATGAAAGACTTAGAGGTAAAAACAAACAAAAACGAAAGGTTTGTAAGAGAATCTAGGAGACTTTCCAAATAAAATTTCCACTTTAAAACATTTTATTTTATTTTATTTTACTTTATTTTATTTTTTAAAAGATTTTATTTATTTTTTGACAGAGAGAGAGTCAGCAAAAGAGGGAACACAAGCAGGGGGAGTGGGAGAGGGAGAAGCAGGCTTATGCCAAGCAGGGAGCCCGATGGTGGGACTCTATCCCAGGACCCCGGGATCATGACCTGAGCCGAAGGTAGACGCCCAACTGACTGAGCCACCCAGGCGCCCCACCACTTTAATACATTTTCAAATGTGGTGACTACACGGAAGTGGAGTCCAGGGCTCACTGAAGAAGAGGAATAAAAGGAACTGATTTGGATTGAGTGGTCAGTTTGCTGAGGAAGTGGCATTTAAAATGAAATCTGAGGATAAGAAGGAGTTAGCTGGATAAGAGTTGGGGAAAGTGCCAGGTCACAGGCAGTGGAAAAGTCAGAATTCAGGCTCAAGGGCAGAACAGGGCTTATTATTATTTGAGAAAGTGACAGGAGGCCAGTGAGGCAGAACCGTACAATCAAATCAGCAACCCACAAGAGAGCAAGGGAGGAGATTGGCAAGGTGAGGAGGCTGGTTCCTATAGAGCCTTGCAAAGTTTAAAAAAACACCAATGTCTTTGTTTATTGTGCAACTGCCTTGGTGTACTGAGATGTGTACCTGGGTTTATTAAGGTCCTGACCTTTGTTCTTTCTCCTATAGTCTCCGTGTCTACTTTTCCATGAGCTCATGGCTCAGACCAACACTTGCCAACACAGCCATGGGCAAACCTGGCAAATGGGCTGTCTTGGTCTAACTGGAAACACAGGTTCTAGAACGTCTTAGGAAATAGTGGTGAGGCCACCAATAATGTCATCAACTCCAGAGGCTAGCATAAGAGCTCTCTGCCCATTTCTTCCTTCCTATCAGATCACTCCATTGAAATAGGCCTGGCTGTTGAAACTTCATGAGCTTGTCAATATAGCCAAACCTCTCTAGCCCTTACAAAATAAGCCCCATGACAAAACCTTCCTTGTATTTGCATATCTCTATCTCTTCGCTCTTCCCAGCCAGGCTTCCTCCTTGCGTCATTCAGGGCTCCAGCAGGATATAGATGGTGTGCTCAAATTAGGATGATTCGTGGAAGGTTTAATAAAGGACTAGTAATAGAGGTGTAGACAGGATGTAGAGAAAACAAAGGGTGGTAGAGAACACTAGGTCTAGCATCTCTGAATGAGGCCCAAGAGGAGCCAGGAGAAAGTGGTTACCTGAACCCAGCTGGAGAGAGTTGTGACCTTTGGTTGACTGAATGCAACCAACTCCAGAAAGAGGGAATTGGGGGAATATATAACCCCACCCCACTCCTTCTTCCCTCCAGCCTCCTCCCAGGGCTCACTCTTGGCCAAACTCAGTGGAGTCACTCAATGGTATTCTGTTGATGTTGCCATTGATCTGGGACAGACAGCAGAGTGGCAAAGGGTAGAGCATGGATCTGGAGGGACAAAGGGGAGACATCTGGCATGGTCCCTCATTCTTTGGCTTCACTCTACATTTAAAACCTGACTTCTTTTCACCCCACTCAGCTGAAACTGCTCTAGCAAAGTTGACCATTTGGTAATTGCCAAATCCACTGGACACTTCTGAGTCCTCTGTGCTGCCTTCAACACAACTGACCACTTCCTCCTTCTCACCCGTCTTCTCTCTTACCCTCTGCATTACCACTTTCTGCTTCTTAAATGGCTAATTCTCAGAAACCCTGGCTGCCTCCAATTTCTTTCTCCTCTGGTATAAGTTGATGTCCCTCAGTATTCCATCCTCAGCTCCCCTCCATGTTTTTTACTACCACATATATCCTGGTGGTTCTGAAAACTACTTGTTCAGTCTTGTACTCCCTTTAGTTCCAAACCCAGTATAATCTTCGTGTCAGCTGAGTATCACCACTTCAATGTCTCACAGACCTTCAAATTCAACATGTTCCAAACTAAGCTCATTACCTACATTTCACCCAAGTCTCCTCCTCCTCCTCTGTGCTTCTGTGTCATTTATCTGTACCACTATCGACTCAATCACCCAGGCTAGAAATCAGGCAGTTATTCTGGATTCTTATCTAACTCCGTATCAAATCATTCATGGATCCTGTCAATTCTACCTGCTAAGTGGTTTCAAAACTGTCCTCTTTTCTCTATATCTCTGGTGGTTGCCTTATTTAAGGTCTTTGTCATCTTTGCTTGGACTCTTGCAGTAGTACTTTAACTGAGCCTCCTCTCTCCAGTTTCTTCCCCTTCTATTTCATCTTCTTTGCCCCTGCCAAAATGATCTTGTGACTCTTCCACCTAAAACTTTTAAATGGCTAACCAAATACCTACAAGTTGGATAAAGTCCAACTTCCTTAATATGATATAGCAGCAATTAAAAAATGTGTGCATATGTGTTTTCTTTTCTGCTGCTCTAGTAAGAGGTGTTCCTTTGTTCACCCTGGGAATATAAATTATCTTCTTGGCATAGAAAGTGACCACTCTACTCTGTCTTGAAAGAGAAGTAATCAGACCTTTTTTGTTGTGAGAGTCTGAGACCCCAGGAGCAATTAGGGTCTTCATTATGAGAGGGGTTTAGAAATAAGACCTTTGATGTTTGATGGTTAAAAAAGGAGTTGCAAAGCTGGCTTCCCACCCCATGCATGTGACTCAGGCTGAGCTAGACATATACCCTTACCTGAGACATTGAATCTTAAAGTTTATATGGAAAAATGAATATTAAATACTGACAGTCAAGAAAAATATGCAAAAGAAGACTGTGAGGGGTACTTGCCTAAGGAGATAGTGGAAGTCATGATAAACAAGTAAAATTAGGATTAGGCTAGAAATAGACAAATGCAAATAAACAAAATCAGTGGAAATGAATTGAGAATCTAGAAACGGACCTCAGTGTATGTGAGAATTTAATATACGTCAATGAGGGTAGTTAGAATAAGTGGGGAAAGGCAATCTGTTAAAAAAGATGTGCCTCTATCTTAAATAAGATACAAATACTAATTTTTTAAAAGATTTTATTTATTTATTTGTCAGAGAGAGAGAGAGAGAGTGAGAGGAAGAGCGCATGAGCAGGGGGAGAGGCAGAGGGAGAACAGGCTGCCGCTGAGCAAGGAGCTTGATGCAGGACTCGATCCCAGGACCCTGCGATCATTACCTGAGTCGAAGGCAGATGCTTAACTGACTTAGCCACACAGGTGTCCCTACAAATACTAATTTAAGATGAATTAAACAAAATCAAACAACAGCAATCCTGTCAGGAAATCTAAGAGGACTTCAGCAAGATGGTGGACTAGGAGGTCCCCTCATAACCCCCACTCAGTGACAATTTGGCAGCCATTCACAGACCAAAGTGCCTTTGTGGGAGTACTGTAAGATCCAGGTAGGAGATTGTGAAACCCTAATGGAGCCCAAGACTGAGGAGAGCCATTTAGAGAAGGCAGGCACATGTTCAGGTAGCAGACTCATCAACTGTGGTCCTGGCTACAGACCTGGTAACAGTCCCCATGAAATTGGCTATGGCCCATTTGGCCTTGGCCCTGCACCAGCACCATCTGCCAAGAGACCCAGAAGGAGACACGCCCATCCATGTCCCCAGAGGTAAGCCTGCCAATCTCAGTTTGATTTTATATCCTGAAATGGCCTTGAATCTGGGCTCCAGCTCCTCTCAGCCATGGGCCAAGAATATTCCTGTCCACCCAAGAACCCATGAGGAGACATACCCAACCATGCTTCCAGAGGTAGGCCCACTGATCTCAGTCTGACCATGATCTTAAAGCAGACTTATGACTCAGTTCTAGCCTCTAAGAATTTTTTGGGCGAAAGATAAACAAAATCGACAGACTTTTAGCTAGATTAACCAAGAAAAAAAAGGGAGGACTCAAATAAATAAAATTATAAATGAAAGGACATTATAGCTGACAGCACAGAAATACAAAGGAGGATAAGAGACTACTACGAACAAAGACACCAACAAATGGGACAACCTAGAAGAAATGGATAAATTCCTAAAAACATACAATCTTACAGCACCAATCTTGAAGAAATACGTAATCTGAAATGATCAATTACAAGTAAGGGGATTGATCAATATCCAAAAACTTCCCAAGAAAGAAAAGCCTAGGACCAGATGACTTGACTGGTGAATTTTACCAACATTTAAAGAAGAATTAATACCAATCCTTCTCAAACTCTCCCAAAAATTGAAGAGGAGAGAACACTTCCGAATTCATTTTACAAGGCCAGCATTACCTTCATACCAAACCAGATAACAACACTCGAAAAGAAAATTACAGAGGAATATCCCTGAGGAAAAAAGATGGAAAAATACTTAACAAAATACTAGCGAACTGTATTCAACAGCACATTAAAAGGATCATGTGCCATGATCGGTGGGATTTATCCCTGGGATACAAATCAATAAACATGATACACCACAATGAACAGAATGAAGGATTAAAATCTTCATCTCAAGTGTTCTCACCGCCACACACGTGAAAAAATAGTAACTGTGGGAGGTGATGGATGTGTTAATTAACTTGATTGTGGTAATCATTTCACAATGTGTATATCTATTAAATCATCACTTGTTACACTTTAAAAAACCATGTTGTACTATCTAAATATGTATAATTTTCATTTGTCAATCACACTTCAATAAAACTGGAAAAAAAAAAAAGGAAGAAAATTTAGGAGACTACCTGTAAGCAGCAGAAGAGATTTTTTTAAATTGAGGTATAATTGATGTATAACATTATATTGGTTTCAGGTGTACAACATTATGTTTTGATATTTATATATTGTAAAATGATCACCACAATAAGTCTAGTTAACATCCCTCACCCACACAGTTACAAAAATTTTTTTTCTTGTGGTGAGAACTTCTAAGATCTACTCTTGTAGCAACTTTCAAATGCAATACAATATTATTAACTATAGTCATTGTACATTATAGCCCCATAAATTATTTATGGAGATTTCCTTAACATAAAATAGAAATCAGAAGCTATAAACAAAAAGATAAACATATTTGATTACATAAAAACTAAAAATTTTAGGGGCGCCTGGGTGGCTTAGTTGGTTAAGCACCTGCCTTTGGCTCAGGTCATGATTCTGGGGTCCTGGGATCAAGCCCCACCTTGGGTTCCCTGCTCAGCGGGGAGTCTGCTTCTCCCTCTCCCTCTGCCCCTCCCCATGCTTGTGCTCTCTCTCAAATAAATAAAATCTTAAAAAAAAATAAAACAAACAAAAACTAAAAACTTTATATGACAAAAGATATAATGAATATAGGGCGCCTGGGTGGCTCAGTTGGTTAAGCAACTGCCTTCGGCTCAGGTCATGATCCCGGAGTCCCAGGATTGAGTCCCACATCGGGGTCCCTGCTCGGCAGGGAGTCTGCTTCTTCCCTCTGACCCTCCCCTTTCCCGTGCTCTCTCACTCTCTCTCTCTAAAATAAATAAATAAAATCTTAAAAAAAAAAGTTAAAAAAATTTTAAAAAGATATAATGAGTACAGTCAATGAAAAAGTCAAATGATAAATGATAGACTTAGATATACCAGTAGTACTGTTAATATTCAAAACACTCATATAAACTGATCAGAAGAGTAAACAACCCAATCAAAATAAAAAACAAACAATATGAAAAGACAACTCGTAGAAAAACAAATTGATATGGCTAAGAAGCATATTGAAAGTTGCTAAAATAGGGGCACCTGGGTGGCTCAGTCAGTTAAGTATCCAACTCTTGGTTTCGACTCAGGTCATGATCTCAGGGTTGTGAGATCAAGCCCCATGTAGGACTCCACGCTCATCGCTCATCGGGGAGTCTGCTTGAGATTCTTTCTCTCTCCCTCTGTCCCTCCCTGCTTGTGCAAGAGCATGCATGCATACACATGCGTGTGCACACACACACTCTCTCAAATAAATAAATAAATACATCTTTTTAAAAAGTTGCTAAAATACATGAATAGTTCAGGAAATGCAAATTAATGCTATGTCACTTTTTACCCAGCTTGTTGGCAAATATTTAAAAAGATCTTGACATCTATGGCTGGTAGGAATGGGTGGGGGAAGGAAGGGCTACTCTCTCTCTTACACAAGTAAAAACGTGAAGTGTTGTAGTATTTTTGAAAAGCAAACTGACAACATTTTAAAATATTTAAAAGTATGTCTTTTGCCACAAAAATCCCTCTCCTGGGAATCCAGCCTATAGAAATAGAAGCAGCCACAGTTAAGAATATATGTCTAAAGATGTCTATTGCAACAGTGCATATAATATCCATCAACAGGGAAATGGTTGCACAAAATATGGTATATTTCCAGGATGGAATATTATGCAGTCAATAAAAGGAATAATTTAGAGCTATATTGATTGAAATGTAGGAGTTTCTACAAGGTATTGCTGAGAAAAGAAAGATACAGAAAATATCTACAATATGATCACATTTTTGTAAAATGAGTAATGACAACAATACATGTATATGAGTATGATTGATTACCTAAGCTTGGAGAAAAATATGGAAAAATAAATAACATAGAATTAACAAGGTTAACTGGAGTGAAGTATGCTGATTGATATAAGTTGAAAGGGGAGGAGAGAAGGAAGGAAGCCAAACAAAAAGGGAGAAAGGATTCACTAAAAAAGGTCAGTGCTTTTCTATATAAAGAAAAAAAATTTAAGAATTTAAAAAATTCACATTATTTTGCAAAGCTTCTTCTGTACTTTCAGTTTGCTAATTACTCCCTCCTTTGAGGTGTCTCTATAGTGTGCACAGATTTATATATTCACAATTATAACACACTAAAAATTTGCAATTTAAATATGTCCACAGGGCGCCTGGGTGGCTCAGTTGGTTAAGCGACTGCCTTCGGCTCAGGTCATGATCCTGGAGTCCCTGGATCGAGTCCCGCATCGGGCTCCCTGCTCAGCAGGGAGCCTGCTTCTCCCTCTGACCCTCCCCCCCTCTCATATGCTCTCTCTCTCTCATTCTCTCTGTCTCAAATAAATAAAATCTTTAAAAAAAAAAAAATAATAAATAAATAAATAAATAAATATGTCCACAACTCTGTCCTCTCTTAGATTGTGAGGACCCCCTGGTGACAAGAGTCATCTCTTATTTATTTTCTTATCCCATTGTCAAATAGGGCATTGTATTCATGTCCTGCTGTAACAAAATCTTACAAACTGAGTGGCTTAAAACAACTGAAATTTATTGTCCCTCAATTCATAGTCTAGAAGTCCAAAATCAAGGTGTCTATAGGGTCATGCTCTCTGAAGTTTCTAGGGCAGAATGCTTCCTTGTCTCTTCCAGCTTCTGGTGGTTCCAGTCTTTGGTATTCCTTGACTGAAAATTATAGAACTCTAATATCTGGCTCTGTCTTCCCATTGTGTTCTCCATGTGTGTCTCTGTCTCTATATTGAAATTTCTCACTTCTCATACGAATACCAGTCACTGGATTTAGGGCCCACCCTACTCCAGTATGATCTCATCTTAACTTGATTATATCTACAAAGACTGTTTCCAAATAAGGTCACATTGACAGGTTTGAGGGTTAGGATTTCAACATATCTTCTGGGGGGACATGAGTCAACCTATAAGAAGCATGTGGGAGACATGTGATAAAGTGATTTTTTAATTTAATTGAAGTCATAGAATCTTCATATTGAAAGAAAAATTCATAGAACAAGCAATTATGTTTTGGTGCTCTAAGGGGAAGTGTAATAAAAGCAAAGTGTACCCTGATTTGTAGCCAATAATTTATGCCAATTGGTGGGGGAGTAATAAAAATAAGTAAATATGAGGAAAATAAGAATGGGGATGGGGAATTTGAGAGATGTAATAAGAAATCTCTTATGTACATGTTTCCTTATCCAGATCACAGAAACTTAATCATAATAAAATTTCTACACAGTATGTACCTTAATCACATTTAGAAATCAATGACTCATGGGGCGACTGGGTGGCTCAGTCAGTTGAGCCTCAGACTCTTGGTTTCGGCTCAGGTAGTGATCTAGGGGTCAGGAGATCAAGTCCTGTGTAGGGCTCCGTGCTCAGCACAGAGTTGGCTTGTCCCTCTCCCTGGGCTCTTTCTCCTGCTGTCTCTCTCTCAAATAAATAAATAAAAGCTTTAAAAAAAGAAAGAAAGAAGAAAGGAAGAAAGAAAGAAAGAAAGAAAGAAAGAAAGAAAGAAAGAAAGAAAGAACGAAAGAAAGAAATGACTCACCACAGGTTCAAAGTGGAAGGATTAGGACACAATGTGCAAGACTAGGACACACATTCTCGAATTGGGGAAGACCCCTCCAGGAGACCCAGGAGAAGAGAGAAGTGTCTTTGGTTCAAAAACAATTTTTCCACAAAGCTATCGTTTTCATTAATCAGACTACAGGAAGCAAAACTGACTAAATCTTGGCTGGCGGGGGTATAAAGAATTCAGCATGAGGAAGCTTTGAGGGGGGGGCCTGAGTTAAAAAAAAAAAAGTTTGAGGAACACCCGGCAAGAAGAGACACGAAACATAATTCAGAAACATACACTGTAAAACAATTCAATATTTTTACAGGGACAATGAAAGTTGGGTTCATTTTTGAGTTTGGGGAGAACAGCATTTTGCACACTCTGGCCACAAGATACCCTTTCTAGCAATAAGCAAAGGAAAGATTTGCATTGCCCTGTCTCTGTCATGAAGACTGTGGTTGGAGGCTGCTGACTTCAGTCATTTGCAGAGCAGTAACTGCACTGGCAGGTCCCAGGTGAGATGGTTGATAGATACATGCCCAAAGCCAAGTGAATTGCCTTGTTTCAAAATCTTAGAGATTTGAAGCAGGGCTCTTCCCCCACCCTTGAGAGTCTTGGGCTGGGATGAAATCACTTCCAACCCAAAACTGATTCAATTAATTTGTGGTGTAGGACTGTTGAAGCAACTGAACAGTTACAAGGACCTAGATGTAGCTCACCAGTGTCCCTGAAATCCAGAAAACCAAGCTATAGATACAGATTTGCCTTGTTCGGCACCAGCTACGATGAATTCTTAGTGGCTGGTTTTGTGGGAAGTTATTTAAACCATAAGACTATCTGAGCTTCATATGTAATTTAGCTGTTGAACATATAGTAATTGAGATTCTCACATGAGATAACTGGGCCAAGGTCCGGAGACCAGCTAGCAGGCAGACAGCTGGCCGACATCCAGGTGTTCTCTGTCTCTAGGAGTGGACTCTGAGCATTCCAATTCCTGCCCCATCTTGGACAACTGCTGTCGGGTCAAGGCTACAGAGACCAGCTCTACCATTTGGTTCAACTCTAAGAGAATCAATCAGTACCTTAATACTATTCTAGAAAACGTTCTGTAAATGGAACAAGTGCTATAAAAAAGATTTGCAATGAGAAAGAATAAGAACTGGAAGAACTTTCCCAACTTTTACCAGGGAGCAAAATTTTTCCCAGAGGCCCCAGCGGTGTTCCTTCTATATCTCATTGGCTAGAATTTGGTCACATGTACACCTTTAGACCAATCACTGACAAAGGTTAGTCCACACCTTTGCATGACTGGTTTTAAAACAATCAGGTTTATTCTCTGGGGCTGTGGAGGGGGCCCACTTTTCTCACTACTTTGTTGTGCTCCCAATATCTGAACAATAGAAGGGCTCTATTGGCAAGGAAGGATTTGGTTGGGTAGCCAACAGTGTGGACCCACAATAACACTGGGAAAAATAGGAAGTAGGGCACCAGTTAGTTAAGGTATCTACCTATCATTCTTTATGGAATAGGACAAATGTAAATTTGTCCCTATCTTGCCAAAGTAGAGGGTGACCTTTAATGAGAAGCAAAAACTCTTGTCTGGGTCCGTGTATGTTGCAAGGAGACCAATTAGAGACCCCACCAATTCTGAGAGCAATCAGCTGATAATAATAGAAACTTGATTCCTAGAGCCCGCTGAATGTCTGAAACTTAAAACCTTTACTAGTTTTTTTCAGAAGTCGTCTGGTTTGACAAATTGAAAAAGAACTTTGAAAACAAAAGAAATATTATCCCAGTACAAAAATTAGGAGAGAAAAAAGAAGTAAACTTAAATGTTGAACAAGACTTTAGAACTACATCCATTAAGTCATCCTTAATGACTGTAAATCACCAAATACTATCCAGTGATGAGGGACAGAAATAATATAAAATGAAAGACACTGCCACAGAGGTTAAAATGGTAGGAGATGTTCAGTACAGGGAATTAATTCTATTTTTTAACATAAAGATATGTGTGTGATGTGTATGAATCTATTAATAGAAAATCTACTTCTCTTGCCTCCAATAACTAAACAACAGACAAATATTTACTGAACATTGCTTTGAAGAGGTGCCCAAGTATTACCTTGTCAAAGTACCAAGTCTACTTCTGTCAGTGAGGCAGTGGGATATAAAAGACAGGAGCTTTGGCACTCAGAAAGCTCAACTGGAACGCAGGCTGCCGCACTTCCAAACCTCTGTGAACGTGAGCAAGTCCTCCAACTTGTTGACTCTCAAATGCTCACTTGTAAAATGGGAACAACCTCTCATGGTACCGCTGTTCTTGTCAAGCACCTGCTTCAAAGTAGATGCTCATGACACGGTGGTCACCTTCACCTCCATGTTGGGAACAGTGGTTTTCAACGTGTCATCCTCGGACCAGCAGCATAGCATACTTAGGAATGTACTCGAAATGTAAATTCTGGGTTCCATCCAAGAACTACTGAATCACAGACTCAGGGATGGGCCCAGCAATCAGTGTTTTAACAGCTGCTCCTAGGATTCTGATGTGCATTCACATCTGAGAACCACTGGTTGAAGAGCGAGGGCAATGAGCAAGTCTGCTGGTGTTGAAACCACTTTAACTTCCTCTTCAGCAAGTTATTCAACTTCCGCTATGCCTCAATTTCCTCATGCAAAATGAGGATAATGTGTGTCATCTCATAAAGCTGCTGTTAGGATTGAACAAGTTCATACATATAAAATACTTAAAATGGGACCTAGCCCACAGTAAGTATTTAATAGATGGCAGCTGGTATAATTAATTATTAATAGTCCTGTGGTGGTTGTTGTTCTGCTATGGACATTTCCAGGTCAAGGGTCATTTGGGGTGAGGGGGCAGGCACACTGTGGCCATGCTTTGGCATCCCTAAACTTTCTCCCTGTTCTGTAGCTTCTGCTTCACTCCCACCCCAAGTGGTTTGAGGAAACTTGGGAATAGTAGAAATATACAAAAAATATGTCTTTGCCAAGAAATTGCTAAGTCTTGTCATGCTGAGACATTCAGTAAGCTCTTTAAGCCACTTCTGAACTGTTTATTATGAATCATGGGGTTTCAACCAAGTCGAACTGGTTCTTATGAGTTTAATTTTATCTTAGTAAATGCAAAATCTTTTTTAATTTAAGAAGTAATTCATAATTCAAAGGACAAATACTATTATGATTTCATTTATGAATATGACCTACTTAGAGTAGTCAAATTCATAGAGACAGAAAGTAGAATGACGCTTGCCAGGGGCTGGAGGGGAGGGGAGGGAGTATTGAATGGGTTCAGAGTTTCAGTTTAAAGATGAAAAA
This sequence comes from Halichoerus grypus, assembly GCF_964656455.1. Lineage (NCBI taxonomy): Eukaryota > Metazoa > Chordata > Mammalia > Carnivora > Phocidae > Halichoerus > Halichoerus grypus. The sequence goes on from NC_135714.1 coordinate 33,170,496, forward strand.
AGTCCTAGGGATGAGTGATGGTGATGATTGCACAACAGTGTGAATGTACTTAATGCTACTGAACACTACATTTAAAAATGGCTAAAATGGTGAATTGTATGCTATGTGTATTTTACCACAATAAAAAAATGGAAAAAAAAAAAAGAATGACAGAAAAGGTAACAATACGTGGGTGGTGGGGGGGGGGATAATATGCAGAAAATAATGTATTTGTTTATTTACTTATTTTTTTAAAAAAGATTTTATTTATTTGTCAGAGAGAGAGAGAGAGAGCATGCACATGAGCAGGGGGAGGGGGAGAGGGAGAAGAGGCTCCCTGCTGAGCAAGGAGCCTTATGCGGGGCTCGATCCCAGGACCTTGGGATCATGACCTGAGCCGAAGGCAGATGCTTAGCTGACCGAGCCACCCAGGTGTCCTGTGTTTTTATTCATTTAAAAAATTTTTTAATTTAAATTCAATTTAGTTAACATACAGTGTATTAGTTTCAGGGGTAGAATTTAGTGATTCATCAGTTGCATATAAGAAAACAATGTTTTTTTAAAAAGAACCTCATGATTGTGGGGTGTAGGCAAGATTCTGTCTTTTCACCTGGTTACATAGGTGCTGATTTTATAATATTCCATCAAGCTGTTTGTTTGTGCAATTTTATATCTTTGTGTTATATTTCACAATAACAACATGGGACTAAGTATGGAAGTGATAAATACTGAAAAATAATCACCCATGGGCCTACAAATTTATCCAGAGGCAATCACTATCAATGATTTGGGGTATTTTCTTTCTTTTTCCTCTGCATATAGCTGTGTAGCTGTTATTCATTTATTCAACCAATATTTACAGAGCACTGTTTTTTTTAAATTTTTTTTTAAAGATTTTATTTATTTATTTGACAGAGAGAGACACAACGAGAGAGGGAACACAAGCAGGGGGAGTGGGAGAGGGAGAAGCAGGCTTCCCGTGGAGCAGGGAGCCCGATGTGGGGCTCTATCCCAGCACCCTGGGATTACATGACCTGAGCTGAAGTCAGATGCTTAATGACTGAGCCACCCAGGCACCCCCAGAGCACTATTTTAAGTGCTGGAATGTATTAGTTCTCTATTCCTGAGTAAGAAATTACTCCAAAACATAGCAACTTAAATCAACAAGCATTATTTCACAATTTCTGTGAACTAGAAATTTGGGTATGGCATGCTTAAGTGCCTCTGATTTAAGGTCTCTCATGAGGGTGTACTCACAATAGGCCATAGTTTTATCTGAAGACTCAGAAAAGTATCTACTTCTAAGCTCACTCACATGGGCCTCTATTCCTCGTAGTTGGACTGAGAACCTCAGTTCCTTGTTGTCTGGAGGCCTCTTTCTCTTCCTTGCCACTTGGATGTCTTCACCAGGGGGCCTCACAACATGGCAGTTGGCTTCTCTCAGAGCAAGTAGTCCAAGAGGCAGAAAGAGAAATATCCAAGATAGAAGTCACAGAGACACCTCTGCTGTATTCTATTTGTTAGAAGCAAGTCAATAAATCCAGGCCACACTCAAGGGATGGGATTAGCAAGGGCAGAATACCAGAGTGTGGGGTCATTGGGGGACATCTTAGAATCTGCCTCCTACATGTGGATATAGCAGTGGACAAAATAGACAACGCTTAACTTGTGCAGCTTACGTTCTTGTGGGAAAAGTCACATGTTTGGTATGTTAGAAGGTAACGAGTACAATAGTAGTTGGAGTTTTCTACAGCTTTATTATAGATTCTTGGGGTAGAATGACCACACAAAAGACCCCGATTTTAAAAAAAATATATGGCTCTTGTATCAGAGTTCTTAGTTGTAGCCCAAAACCCGAACTCTAATTCATTTATGCAGAATTAATTAATAAAATAATTTTTACTTTTCTAAAAAAATAATTTTACTTTTGTAATTGATGTGTAATTGACTTACAAGATTCTACTAGTTTCATGTATGCAGCATAATGATCTGACATTTGTATACATTGCAAATTGATCACCACAATAAATCTAGTTACCATCTGTCACCACACTAAATTAATACAGTATTATTGACTGTATTCTCCATACTCTATATTACATCCCCATGACTTAATTATTTTATAACTGGAAGTTTGTATCTTCCACGCATTTTGCTCCCCGCCAGCCCCCTTAAGTAATTTTACTTTCTTGAAAGACCAATGAATCAATACCCAGAATCTCTGGGACAAGAGAACCAGGCTCAGAGTTCCCAGCTGGGAACAACGCCTCAAATTGTACTATAGGGCTGGACATAGAAGTTTGACATGGCCATTGCTGCAGGGTGCTGACTCTGCAATTTGTACCACAGCCGTCATAGAGCTTAGACGGTGGTCACAGGCCCCAGGACCGACTTCTGTTGCTGCCATGTTTGCCAGCAGGTGGTCCACGAAGTCTCCACTTTCATGCATTAGTGGCACTGGTTCCACGTCTGGGCCAGTATATCTTACAGCGGAAGCCTCGACCCTGTACCACAGAGGAGACTAGGAAAGGAAGTGTTTGGCAAGTGTGACTTCTGTGGTGGGAAGTAGATTCTATTTTATAAGGAAAGGGGTTCAGATGCTGGGTGGTCAAAGGAAGGATGAACACCGACCAAAACTATTTTTAAGATCTTGGATACGCACTGCCAAGGTGTTTGTGTGCCCTGCTGTGTCAATTTGTATGCCCATCAACAGTGTATTTGAATGTCCATTTCATTGCATCCCCACTGACAATGATAAATTTACTGTTTTCTATCTACACTCACTTTCTTGGTGACCTCACGTAAGTCTCAAGGCTTTAAAAATTATTAACTCCCGGGGCACCTGGGTGGCTCAGTCGGTAAAGCAGCTGCCTTTGGCTCAGGTCATGATCCCAGGGTCCTGGGATCAACTCCTGCAACACCGGGAGGCTGCTTCCTCCTCTGTCCCTCCCTCTCCCCATGCACTCGCTCTCCCTCTCAAATACATAAAATCTTTTAAAAAATTATTAACTCCAAAAATGTTTATGTGCACCTTGATCTTTCCCCCGAACTTTAGACTCATAGATCTTACTACCTTCACCACCTCTCTACTTGGACGTCTAATGGATATTTCAAGCTTAACATGTCTAAATACCATACAGAGATTCTGGTAGCACCCCCGCCCCCTCTACTCACACCTGTATCTTCTTCCACCAATAACCAGGAACTCCATTTTCCTGGTTGTTCAAGCTAAAAACCTTGGAGGTATTTTTGACTCCTGTCTTTCTTCTCCCATCCAGGATCCATCAGTCAATCCAGTCAGCTCCACCTATCTTCAAAATGATCAAAATCCGATCCCTTTGCATCACGTCTACTACTATGACCACTATCATCTCTTCTCTGGTTGTTGCGAGAACCTCCTCAGTGCTCTCCTGGCTCCTGCCCTTAGAATCTATTCTCAACCCAGCAGTGAGAATGATGCTGTTAAAATGTAAATCAGTTGTTTGGGGCTGAATTGTGTAACCCCCTGCCCTGAATTCATATGTCCTAACACCCAGCACCTCAGAATATAACTGTATTTGGAGATAAAGCATTTCCAGAGGTGACTAAGTTGAAATGAGGTCTAGGGTGGGCCTGAACCCAATCTGACTGCTGATCTTATAAGAAGAGGAAACATGGACATACAGAGAAACAGTAGGGATGTGCCCATACAGAGGGTAGATTATGTGAGGACACAATAAGAAGACAGTCATCTACAAACCAAGGAGAGAGGCCTCAGGGAAAAACCAAGCCTGCACACACCCTGGTCTTGCACCTCTAGCCTCCAGAACTGTGAGAAAATACATTTCTGTCTTGTAAGCCCCTCAGTCTGTGGTATTTTCTTATGGCAGCTCTAGCAAACTGACATATCAGATTGCATCATCCTCTCCCCAACCTCTGCCTGGCTTCCCATTTTCTTCCAAGTTAAAGGTAAAGTTCTTACAGTGCCCTAAAGCACCTGAGCCTCACCCCCTTTCTCGAATCTTACTCTTAGTACTGTCTCCGTTGCTCATTCTCTTCTAGCCACTTAACTTTCCTGCTGTTCCTTGCACACAAGCAGTCACATTTTTGCCTCAGGGTCTTTGCACTTTCTGGCATCTCTGTGGAGAAGCCCTTTCCTCAGATAGCTGCATGGATCACTCCCTCATCTCTTTCGGCTATTTACTCATCCCTGGCCACCCCATCTAAAAGAGCACTCCCAATTCCCCATCCTTAAGGCCCTCCACTCCCTGGCTTTGCTCTCCTTTTTAGCACCTACAACCATCTAACATACTATATATTTTATTTATTTATTTATTTATTTATTTATTTATTTATTTATTTAGGTCTGTCTTCCACACTAACATGCAATCTCCAAGATAGCAGGATTCCTGTTTGCTTTGTTCACTGCTGAAGCTCCAGGGTCTGAATAGTGTCTTCATGTAGTGTATGCTCAATATTTATTGTTGAATGAATGAATAAATGATTTTTAATTGAGATATAATTGACATATAACATTATATTAGTTTCAGGTGTACAATGTAATGATTTGATACTTGTATATAATGCAAAATGTTCACCACAATAAGTCTAGTTAACATCCATCACCTCACACAGTTATAATTTTTTTTTCTTGTGATGAGAACTTTGAAGATCTACTCTCTTACAACTTTCAAATATACAATGAATATGAATAAATTATTGGCAGGAAAATTATTTTTTTAATTAAAATTTACTTAGTTATCAAAGATGGAGAATATTTTTTCCAAAAGGTTTTTAGTCAATTATATTTACTCCTCTATGTTTTATGTATTCATGTTCTTTGGTCATTTTTTTTTATTTTTTTGTCATTTTTAATTTTAATTTTAATTAATTTATTTATTTTTAAAGATTTTATTAATTTATTTGACAGAGAGATACACAGCGAGATAGGGAACACAAGCAGGGGGAGTGGGAGAGGGAGAAGCAGGCTTCCCGCGGAGCAGGGAGCCCAATGCAGGGCTCAATCCCAATGCGGGGCTCGATCCTAGGACCCCGGAGCATGACCTGAGCCGAAGGCAGAAGCTTAACGACTGAGCCCCCAGGCACCCCTTGGCCATTTTTTTAAAATTAAGGTCCAACAGACAATGTTTTCTCCATATTACCACACTGCCTCTCCTTCAAATGTTGCTAATGAGTATGAGTTATATATTAAAGAGATGAAACTCTTTGCCATGTGTGGTGACATATATTTTTAGTTTGTGGTTAGTCTTTTTATGATCTTTTAAACAAAATAATTTTTCCATTTGTATGTAGTTAAACCTATTGTGAGTTCTTCCTCTGATGCAAGTTTAGTCTCAAAGCAGCAGGTTTTCATAATTCTGTCAGTTTCCCAGGGAATCTCCCCTTATGTTTTTTCCAGAGACTCCTCTGAAGCTCATTTATCTGAAACTTGCTCACCTGGGGCAGAAAACAGTAAGCTGTTTTTCTGCAAGAAGAGACTGTCAGGAGTTTTTATAGCAATAACCCCAAAGGGGTTTTGCCTTCATAAAATTGCGATAGTCAGCAAACAGTCACGTGGGCTTAGGATTTTTTTTTTTTTTTTTATGGTGCCATCCAGGGCCCAGTCCCACTCCATAGGCCTTGAGTTTTATGGAAGATGGTGTATGTCACCACCTATGTGCAGAGCTCTCTCATTTTCTAAGCTTCCTTCTAGCCATCTTTAGATGCCAGTCACTGAAATAAGTAGCTTCCCTGATTCCAATCCCATCTTTTGCCTCTGGCAAAAAGATGAGGATGCGGAGGTACAAAAATGCTTAGGTAATGGGCTCAAATTTATACACTGAGTAAGAGAGCGATATTCAAAACGTTTAACGACCAGCTCGATGTTGATAGCAAATACTCAGAACAGACCGCTGCAGAAACTGACCAATCAGAACAGACGCGGGAATGAATCCTAACCAATCAGACTAGAGGCCACTGTAAACTACCAGGATGGCGCCACCACTAGGAACTCGCTCTTTTGTGGTAGAGCCAGGACTTGGGCTCCAGAGCCTCTACACTGGAATACACTCCACTCTGCTGTCTCATCGCCAGATTTCTCAGCAATCAAGTCTGATAGCTGATTACAGTCCCTCCTGTTCTGTTCTGTAATCTCCTGTTCCTCCCAAGCCTTCAGCAAAGCGATCCGTATTTAACTCTGGTTGTAGTGGAGTCATGAGGGGAGAAGGCAGAGGGGAAAGAAGTCGTGTTTAGGGTGACCCGCCGCCTGGGGCAAAGTAATGAGAAGGCAGGACCAATCGACGAAGCAGCCTGGAGCAGCCCTCTCTACCAAGGGTGACAGCGTTCCCCATTCCCCAAGATCTCGAGAAACCTTTGGAAGGGAAAGAGATTTCCTACACATATATAGGATATGATTTCAAGATGTTGTTGTTGTTGTTATTACGTTATGAAAGGAATGGGTGAGTGAAACGTTGTGAATGCTTGACATGGCTACGTTGACAGCCCAACACGGCAGATGTTAAGAACACCATCTTTGGAGGGAGACGGCACTCTAGTCATGGCTCTGCCATTTACAGGTTAAGTGATCTAAATCAAACCTCTTTCCCTAAGTCTCCTTAACCTGTAAAACGGGTGTAAAAGGAGTGCCCACCCCATAGGGCTGTGAGGGTTAAGACAAGTGTATCCAGTTGCAGAGCACAGTGAATGGAATGTTGAGTCGAGGCCAGGCATCTCTAGAGAGAGCAGTGACCTTACCACCTTCGTCATCACTGTGATCTCGGAAGTATTTTGAGTCCTTAAGCACACGCACACACATACACACCCCACGGAAGAAAAACCCAGGTGAGGGATGCCGGCGTGTTTACTCCTCATCTCCAAACGGCAGGAAGAGAAGCGAGGCTGAGAACCAGGAAGGGGAGGGGCCGGAGGGGAGAACTGTGGACAAAGCTGCTGTGGGCAGGGCAGTGGGCTCTGAGCTCAGGTAACTCCCAGATCGCTAAAGCAGGGAAATTACAAAAAATAAAATAAAAAATAAAAGATGGAGCTAGGGGCGCCTGGGTTAAGTGTCTGCCTTTGGCTCAGGTCATGATTCCAGGCTCCTGGGATCAAGCCCCGCATCCGGCTCCCCGCTCCGCGGGAAGCCTGCTTCTCCCTCTCCCACTCCCCCTGCTTGTTGTTCCCTCTCTGCTGTGTCTCTCTCTGTCAAATAAATAAATACAATCATTAAAAAAAAAGATGGAGATAGCTTAATATGACTATAGGGGAGAAGAGAAGCCCTGGGGGCAAAGATTTGATTGGCCACAGATCTGATAAGAGAACTGAGAAGCAGTTAATTGTGGTTATAAAAGACTAAGGCAGGGGACGATCAGCACTTTTTTTTAGACTAAGAGGGCACCTTAACCTGTCAATTTTATCCCTTGCCTTTTCATTGTCTCTCTGGAAAGTCAGAAGGTAGTGCCAGTTGGTTGCATCTTTTATACAGTGTCATGATTCAGATGTTTTCAAGGTGATTTTGGTCAGCACCAGTGAGGTGAGGCCAGGTGAGGCCAGGTGAGGTATGTATTCTCATGCCGTGCTGGAGGGAATGTATAAATTAGTAAATCTCTTTGGAAAGCTATTAGGCAATGCATCTCAAAATTACTTGAAAATGATCATCCGTTGGATAAAGAAGTGGTGTGCATAAACAATGTAATAATACGCAGCCATAAAAAAAGAATGAAATCTTGCCATTCACAAGAACATGGATGGATCTAAAGGATATAATGCTAAATGAAGTAAGTCACTCAGAGAAAGACAATATATCGTTTCACCCATATGTGGACTTTAAAAAACAAACGAACAGGGTGCCTGGGTAGCTCAGTCGTTAAGCGTCTGCCTTGGGCTCAGGTCATGATCCCAGGGTCCTGGGATGGAGTCCCACATCGGGCTCCCTGCTCGGCAGGAAGCCTGCTTCTCCTTCTCCCACTCCCCTGCTTGTGTTCCTGCTCTCGCTATCTCTCTCTCTGTCAAATAAATAAATAAAATCTTAAAAAAAAAAAAGTAAAAAACAAACGAACAAAGAGAAAAAGAGACAAAAAAACAGATTTTTTACTATAGAGAACAAAATGGTGGTTACCAGAGGGGAAGTGGGTGGGGGGAATGGGTGAAATAAGTGAAGGGGATTAAGAATACACTTATGATGAGGAACACTGAGTAATGTATAGAATTATTGAATCATTATATTGTATACTGAGACTAATATAACACTGTATGTTAATTATACTTGGATAAAAATTTTTTTTAATTATTATCTGTTTGGGTGCAAACTTTGGAGCAGTATTCTATGGAAATGGTCAGAAATTTGGCCAGCGAAAGGGAGGCCATTATGTTGTTTACATGAGTGACAAAAAGAACATAGGAAAGAGACTGTAAATAAACTCATAAAAATTTGAGCACTTGTTACATCTGGGTAGTGGGATTATGAAAATTTGTTGTTTATTTTACTTTTAAGATTTTCCTAGATTTCTTCAGTATTTACTTATAAGAAAAATATATTTAAAAATAAATGCATTAGACAAAAATCTATTTCCTCCTTTTCATTCCTCCTCTGCCTCCCTCCCTTTGCAAACACCAAACCTACTTATTCTGGTAATGACAGGCTCAGGATTGTGGATTCTGGTTTCGATCTTCCCTTCTTCCTTTGTTGATTTTGCTATTGGCTTTGGACTGAGATTGTATGGCTTCCTCCAACGTGGATAGGAGCTCTGCAGGATGTGTGTTGCACAGACAACCTGCCACACTGCTTCTCTTCATAGCCAAACTGGGCAGAGCACCTCACCAGCGGCAATGCTCAGGTTTAATTCAGCATGCTTTACTGAGAGTTCGTCTTGTTTCAGAGATGCTGGTAGGGCTGGGCAAATAAAAAGGAGAGAGAGGAGAGAGGGTATTTTTCCTATCCACTCATATTTTTCTTTAGCAAGTCAAAAGTCATACCTAGTACCCTCAGTTGGGTATATCTTGGTTGATGGTCACCTGGTTAGTTTCCTATACCAAGCCAACATTTTGCAAAGAAGTTCACTCACTCACTCATTCCTTCATTCACAGTTATTTATTAAGTTCCCCCGCTGTGTCATGCACCATTCTAGGTGCTGGGAATGTATCTGTGAACAAACCAGGGGAAATCTCTGCCTTGAAGGCGCTTCCCTTCTAGTGGAGGCAAGAGCCAATGGTGCCATGAGGAAGAATGAAGAGTAATGGAGACAGATACCGATGGGGTGAAGTGTGTGTGTGTTTCTTTAAATCGAGTACTCGGAAAAGAGCTCTTAATACAGAGATATTTGAACAGAGACCTAAAGGAAGTGGAGTGAGGCATGTGGCTATCTTGAGGAAAGCCTTTCTAGACAGTGAGAAGAATAGCAAGTGTAAAGACCCCTGGGAAGAGCTTGCTCAGTGTGTTTGAGGAAGAGTGAGAAGACCAGTGGTGCTGGAGATGAGCTTGGGGAGTTATAGGAAAGTCAACTCCTGAGTAGCTCAGCTGGTCTTTTAAAGGGCTTTGCTTTTTACTATGGGTGAAAAGGGAAGTCATGTGGGGAATGGTGAGAGCAGAGGAATGACACATCTGACTGCGCTGGTTTTCAACCTTGGGTGCCCAGTGGGTCTCCTGGGAAGCTTTACAAGATCACGATGCCCAAGTCTCACCCCCAACTCTGCATTAATTGGTGAGGATTGGGTAGCAAGACTTTTAAGACTTGGCCAGGTGATTTTAATGTCAAGCCAAGGTTGAGAACTACTGATTTAAAAGGCTCACTCTGGCTGTTTGGATGAGAAAAGAGGAGTGGGGGCGAGGGGGGATGCCCGGAGACAATTAGGAGACTACTGCAGGATTCCAGCGGAGAGATGCTTGTGGCCTGGACCCACTGGTAGTGATTAAGATGGCGAGGAGTGGCTGGATTTTGGAAATACTTGAAGGTGGAGCCCTAGTCCAGTGCTGCTGCTGTTGCTAGAGCTGGATGGGTACTGGGACTTAGCACCTTGACCAACGGACCAAACACCTATCCTCTAATCTGGTCTTTATTCGTAAAAAAAGCCGATGTTTGGCCTCCCCATTTACTTTGCATTATTTCTCAACTTGTTGAGAACCTGATGGGGAAGAGGGATGCTATTTATTGAAGGAAAGCCTCAGAGATTGATAATGACTCTGTGGTATGCGTGTGTGCATGTGCATGTGTGTGCACGTGTGTGTCTTTGGCCACATTCAGCTGCCTGGGGGAATTGCCAAGTTGGTGGCAAAGTAGATTTTACCGGGAAGGAAATGGGGGCAAGGGAGCTGAAGGGGATGATGACAAAGATATACCACAGAATCTGAGCTGGGAACATTGGAAAGCAAGAATATGGGGTGAAGAGGCAAGACTAATGGATTATAGGTCCTGGTGGGATCAAAGAAATGTTGGGGTCAGTGTCAAGAGGGAATGAGCTGGAAAAATAAAAATTGGTGGTGGTTGCAGGACACCTGGGTGGTGCAGTCAGTTAAGCGACTGACTCTTGGTTTTGCCTCAGGTTGTGATCTCAAGGTTGTGAGATGGAGCCCCCGTCGTCGGGCTCCACTCTCAGTGCAGAGTCTGCTTAGGATTCTCTCTCCCTCTCCCTTTGCCCTTCCGGCTCATGCTCTCTCTCTCTCAAATAAATCAATAAATCTTAAAAAAAAAAAAAGTTGGTTGTAAGTGACATGCTTAAAACTAATATTATAAGTAGATTATTAGTAATAACAATGTCAAAGGTATGACCATGGCAGTGGTTGAGATAGAATAGAGAACAAGATCACTGAAGGAGAGGAGGAAACAATGAAAAGTGAAAAGAGAACTGAATTTGAAGTCAGAAACTGGATTTGAGTCCCAGTTCCGTCAGTAACTAGCTATAACCTTTACAAGGCCATTCTGCATTCTTGGCCTGTAAAATTCCAGTTTAGTGAGCAGTGGGAGGCCTCACAAAGCATGCTAGATGTGGAAGGGTTTCATACCTGGAAAATGCTCTCTGGGTGGAAGAGATTTTATCCACGGGTCAAATGATGCAAGAGAACTTTTCCATAGTTAGTGAACCAAAGTGAGAGTCAATAGAACTCCAAACTTTCAATTTCTGGGACATTGAATAATCTGGGTGGCTATCAAAGGAAAATAATAGATGAGTCAAATGGATCGCCCTTTGGGACTGTCTTATTGACAGTCTTTCCACTTCTCTTTTTGTGATGACTAGATCTAGAAGTACGGTGTTTGATGACTTTATTCCCTTTTGCAGGAGTGTCTTTGATGGTGGGGAGTAGGCACAGAACTGGGAGGAGAAAGGTGGTTAAGTAATTCAATCTTTCAGAAAAGAGTAATTGCCAGATTTATATTGTGTTAGAAACTATTTTGTTCAGTTGTTTTAAAGGGATTTGATTAACCCTCGAGTACACCCACTAGAACAACAGAGATGGAAAAAACACAAACACTGAGAGAAGGAAGCAATTTTTTCGGGATGCATTGCTGAAAGAAGTCATTTCGCATCTGCTAAAAAAAGTCCACATGATATTGGGATATGGAATCATAAATATATTAATTTTGTAAACACCATGTCTTTTCATCTTCTTTACTTCATTTGGCTTATTTCTGGTTCTGATAACCTTAAACTTTCTTGTGACTCCGTGATGGGACTCCCAACCTGCACCTTCTATTCTAAGAAGAGGTTCATGGTTCTACATCATTTTCCTGCTTATTATCCTAGTTCTCTGAAAGCTGAGGTCCTCCCTGGTCCACTCCTCACAGCCCTTGCGGGGCTTGGCACCCACATACTGACCACTGGTCTCCTGTCTGGGTTTTTTTGTTTTTGCTTCTGAATCTTCCCAACCACCTGCCAGCTTGCTCTGAGCAGACACATAGTGTGTGCTTTGATTCTAAAGTGCACAGACTTTAGAATCAAAGATAAGAAGTGAGAGACTCTTAGATTGAACTTTAAAAATGATAACAACAAAACATCCTCCTCCCCTCCATCCAGTAATATGTTGTCTGCAGAGACATTTTGCACTGAAAGGTTATGGAGAACTTGAAAATAAGGAATGGAAAAACACCCACAAGGAAGCCAAAGGAAAGGTGGGATAGTGATTTCAATAGTGGGTAAAACAGAATCTAAGTTGAAAATGATCATAAGGGACAGAGGAGGACATTATATGCTGGTTATAAGACCTGTATCAACAATTAACAAGTATGCTATCTTCCCGTATATAAAGCAACAACTTACAGAACTATAGCAGCTTAACACATCCCTCTAAGAAAAGATCAAACAGCCTTTGGTGATCATGAAGCTGACCTGAGCTCATACCCCTTTCCACCACACTAGCTATGTGACTTCATGAACTTAACCAGCCTCTGCGAAACTCAGTGTTCTCACCTAAAGGACAGGAATAATACCAGTCTTCTAAGATTGTTATAAGCTCTAAATTAGATAATGCATATAAATTATCAAGTACAATGTCTAGCTCATAATTGATACTTTATAAATGTCTGCAATAAAAATTATCCTTTGGAGGGGCGCCTGGGTGGCTCAAATGGTTAAGCATCTGCCTTCGGCTCAGGTCATGATCCCGGGGTTCTGGGATTGAACCCCGATTCAGGCTCCCTGCTGAGCAGAGAGCCTGCTTCTGCTGCTCCCCCTGCTTGTGCTTGTTTGCTCTCTGTCTCTCTCTCTCTCTCTGTCTAATAAATGAATGAAATCTTTAAAAAAAATTATCCTTTGGCTACTTTGCCCCCCATTGCCTGCCCTGTTCGTATTGGATCTTTCTGATTTATTTATTTATTTTAGAGAGAGAGAGAGAGCGAGAACGAGTGAGAGAGAACAAGTGGGAAGGGCAAAGGGAGAGGGAGAGAGAATCTTAAGCAGACTGTGCACTGAGTGCCAAGCCTGACGCAGCGCTTGATCCAGGACCCAGAGATCATGACCTGAGCCAAAACCAAGAGTCAGAGGCTTAACCAACTGTGCAACCCAGGCGCCCCTGGATCTTTCTGATTTTTGAGAACAGGTTATATCCTGTATCCCAGGTTTTTCTGCCATGCAATCTCTAGGGATATGGCAGAAAGCTGAAACAGAGTCTAGAGAAATACAAGATCTCTGCACAACTCAGGGTACTCACCTAAAACGAACCAGTAGGTCTATATTGGTTGTTTACAGATGACATCCCCTCTGACCGGCCAGGGCCTGTGCCTTTTATCAGTTTATTGTCTTTTTGTTCCAAGTTCAACCTTCTTGATACAGCTTTGAGTTATCAGAGCCGGACCCTGTAAACATTTCTCCTTTGCTAGCTGGCAGAATGTTAGGTCTATTCAAGAAGGCACGGAGTGACATTGCAAGGACAAAGCCACAGGAAGAGAGCTCCTTTCTAGTTGCTGTTCGTTCTAGTTCCCTCCATTGTTATGAGTCAAAATGGCAGCCCAAAAGCCCATGGGGACAAGTTGCAGCTGCTCCCTAGCCCCTTGCTCTCCCTACTGGGACTTTCCAGCAGCTTTGGTCTGCCCACGACCTGACCATAGAGAACCTCTTCCAGGGACAGCTCGAGCCTGTGTCTCTTCACCCTGTCAGGCTGGTGTTCTTGCGGCAGACACATCTTCTTTCAAGAGGTCTCCCAAGCTCCTAGTCCCTTCTTTTTCCAGGCTCCTTCAGCCGAAAGGTGGAAGCTTCTTCTACTTTTTTTTTTTTTTAAGATTTATTTATTTTATTTATTTATTTTTTTGAGAGAGAGAGCGAGTGAGCAAGCACAAGTGGGGGGAGGGGCAGAGGGAGAGGGAGAGGAAGAGAATCCCTAGCAGATTCCCCACTGAGCGCCGAGCCCAATGTGGGGCTCGATCCCATGACCCCGAGGCCATGACCTGAGCCGAAACCAAGAGCCAGATACTCAACCGATTGAGCCACCCAGGCCCCCCTAGAAGCTTCTTTTTATTGCAACTGGTTACTGCTGAACCCCTTAGGGGCGTCTCTTATTCCTTTTAGTCATTAGTCACCTTTTGTTAGTATTAGTCAACAGTTCTTTATATCAAAGTTTCCTTATTCAAATAATTGATGTAATTTCTTTTTCCTTATCAGAGACATACCTGGTGGGTTTCTCCACTAAAGTGCAATATTACCAAAGATGAGTTACTGTGTGGTGTACAAGGAATTGCTTTGTCAGCACATAAGTATTCCTGAAAATAGCCCCTCTCCTGCCACAAAAGAGGAAACGTTGCCAGCTCAATTTCCTAGATTCTTGAAGGAATAAGGAGATAGGTAGAGTAGAGAGGATCTAAGAAGTGGGAAGAAAGTGTGGAAGACTTAGCACCAGAAGCTAAGTTGATCTGCATATTCAAGGCTAGGGGAGAGGGAGAAAGGTAAGGAGAGGAAGAAAAAATAGGGACTGAATACTGGAGAGAATTTGGATTCAAGACATTTGCTGAGGCTTATGAATTAGGTTTCTGTTGATATTCTTGAAGGGTATGAGTAAAGATTACAATTTAGTTTTTATTTTAATTTTAGTTTTTATTACTTTTGGTTACAGTAGTATGCTTCCTGAATTGTGGTTGTGTGCACAGCCTCGGCCACACGGGCACCTGGCTCTTACTAGGATTATACCTGATTTCTATTTTATTTTAGGGATACTTCCAATTTGTTCACACTTTTGTTTCTGATATCCAAACGCTAATATTATTGCTGAGACACTTTTAAAAACTATCTGGGGGGTTTTAGGCAATGTTGGAAAATTCTTAGGGGTCTGTTTTCAACCATCTAAAGAAGCGTTCATTCCTCCAGTTTCCCTCTTATTTGACTCTGGAAAACCCTTTCCTTCTGATTAAATTAATTTTTTTTTTTTGTAAATTGATTTTTTTTTTTTTTTAGAGAGCGAGAGAGCATGTGCACTTATGAGGGCGGGGAGGGGCAGAGGGAGAGGGAGAGAGAGAATCTTAAGCAGGCTCCATGCCCCATGCAGAGACTGACGTGTTCTCACAGCCCTGAGATCATGACCTGAACCGAAATCAAGAGTCAGACTCTTAACCGACAGAGCTACCTAGGTGTACCTAAATTGATTTTTTTTAAAAAGACAGAGTAGGCATTCAACTGGGCATGGTATAAACAGTACCAACTTTAATCTGTGTGTGTGTATGTGTGTGTGCATGTGTATGTATGTATATTCTCAAAAAGAAACACTAGAAAGATAAATCAGAAATTAACAGAAATAATTTATAAGGGGGAAGGGAGACGGGAAGAAGGGACAAGGATAGAAGTGGGTGTTATAAAACTAACATAAAATGTAAAAGAAGAGCAGCAGACACGGAGTCAGACAGGCTTGGGTTCAAATTCCAATTCTGCAGCTAACTACCAATTGACCTTGGAAAAGTTATTTAATCTCTGTCGGCTTCAGTCCCATTAATAACATGCAGAGGGTTGTTGGGAACATAAAGTGGGTAACACCTGCTGAAGCAGTCCAGTGCCTGGTGAGTAAGAATTGCCTGGGACATGTTAGCTATGCTTAGTAGGGTCTTGGCTCAGTACGCAAGGAAACCTCGTAAGGACTATGGGAACGCTGTAAGATTCTTAAGCTTTGTAACGCACCATCTCTTTGTATTTTTCTTGTCCCCTGTTTGTCCTGAATTCTTAGGAAGAAAATCCTTAAGAGAATCAGGGCTTGTTATGTGTCTTTGGGGGAAGCTGGAATGAGATGTTCTTCCTCTGTAGCCATTTTGGAGTGGGATGGTGGAGTGATAAGAACTCCAGAGGAAAGAGCAGGTGGGAAATGGAAACAGAGTCCCCGGGGCTTGTTGCAAAGGAGGAAAAAGGAGCCTAGGGCATGAACTGAGGCAATGAGAGCCCAATGGAAGGTCAGAGGGTATTTCCCCAAATCCAGCATGGATTTCTCCCTTCCTCCTCTGTTAGGAACAGCATGGAAAAGCAGGGACCCAGTGTGGCTACGTAACTTTCTCAGTGCAGCTTACAAATCGTGGGGTTGTCTTCCTTCTTTCAATCAGGAAACGGTTCTTAATTCCCTTTCTCCCTCAATCAATGCCTCATTGTTTACGGAGCCGAGGAAGTCCTTGGTGCAGATTATATAATCCAGACCAGACCTTTAGCACCTAATGCCTCTTTTAAGAAGGAGCCAAAGCCTCTTTTCTTCCTGACATTTCAAAGTTCAATTAACCAAACAGCTTCCATTGCATTCTGTCACTTAGCTACCTGACTCTGGGTGAGTTTCTAAGCCTTGAACGTGAATGTTGGGTCTGTCCCTCATGGAGAGCAGCAGCATCAGGACTGTCAGGCCAAGCTCTGTCCCAGCATCGTGTAAGTGGTTTTGGCAAGAATACCAGATGGCTTTGCAGATGTGTTTCCACCACATGGGTTCCACTGTGAACCTTTTTATCTTCCATCATGCTCTCACATCTGCCTGTGTAAGAGTCACAGTTGAGTCCTAGCCTCCTAAAACTCCTTGGCTCCCGCCGTTACGGGGGAGGAATGGTGCCTGTGTCGACCAGGTATCTATAGTCGACTGCTGGCCAACAACGGTGGAAAATGAAGTCATGGAACGTTGCTCACAGAATCAGTAAGAAGGTAGAAGAAGCAGGCTTGGAGGCCAGGGAGGCTGGGCAGCAGACACAATGCGGCCGGCATGCCACCACCATCACCACCATGGTCACTATCCTTGGACATGAATCTTAATGCTAGACCACCTCAGCTGCCATCCGAGATTCAACACCACTGTTTCTGTGACTTCACGTAATTCAAAGTTCTGGGTGGTGGTGTCCTACAGCTTGTGTGTTTCCTTTGGTGGTCAAGAAGAAGAAGGGCAAGGATTTCTGCTTTTTTGCTTCTGTACTATGCACGTATTGGCTAGCAACCAGAAGTTACAGTGTGGTTACACCGGATTCTTGTCCCCTGGCTGATTCTCGAGATGCTAGTGCAAGGAACACCAGCTCTGACTCACAATTAAGAAGGGGGGGTGGATTTAGATCCTGGGCAGGAAAGAAAGGAAGGAAGGAAGGAAGGAAAGAGTGAGAGAAAGAGAGGGAAAGAGAAAGAGAGAGAAAGGAAGGAAGGAAGGAAAGAAAGAGTGAGACAGAGAGAGGAAGGAAGGAAGGAAGGAAGGAAGGAAAGAAAGAAAGAAGGGAAGGAAGGAAGAAAGGAAGCAAGGCAGGAAGGAAGGGAGGGAAGGAGGAAGGAAGGAAGGGAGGAAGGAAGGAAGGAAGGAAGGAAGAAAGATGGGCCACTGAAATGGGGAGAGTATCATAAAGTGAGTTTTTCAATCAGGCCCTTTTCTCTGCCCTCCTCCGGCTTCTCTCCCGTTGGGGTTGGGCCTGCCCAAGTCCTGTCATGCTTCAGTACCTGAACAGGTGCATGGGCTCCCTTCCGGGACCTGGAGTCCTGCCATCCATTGCTCAACTCTGACTTCTTGCTGTTTTAACATTGGGCCTCCATCCCCAGGGCCTTCTCCTGGTTGTGGCTCTTGGAGTCAAGTTTCCTTATACGTAGCTGCAAGCGGCCAGCTAACCAATCATAGATCTTGGGACTTGGCTAGAAATGACCTGTTTATTTCCTTCTTGGCTCATCCTTCTCAGGGTCTTCTCTATAATCTCTGGATGTGGAAAGTCAAGAGGCCCAGATTTGTTCACCGTGGACTTGGGCAAGTAATCTGACTTTATGAGCCTCAGTTTCCTTATCTGGAAAATCACAGGGGTGGTAACTGTAAAGATTCCTAGAGCTACTGAATCATGGTGATTACGGTTCTAACTTGAGTATCTTTTTTTTTTTTTCTTGATTTTACTTCATGGATCCCTGACTTCCCTGGTTCTCTCACCCCTAATTCTTGTGTGTGTTATTTCTATTTCTTTTGTTCATTTTTAACCCTCCTGTTATGAAGCAAAATAAAAATAGGAATTTTCCATTCTCCTCTCAACCCGGAGTCCTCCCACTCTGTATCATGCATACATTGCCCCAAATCACTCAGCCGGAGGATTCTGACTTTTCTGGGGTCATGAGAGAACAGTAGACGGGCTGAGTTCTCAGCATTTGACCCTTCCCCTGCAGGGTGGGGTCAGATATACTTGTCATTTTCTCAGGGAAAACCCGGATGATTCGGGTCACATTGGGTTCCTTTTTGACAACACGGGCTACAACTTCAGAATCATCTCTTTGCTCCTTGGTTTTATCCAGAAGGAGGAAAAAAAAAAGCCATATAAAGCAATCTTTTGTTTATTTTGTATGCCAGAGGATCCTCGTGCAGGTTTTTCTACTCTGCCTTGCCTGTATTGGTTTTTTTTTTTTTTTTTAGTGTTTCACTAAAAAGAATGGTAGGCACAAAACCAGCTACCATTTCCTGACAACTTGCTTATGTGCCAGGCCCTGGGCGAGGGGCTGGATCTATGTTATCTCATGTAACTCGCTCAATAAATATAGGAGCCAGGCACCAATGCCCTCTTTCTATGGATGAGGAAATGGGCTTAGAGAAACCAAGTGACATTTTTCTCAAGAACCCTGTGTAAGCAGCCCTCATAGAATCACCTAGCAGGCCCTCTGGTGGGGTTGGTTCATTCTCCCCAAAGTCACCTCAGCTTCTCCATCTCCAAGGGTAAAGGAGTCTTTGCTGCCTTTCTGACGTGCTTTTTTCCAGAAGCCTCTGATTCCCCTGAGGATTACAGAGCTTCAGTCCCCTGGCTGGGAAGGATTTACAGACTCTGTAGAACAAGGACTTCCTGGTCCCATAATGGTCCTGTTCTCACAGAGGCTACCATGCGGGGTGTGGCTCCTTTGACCGCGCACAAACGCTGGCCTCCAGAAAAGTGGCTCTAACGTCAACTCTGGGCCTTCTTGGGGTTAGGCAAGCAGGTGTGTGTTCTAGAAGAGATTTGCAGAGGGTCGTTTAGTTCATCTCCATCTTTGGCACGATTACCGTTTCTTACTCCAATTCCCAACTATGGTTACATGCTCAACGTCTCTCAAACTGCTCAAAACAGATTCCATTTTGATTGAACCCAAATTTTCCTTGTTTTATCTTATCAAAACGGGAAAATTCGTTATTATCTTCAAAATATTGATTTCCTTTCTTCTTTTCCCTTCCCTTCTCTAAAAAAACATTAAGTAAGCCCTTTGGGGGAATTACCTTTGCCCATCAAGAAGTTACACATACTGTTGTAATGGGAGTCATCACTGGGGGATTAATGCACTTTTCTTTTTTGCTTTCTCCTCACTGGCTGGAGGAATCCTTTTATTTGGGGAAGTGATTAGAATGGTTCCTAAAGGAATTCAAAGCGAAAGAGAGGTAGTATTCAGTTTTGACATTCAAAATAAGATTTCACAGCAAGACAGTAACTTGAATGCTAGGTTTGAGAGAGGATTTTTCTAAATAACTTCATTCAGGTCCCAGTTGGTCAGGATCACAGAGTTTCTCTCAGGACAGAGAAGATAATGTTGTTTATGATTTGGGTTTAACCAGCAGTCTGTAGGTTCTGTTTAGGTTCAAGCTAGGAAACTATCAAGCAGAGGAAGTAAATGAGTCTGCTACCTCTTCTTGTCCTGGGGCATTGTGGGAAGAGGATGCCATGAACTGAAGCGAGTTAAGAGGGGAAGTAGCAAGATGCATGCTCTGATGTCCCTTTAAAAGGCGTGTTCGAGGGTGCCTGGGTGGCTCAGTCGTTAAAGCATCTGCCTTCGGCTCAGGTCATGATCCCAGGGTCCTGGGATCGAGCCCGCATCGGGCTCCCTGCTCCGCGAGAAGCCTGCTTCTCCCTCTCCCACTCCCCCTGCATATGTTCCCTCTCTCGCTGTCTCTCTCTGTCAAATAAATAAATAAAATCTTAAAAAAAAAAAAAAGGCGTGTTCGACATGCTGAGAGGCACATAGAAGACGGGTTTCTTCTCCACTCCCTGTCTGTTTAGGACTCTGGGAGGAGAACTCTGGTAGCAGGCTGTGCTCTGGGACAGGAGCCCAGGGTGGAGGGAGCAGTCCAAAGTGGTACAAAAGGCTGGCTGTATATTGGGCAGGCAGAGAGAGAGAACCTACTGCTCCATAGTCCCAAGCCTTCCTCCATTCCCATTGGTGAGCCTGCGAGCCAGCCCTGATGCCCACTGCACCAGGACGGCAGAGGGAGGCTGGGGCAGAGCTCAGAAGGAGCTGAGGTGAGGCGAGAAGCCAGGGACAAGTGATGGGGAGCCCAGACCGGGAGCCACACCAGTTGTAGACATTAGTAGGGCCCCAGCTGACCCTCCAGGAACAAGCACCCACCTAAGGCCTGCATAAAGCCAAGGTGCCTTCTTCCCCCACAACAGTGCCATGGGCCAAAGGCTCAGACACCCCCTTGAGAATGATCCTGAGCAAGACCCAAAAGGGACCAATTAAATGATGGATTTAAAGTAAGTTTTAAGGAGCTCCTGGGTGGTGTAGTTGGTTGAGCATCTGACTCTTGGTTTCGGCTCAGGTCCTGGTCTCAGTGTCGCGAGACAGATCCCTGCTTCGGGCTCCATGTTCAGTGTGGAGTCAGCTTGGGATTCTCTCTCCCTCTACCCCTTCCCTGCCCCCCCCTTTCCCGTGCTCTTTCTCTTAAACAACAACAACTAAATTTTAAGCTGGATTAGACATTCAATTATATTTTTCCTCTTTACCTAGCAAGTAACAACAAATGAGATGACAACACAAAGAAAATATTTTCCCTGCACATCCAAGTTGTATGGCAAGCATATTTAAGCCTGCATTTTCAATTAGCATACTTCAATAAAAGAACATCAGCCTTTTCTATTTCAGGCCCAGTGATTTGAATTCTTTTAACTTTTCTTCCTATTTTACATTCTTGGTTCTAGTTGCTAACCTCTGGATATTTCCTGAAGTTTTATGTTACTCTGAAATTCTAGAGTATGTTCTCCTCTCCCTCCTTTTCGTCAACATCAGCAAGAACAAAAAGAAAAAGGAACACACACTCTTCTGGGTTGAAATGTGGTACCTCTGTTGAAGCCAAGCCCCTGTACCTCAGAAGACTGACTATATTTGGAGATAAGGCTTTTAGAGAGGTAAGTTAAAAATTCTATTCTGAGGACTTGGAGGGTATCTTGCCGTCATTTAGCATAAAAGCATGGCCATGGAATGATCATGGATGATGGGTCGGTGAGCAGGCCGGGATGAATAAGAACACACAATCTCTAAGACGACTTGCAGCTCTTACCCCTCTGGGTCCAGGCAGGAGACAGAGCACCAGACACACACATGGATGGCAGCTGGGTGCCCCTTGCCCACTCAAGTCACTTTTCTGAGACAGATGCTTCTTTTATACTGACGGGGAGCCATGGAATTACTGGCACAAATATTCGAGACGGTGTGAAAAACCAAAATGTGATCTTGAAAGGTTATCACAGTCCAAGATGTGTAGGGAAAAGCTTCAGGAAGTTTGCCATTTAGCAGAGAACTTCCAGCTGGGAGGGTGACAGAAACCCTGTGACTTGTCATCCAAAATCCTGGGAGCTTGTGAATATTGTTAATGAGCAATGCTTTCTACCAGCTGGAAACCAGCTCCTTAACTGACATCAGGAAATCACTAATGGAAATTGGGGGTTGGGGGGGGCAAAAGAAATAAGGCTCTGGGAAAATACAGATTGTAGAAAATGTGCCCTGCACATAACTGTACTTTTTTCTTTCTTTCTTGTGTTTTCTTTTTTATGGAGATAGGATTGACCTAAGATATTCCAGGAATAAGTCAGCCTGAAATCCTTAGCATCCTGCCCTAAGGACCCAGGTCTGAGAAAAAGAAGCTTGTCTCTCTGCTCTGCGACCAAGGTCATCAATCTTTATCCCATTATGTGCCTAAGTTAAGGACTTCAGGACAACTCAAAATACTAGGTGGGGCAAAAAGCATTGATAGGGTTCCACAGTCCTTCAACCTACCCCTTCATCCCCTCCAACCCAGAGACACAGCTTTGACTTCATCCACCCATCTCTCTCTCTCTCTCTCTCTCTCTCACTTAATTATAATTATTCACTGGGCCCCATTCAGAAAAGGAAGGCTTTGCCTCATTCATCTGGAGTTCAGAGGGGGAATTTTATTCTGAAAATGTAGAGTTGTCTCATCCCCACTCTGTCACCACCTGTTTTGGGGGTAGAATCCAAAGAGATGTTGCTGGAACCCCAGGCAAATGTTGACATGTCTGCCATGAGCTCGGCCAGAGATCACATCTAATCCCGCCTCTTGGCAGCATTTTTAGGGTGATCTTTTAAATACATCCTGCTGCCTAGCACCCTGTCCCCGTTCCTAATCCTGTGGTTAGAGAAACACCCCAAGTAGCTCTTGTCCCAGAGCCCTAAAACTCTGTTCAAGGGGAAGGGTAAACGAGTCTTCTCTGCTCTGCAAGTTCTTTGCTATCTGAGCATTGCAACAGCAACAGCCAATGGCCTAACCCCTTGCCGCAGATCGGCCTGCCTACCAGAGCCCAGGCAAAGAACCTGTTTGTCGTGGAATAATGGAATGCTAGACCCTGAGATGCCTCCGAGATCATCAGACCCACAATACACAAATGAGGAAACTAAGACCCAAATAGACGAAATAATTTGCCCAAGATCACACAGGCAGTAGTAATAATACCCATTGCTCCAATTTATTGAATGTGCATGACATTACCTACCATTGGGCATTTTACTGGAGGTATGTAACCTTGCCAGGGAGCAACTATTACCTCTAATTGGCAGAAAGAATAAGGAAGACTCGAGAAGCCAGGTGACTTGCTCAGGGTCCCCTAGCTGAGCACAACAAAGCCAGGTTTCCAGACACTCTCTTGGCCACCATTCTCTGAATTAGAATCCTGCTGGTGGGGCTGGCGGAATGCTGGATTTTCCATATCCAAATGGTGACAGGTTGCATCTGCTGTTTCGTAAGTGGCCAGTAACGAGGGGGAAAAGCACCTGGCCTCCCCGGGGCGAAAGGATTATACTTCTCAGCTCATCTTTCCACAGGCCTCTCCAAAGAGGCTGTGAAATGTTGACAAACGAGTTGAAGGTGGATCAGGTGCCATCCACTGTGCACTGACTTCCTGCTTAACTGTGTCCCTGGCACTTGCTGTTGAGGGCACAGAAAAGCAAAGAGGATGTGAGCTTTCTCACGGGGTGGTGTGAAATCAGAGGCTCCATGCAGCTCTGGGAGGTGGGGACAGGTTTTGCGTCTCTTCTTGCCCCATCCCCCTCACCACGGCTCGGTATCTTTTCCTTCCTTCGTGTCCCAACAGCCTCCTGCAAAGCCTTCCTCTATGCCAGAAACTTTGCCCCAGTCCTCCCTCCCTCTGATCCAGAAAGTGACATTTCCCTGGGGCCCCACTCTCTGCCCTCCAGGCTGGTTGATAAGCTGATCCCTCTGATGTGCGCAGGGCCAACTCTTGCTCCCCTTGCACCTCTTCAGGTGACGCACTGGAAAGGTAAAGGGTAGAATTGTCAAGCTTCTGAGCAGTCTGTCAGAAATATATTTGAGGAGCCACGAAGGCCTTAGAGGGACACAACATAATCATAATCTGCTTCTCTAATTTCTAGGGTGGCCATGAGCCTGATACTGTGCTTCCCCTCCTCCCAAACTGCCCGGGGCGAGATTTCCAAGGCTCTGCCCCTGCAAAGTGTATAAGGAGTGAAATTTATTTGCATCTGTGTCCTCACACAAAAGCTATACCTCATGTGGGACTTGGGAACTCCCCATTGTACCCTGGGGGACTCTCAAGTGTCTCTCTGAGTACAAAGGAAAGTTGAAGCTATGCTTAAAGCTATGGCAAAATAATATTAAACTACCATTTTTGAGCAATTCTTATGGATCAGACTCTACGTATTCATCTCTAAGCTTTATCACAAACATGAAAGATTCATATTACCATCTCATTTTATTGATGAAGAAACTGAGATTCAGTGGCTTGCCCAAATTCTCACAAGAAGTAAGTCTGAGAGAGGTCCATCTGAACTCATCACCCATGCTCTTTTGTTTATGCCAAGAGATGTGTCCCCTTAGCTCAAAGCATGTCTCCAGCCCAGGCTGGAGCTGGCTGGTGCTCCCTCATGACAGCTGATTGTTAAATTTTCAGGAATTTTGTGAACAAATTGCTAAAGACAGCCATCATTAAAAATCAAATTATATAAACTTATAATGAAATAAATTATATTTAAAAAGGTAATAAATAGGGACTCCTGGGTGGCTCAGTCAGTTAAGTGTCTGCCTTTGGTTCAGGTCATGATCCCAGGGTTCTGGGATCGAGTCCTGCATTGGGTTCCTTGCTTAGTGGGGAGCCTGCTTCTCCCTCTCTCTCTGCTGCTCCCCCTGCATGTGTGCACTCTCTCTGACAAATAAATAAAATCCTAATAAATAAATAAAAAGGTAATAAATACTCAACACCTGAATAAGGTTATTTACACCTATTTTATCTGTGTGGTGGAAATACCAAAAAAATGTTAGATTATTACACTTTCCTCCCAACTCTGCATTTGGTGATAGCACCGAAGAAATCAGAGAGAAAAATCTTCATGATCCTGGAAATTTGGCAATGGATTCTTAGGTATGACACCAAAAGCACAAGCAACAAAAGAAAAAAATAGATAAATTGGACTTTATCACAACTAAAAACTTTCATCACAGCACATCATCAAGAAAGTGAAAAGATAACCCACAGAATGTGAGAAAATATTTGCAAATCATATATTTGAAATGGGCTTGGTATCCAGAATCTATAAAGAACTTCTACAACTCAACAACAAAAAGACAACCCTATTAAAAATGAGTAAAGAGGGGCACCTGGGTGGCTCAGTTGTTAAGGTAAAGAACTTGAATACATATTTCTCCAAAGAAGATACAGAAATGGTCGATAAACATGAAAACATTCTCAACATCGTTAGTCATCAGGGAAATGCAACTCAAAACCTCAATGAGATACCACTTCACATCCACTAGGATGGCTATAATAAAAAGAAAGAAAGATAAAGTATTGGCAAGGATATGGAGAAATTATAACCCTCATACATTGCTGGTGGGAACGTGAAATGGTGCGATTGTTATGCAAAACAGTTTGGCGGTTCCTCAAAAATTAAACAGAATTTCTATATGAGGTAGCAATTGTACTCTTAGGTAGGTACATACCCAGGAGAACTGAAACAAGTGTTCAAACAAAAACTTGTACATGAATATTCATAGCAACATTATTCATAACAGCCAAAAAGGAGAAACAATATAAATGTCCATCAACTATTGAATGGATAAACAAAATGTGGTATATCCATACAACGGAATGGATTTTAGATTATCTCATCTTGCACCAAAATATTTTAAAAATCCATGCTCATCCTCTTGCCAAGTTTTTTTTTACTCTGGACTGGAACTTTTGCCACTGATTTCCTAATCTCCCTCCTACATTTTGCCTCCTCCTCCTCCGTGTTGGGTAGGCATGACACAGAATCGAGAGATCACAGTGGATGCTGATCAATCAGAGTGGCTATTGGCTGATACCCACGGGCTCTCAGCTGAACCGTCATGACAGTGCTCAATAGTCTGACTTGACAGAACGGGCCCTTGAAAAGGGAGCTGTCACAATTCAGAAATTCTGCTTCTCTTTTGATAATACCTGACTTTCAAAACTCTTGTCTTACAAAGGACTGCAAAGAAACTGACCTCCTGGCTGGTCTCTCACTCTTTGAATCACTGAATCCCATTATCCCAGGTATGGGGAGTCCCAGAACACCATGATTAAGGCAAATGAAAAATGCATCCACTGAAAATTTCCAGAAGTAGGGGTGCCTGGGTGGCTCAGTCGGTTAAGTGTCTGCCTTCGGCTCAGGTCATGATCTCAGGGTCCTGGGATGGAGCCCCACATCAGGCTCCCTGCTCGATGGGCAGCCCTCTCCACCTCTTGTACCCTCTGGAGCGCTCTCTCGCGCAAGTAAATAAATAAAATATTTTTTAAAAAAGAAATTTTCCAGAGGTAATATTTCATTAAAGGGTCATCCTTTTAAAACCCATAGTTTTAACCCACTTTTATATAGCCAATTACCTTCTGGACTTGGCCTGGATTCTCTACAGGTGTTTCAAGTTCAGTACACCTCCAAAGTGAGCTTGTCAAGTGCTTAACCAAATGTGCTACTCCCTCTATACTCTTCAGTTGAGTAAATTGCAATCCAGGGATCTGGTTAAGAATGTGGATTCTGGGGGCGCCTGGGTGGCTCAGTTGTTAAGCGTCTGCCTTCGGCTCAGGTCATGATCCCGGGGTCCTGGGATCGAGCCCCACATGGGGCTCCCTGCTCAGCGGGAAGCCTGCTTCTCCCTCTCCCACTCCCCTGGCTTGTGTTCCCTCTCTCGCTGTGTCTCTCCCTGTCAAATAAATAAATAAAATCTTAAAAAAAAAAAAAAAGAATGTGGATTCTGGCGGTGACTGGGTGGTGCAGTTGGTTAAGCATTCGACTCTTGGTTTCAACTCAGGTTGTGATCTCAGGATTGTGAGATCGAGCCCCACGTTAAGCTCTGCACTCAGCAGTGGAGTCTGCTGAGATTCTTTCTCCCTCTCCCTCTGCCCCTTCCCCCGCCACATGCTCTCTCTCTCTCTCTCTCTCTCAATCAAATAAATAAAATCTTTAAAAAAAATTAAAAAATTAAAAAAAAAAAAGAATGTGTTGGGGCACCTGGGTGGCTCAGTCGGTTCAGCATCTGCCTTCGGCTCAGGTCATGATCCTGGGGTCCTGGGATCGAGCCCCGCATTGGGCTCTCTGCTCAGCAGGGAGCTTCTTTCTCCCTCTCCCTCTGCCTGCCGCTCCCCCTGCTTGTGCTCTCTCTCTCCCTCTCTGTCAAATAAATAAATAAAATCTTTAAAAAAAAAAGATTGTGGATTCTGTAGTCAGATTGTCTGAGTCTAAATCCTGATTCTGTCACTTACTGTCTGTGTGACCTTGGATAACTTATTTAATCTCTCTATGACTAAGGTTCCTTGTTTACAAAATGGGGTAAGAATAATATCTCATGTAAAAAACAGAAGGATGAATTGAATATCTATTTAAGAGTATTTAGAGCCCCCCAACCCCTTCCTTGCTTCAGCTGGGTAAATGGCTGCCATGTCTATTCTCACTCCAGCAGAAGCCCAGGGTTTTATTCTCTGGAGAGGTCTCTGAACTGCAGGATATCAAGCATATACCCTAACCCTGACCCTAACCTAAAAACAACAAGAATAATAATATCTCATGGAGTTGTTAAGAGGATTAAATGGGCCAATTTCTGTTAAGTACTTAACACAGTGCTATGTGATGCTAGCTGCATACAACTGCACCACTACCCACCCAATTATCCAGGCCAGATACTTGGAGTTATTTTCTATTTCCCGTTGTCCCATCACTAACTAGTCACCAACGTTTATTGATTTTAACTTAACACCTCGAGTTCATTCTGTCACCAGCCCATTTCCTAGTGCCTTAGTCCAGCCCACTATCATCTCTCATCGGTGTCCTGCAACAGCCTCCGAACCGATCTCCCTCCCTTTTATCCTTCCCTTCCTATTCTCCATACTCTGGCCAGAACATTCTAAGATGCAATTCTGATCAAGTCATTTCCTTGATGAAAATGAATTATTGATTCCCCACTGTGCTCAGGATGGAATCTTACTCCTGAATGGCCAATTCTGCTCTGCATGCATCTCCCCCATAACACACACACACACACACACACACACACACACACAAAACCAGCAGCCTCTCTCTTCAAACTCACATCACCAGCCTCACCCCTATTTAGGTTTTACTTCTTTTATGCTGTTTACAGGCCCATGGGTCCCTTTATCACAAGTCCTTCCTGCCCCCTCTCAGCCTCCAGAACCCAGCAGAGTTTCCCCCTTTCCAGGAATAGTTCCCTGAACCCTGAGTCTGGCTTAAGTGTCCCTCCTTGGTACCCCATGAGCATAACAGTTCTCCCACTGCACCAGAACTTTCTTGAGAGCAGGCCTTTCAGCTCTCTATCCTGAATGCCTCACACAATGTTTACTATATACCTGATGCTCAATAAATGTTCAATGAATGAATGGAAGTTTGTTGGGTGGACATGCAGAGGTAAGAAGAGAACTTCTAAAAAGTATGAAGATTGTTTTAATGGGAGAGAATGGTAATCAGATGAAAGGAACATCGTCCACATCTTCAGCCACCAACATGGCCTCCGGTCAGTCAGAGGGGCCACCGGAGATAAATGGCTGGAAAGGCCCTACTGGAGCAGATTGTCTGAGTATCAGTTCTGCCTGTGTGTGACTGGCAGGAGATAATTCTAGAGGGATGCCCAGGGACCAGATTATAGAGGGCCGTGTGCGCTGGAAGCTAGTGTCTGAACTTCATACAGTCAACAAGGCAATGCCACTGAAGGTTTTTGATGTGTCATTCACGTTTGATTTTAGGAAGATCACTCTGGCTGTGGTGTGGAGGGTGAATGGAAGGTGGAAAGGGAGTAAGAACGGAGGCGGGGAGACCCATGAGGAGGCTGTCTGAGCCACCGTTGTCTTTACAACATGGTACTGGGTACTGCTGGTGCTCCGTAGAGAAAATGGGATGCTGTCTCTTATTGGGGAAATCCCAAAACACAAGGAGCCAGACACTCCCTCATGCGATTACCCCATGGTGAGATTAACCTTGGGGGAAAGAAGTACACAAACTCTCAGATACCAGGGGGAACATTCCAGAAAAGCGGAAGTGAAGTCTTCAATCTCCCTTCCGTCAGTGGGATATCCTAGCTCTATTCAGGGCAGAGTGTTTAAATGAAAGCGTCAAGCTATTGTGGTATGTTCTTTAAAACTTCAAATTCCAAGTTCTTTTTGAATGGACGTATTTAACATTTGGGTGAAAAAGCTGTTCTGAGAGACGCACTGAAGTATCTGTTGCATCCAAAATGTAGGGCTGATGCTGAGCCAACCAAGTCACTTTCCAGACTCCCGCAGAACCATAGAGCTCTTATCCTTCGAAATGCTCTCACTTCCCGAGTCGACCCAGCAAGGGTGTGAATGGCGGCTCTTCCACCCACAGCTGTGAAGGCTTGGCAGTCATTTAACTTCCCTCTGCCCCTCAGTTTGTTCATTCATGAAATGGGACTTAAAATAATGGTAACTGCCTCATAGAGTTGTCATGAGGTCTTAGTGAGACACTGTGTTTAAAGTCTTTGGCACCGCACAGTCACGCCATATTATTTAATTTGGAGTGTCACTGTCATCTTGGGCAAGCCATGTATCCTCTCTGGGCCTCAATTTCTTCCTTGATAACATGGAGATAAGGTTCACCATTGTTTCTTTAGGTCCCACCACAATGCCTGGCACATAACAGATGCTCAAAAAAAAAACAAAAAACAAAAAACAAAAACCCCAAAATACATTTGTTGAATAAACAAATGAATGAATGAAGAGGAGAACAGGAAGGAGAAGAATGTCTTTTGTAACTGTCTTAGGGATTGTCCTGAGGCTCAAGTGAGGTAGAGCTGAAGACAGCCTTCTGTGGACGTGAAATGCTATTCAAAGGGAAGCTGATAATATCACCATTTTAGAATAAAGAAGTTCCCTTGAGTGGCATGTCTTTCTAGGATTTTATTCAGTATGTCTCATATGCGGGCCATTGGTCCTTAACATTGTTCAATTAACTCTCCAAGGGTCTAATTGTTTGGCCCCTGGCAACTCAGACTTCCTAGGCTGAGCTCCCTTCTGGGCTGCCTTTGTGTACGTGCTCATGGGCAGTTGGAGGACCTCCTGATCCTTAGTTATTCTCTTTATCCTCCTGGGTATAGCCTTAAATGCCAAAATTAGAACTTTACTCCTCAGTTTATTGAACAAGGGATTTGCCCTTAGTGAAAAATGAAAACGAAAAATGAAAAATTCCTTCCCTTCCTGAGAGTGGAGTTCGATACAAGGGACGCTGGAGTGCAAGAGATTTGGAGCCACGGGGAATAAAAGAAGGACAATCCCCCAGGGCCCAGAAACTTCTAAAGGTTTCTTGCCCCATCCTCCACCATGTGTGCTGGGTTTTTATTCTCTCCTTTCCAACAACCTTTATGGTAAAGTGACTCTGTTAGGAGATCAGCATAAACTTCTAGAAGAAACAAATTACTTTAAGTCCTTACAAAATGGGTATATGATAATTACCCACCCCTGACTACCCACACAGACACAAACCCTTGTCCCCAACTCCGGAGTTAGATAATCTGTGTTCAAATTCAGGCTCTTCACTTACCAGCTATGTGACCTTGGGGGAAGTTATTAAACCTCTCTCTGCCTCCTTGCTTTTTATCTCTAAAAGGGATAATAGTAGCAGTGATCTCAAGTATGAGAAAAATGACCCATGCGAAACTAATCTATGCTGTTAGAGGTCAGAGCGGTGGTTACCCTTGGGGAGGAGGTAGTGACTAGATGGGGCCATAGGGAAGCTCCTGGCATGGTGGTCATGTCTCTTATCTGGATGCTGGTGACATGGATATACTGTTTCTGAACATTCTTCAAGATATATGTGATATGTGCACAATTCTAGATCTACATTATTTTTAATAAAGTTTTTTTTAATCCATGTAAACTACACGACATATAGTAAGCATTCAATCAGCATAGGAGTTACTGTTAGTTCATTACACTGTTAAATTATTCTTACCTCTTGCTGAATGATCACCCTCTAAGTCTTCAACATTATTGCCAAGAATAAGGAAAATGAGGAATAAGAAGAAATACAGAGAGCAAGGGATATTTGCACTTGGGTGTCAGGAAATGATGCAAAATAGATTATTTTCTCTATCGTCTCTTATGCTCTGAATGCTTCCTTCAAGAAATGCTAGAGCACATTTAGACTCAGCCACATTTCCAGAATTTCTCCTCTTAGGGGCACATCTTATTTGGAAAGGGGAGATTAAGGGCCTGTCAGGAGCTGGGGTTGCTTAGCACTTTGTGTAAGATTGAGAAAGTATCAAGTGGCCATATTTGAATCAGGGTTGGGGTGAAGCAGGTGAGGCTGACAGAAATACCATTTCCTGGTGCCACCGCTCTTTAGAATAAAGGTCCTGAAAACAGAGAGAAAAATTCCCTGCAACAAGCAAACTGGCATGGCCCAGTGTTATCGTAATACCACAAGCTCAAAATGTCTTGACCCAGCGCTCTCAGCAAGGTCATCTCAGAAACAACTGGACTTCAGCAACTTGTCTTACCTGCCTCAGAATGACTAAGGCCTATTTAAGCCTCGTGGTTGGTTAATCATTAATGAAAATTTTTGACAAACAAAAGTAGAGCAAGCCAAGAAAGAAGGATGGCTAAAAATTAGCTCAGGAAAGGTCATATTTCTTGCAAATGCAGGGTTTGGTGTTGCATCTGGTTATGGGTATAATTGTGTGGAACAGAGTCACAGGAAAATATAAGCCCACCAAGGAAGCCAGTGAGTCCTGGAAGATTTTCCTTGGAACCCTGCTCTGCCTTCACAGTCCTGTGGAGGACTATAGGCCTCCCTCACCTTTGCTGAGAAGTCTGCGTGTCTGTGGGGCTGCCAGGGGGAGAGTGGGGAAACCCTGGCCAGCACATGTAGCTATAGTCTGATTTCCGAGAGGAAAGGGAGGAAGGTTCCAGAGGCTGGAAAGTGGACCTAAGGAAGGAAGGGGCGGGGAACCCTAAGAGCCCTGGCTGACCCTATAAACTCTCTGCCAGAGATTAAGGTTGGTGGGCACCACCTGGGACCAGGAAGACAAAACGGGGGGAGTTGCCCACTAGGGGGAGTGCTCAGATGCACCATGCTGTTGACTGAGAGAAAGCTAGGATTCTCGGCAGTTTAGTAAATGCAGGGCTCCGCCATTTTCTGGAACTCAAAGTCCTAAGGAAGAATGATTTAGGGTTCTTCCCACTACCTTGTTTTAGGGGCCAAATCTTTTCCTTCTACAGCTAACCCAGGCCCATGAACCCTGTTTAATGTTGAACGGGACAAAGGTCGAGTTTCTTCACTGCACACCCTCTCTCTTTCTCTGAGATAGCCATACTCAGCTTGTTCCGGGTACTTGCCAATTCCATGTTTTTTTTTCTTCTACACCTGGCTACTTCCTGTTCCCTCTTCTCTCTGCTCAGCTGCCCTAACTCCTATTCATTCTGTAGATCTTTGCTCAGATGCAACTTCTTTCCCCCAGTCCTTCTTAACCCCCTGCCCAAGCCCGCGGGGGCTGCCCCCTCCCACTTAGCACTTGCAACACTATCTTATCACACCTGGGAGTTTCTGGAGGGCAGAGGGTCAATTTTGTTGATTGTTGTCTCTCCAATGCCTCATGCTGTCCTGGCACACAGTTGGCATTCAATAAATGTTTATTGAACCAATGAAAACAAAAAGGAATCAAAAGGGGATAAAACAGAAAGGCTTAATAGAGTTAATATAGCAGAATGCATTCACACTACAGGGGAAGGGAAAGGAAACGTGTTTCTTGAGTGCCTACAACATACCAGGTTCATTAATTCACGTGATTTACACAATAACCTTGTGCGGTCTGGATTATTATTATATATTATACCAGTTAAGAAACTGGTACTCAGAGAGGCAAGGCGTCTTTTCTGAAGTCACATGTCTGGTAAGTAGCAAAGCTGGGGTTTTAACACCCAGGGAGATGGACTACAAACCCAGCCTTGTTCCACGAGGCCACGGTGTTTGTCCACAGAGGCAAGTCTTTGGGCAACCAGATTTTTTCCAGGTATATTGGTGTGAGAAGTTAGAAGACAGAGGAATAATGAATATCTAGAAAGGGATCACTGAAAAGGGAAAAGAGGAGAAAGAAAAGGCTGTATCCAGTCCAACAGCTTAGAACTTGAAATTGAAGCAAAACACTTCGTGGAGGTCTCCTGAACCTCATTTTGTACTGAAGCCTAATCCTGCCCTTGACCTTGGGTGGTCAGAGATGGGGAATGTGTCAAGAAAGTGGTAGGGCAAGGATAAAGTGAGTACGTCTGTATCAGCCTACCCAATCATGTTTATAAAAGCTGAAGATGTGTGGTTTTTTTTTTTAAGGGTCATGGTGTCAAAATGTCATTTCATCAAAACAGCCATGCCAAAATGTCACATTTCATGTTAAAAAAGAAAAAACAAAAACCCAACTCTGGTAGAAGCTGAGTGCCCAGAAGACTTGTAAGGTAATAATTGAGATAATATTCTATATATATTTCTGTTCAATAGCCAAGCACCCTAATATCCTTAAAACAGAGTTTAATAAGCCAGGAAGGTCAATTGTAGCTGACCAAACACACCACACACAGTGCGTGCCACGTAACAGCATCCAGTGAATGTCAGACTGTCACGGGATTATCCTTCACTAGAAAATAAAACCAGAGCTTTGTTTTCTAACTGTTCTGACTTTCAACTAAATAACTGCTTATGTATATTGTCATGACAGATATTTTCGGAATAAAAAATGGGGCACCTATTCTAGTGAAGAATCAGAAGGGTATAGTTGACTTCCTATGACAGTTCTTTAGCCTTCTCTACCATCTCTGGCACAGCCTTGTAGATAGAATTCCTTAAATCTCCCAGCGTGGACATTTTTAGCAGCTCTACGTAGAGCTGCGAGGTCTTGTAGGCTGAGAAGAGGCATTTTCAGCCATTTGGCCTTCAGGTCTCATCCAAGGAAAGAGGCCGCATGCGGAACCATACTAGAACCCAATGGAAAACTGTACTCGTAGAGCAGCTCTGCTTTTCTCTCTCTGGTCTCTGAGATGGGTTGTTGGCATGACTGGTTTTATCCACTTCCAGGGTCAGTGTACTGTTAGCAAGAATCCGGGACTGGAATCTGAGCACAGATTTCAGTCCAGGTCCTTACCAGCTGTGTGACCTTGGCCAGTTACACTGCTTACTTCACTGAGTTATTGTGAGGTCCACATGAGATTATGGAAGCCAAGGAGCCCAATGAGTCACGTCATCATAGCATATGTCCCTACCCACCAGGCTGTTTATCTGCTCAATCTGTCTGTGTTCTCCCACCGGAATGTAAGCTCTACTTGTGCACGATTTTGTGGGCTTATTCATGCTGTGGTTGCTATAAGCACACAGAACCAACCCCAGCACCCAGTAGAGGTGTGATACACATTTTGTACGATTATTCCTTTTCTAATGAGATCAAACTCTGTGATTCTGCAATTTGAAGAGCATCTGTACTCTTCTCTTAGAACAAAAAGAAACCGGCAGATCTTGTTGCCCTTGAAAATATTGCCTAATGATCTGTCATCTTGGGATGTTTGCTGGTCCCTCCTGCCTCTAAAAAAGGGCTTTATCTTTTTAAGAGGAAGCCAGAAGTTACCATTCCCAGAAATGTGAGAAGGCCGTAACCCAGACCGCTCAAGACTAAAAGGTAAAATTCTTAATCAATGGTAAAGCCATGTGGGGCAAGTTTTTTAGAAGTAATTCTATTGACAACCTATCACCTGCCCTTGAACCATCTGATTGGCTTTGCCCATGGACAACGTCTGAAGTTAGTGATGCTGTCTAGAGAGAAGAGAGGAAGTGTCCTGCTAACCTTGCTGTGCACTGTGAAAATGAGAAACACAAGGCTTTGGTTTCTGAATGCAGTGATGGACCTTCAGGTCACCCAGCATGTTCACAAGATCACCAAACAAAATGTCACATCAACTGCCTCCATTTAGAGGTCTGAGTGTGGAGCTCTTGGGATCATAAACATCAGGACTGACAGCAATGACAGGCTTAGCCACATCCTATTCCAGTCCAGATGTTGAGCAGAATTTGGGTGCTTAACCTTCAACCACCTAAGCTCAAGTTGGATGATACTGATAATGCACAATTTTTACTATATAACCCATCTTCAATGTAATTCCAAGCCAAAAACATGATAGTAACTTGCTGGTTTCTCTGGCTGAAAATACTGAAGTAGTTGCTTCTTCCATACTGTAAGGGTTTCTCTAATTTTGTTAGAAAAAAAAAATCAGTATAAAGAAAACACAATTTAAAATAAGGTCTTGAAACTGCTTTAAAGAAAGCTTTATTTACTACATACATCCTAAGAATGTATTGTAAATGGAGAAAGATCTAAATAAACTTAAAAGCTTTTCAAATACAAAGCAACTAAAGATAACTAAACTACTAGCAATGTTTGAAAACAGAGAACACTAAAGCTTTTTTTTTTTTAACATTTAGTTTGTTCTTAACCCTTAAAAAAAAAAGTTCACATTTCAAGTTATAAACTTACCTCAGTAGTGTACGTGAAATGGTTTTGAAACAGAAACAGACCATAGAGAGGAGGCTCACCGATATCTGTTTTTAAGGTAGTTTGGTAGTTGCCATGTTAAGATATCAATTTTTTTTCTTTTCGTTATTATTATTATTATTTTGCAAATAATTTACAGGCATATGTAAAATACAGTAAGACTGCTAGGTCAGAGTCTCATCCAGTGAACTCTGTGACAATCCTTCATTGGAAGGAGTTCTTTCACACCAAGTCAAGGGATGAGGATCTGATCCAAATTGCATTTTGTTGGATTACTCATTCCAACAGATTCGAGTTTGGATGCAGCTTGCTGGGTACATCATCAGGAACATTGCACGATTATTTTATGTCATTTAAGAACGATGGAAAGAAATGTTAGAAATGTTTAAAGGCCTTTGCAGGCACTCAATAATTTTATAGAATAGTTAAATAAATATTGCTTATATATAAAAAATTCATCCCACCCTAAGATGAGGGGGAGGGAAAAGGCATTTGGGAATCTCTTAATTTAAAATTTAAAACAAAACTAAAATACTTGCTAAAGGCATGATCCTATTATTAATCCATAAATAAGAATTCAGCCATTAGCAAAAATTCAGTGAGTGGACAGATTTTATAGATCTCTAATGTGACATAAACACACAACTGTGTCCTTGCTATCTATTGCACACCTCAATTCCTTGATGGAGCCTTTAAAAAAAAGTTCCAAGTTGATGTATTTCATAAAGCAGATGACAATCTTAACATTTTACTGTATTTTACATTCACTCTGCTAAACAAAAGCCTTGAAATAGGCACAACACTGCAACAATACATTTACTTCCTAATAATAAACTTTTTAATAACATTGAAATAAAATGGTTTCACTCTGCATTAAACTATATACCAAGAACTTCTGCAACATTAAACAACTAAAAACCAGCATTAGGAGATTATTTACAAGCTACCTTTTAACTTCTACAGGTCTCTCCTCCTCCTCCTGGATGTGCACGCCCCAAGTCGGCTCACCTACCACGTGCACAGCAACAGAGGAAAGCCCTGCTCAATAAACATAGTATCTCTGATACCCTTGACGACCACAGACAATTTGCATTGAAACATGATAAGGCAGCTAGAAGCATAACTTTCTGCGACAAGAGTCTCTGGGGGCCTTGCCGACAACAACATTCACTGTCTCTACAAACTCATACTTCAAAAACGAATAAAATAAAAGCATTAGAAAAGGAAGTAAGGTTTTATATGAGACATTAAATAGCTATGCAAAAATGTCTTATGGAAACTATTAAAATCTTGTGCTTATGCATAGTCTGCTATTGAAAATACCTCTCCAACCAAGACAAAAAGAAAAACCCACAACAAAACAAAAAACCCCCACAAAAACCCAGGAAGAAGTATAAAAGCCGTCAAAGTTCTATCAGAGGAATTCATTTGCCCTAGACTTGCCAAACTTGGAGGTGGGGCTGGGGATAGGAAGGAAGGAAGGAATGAGTAGGGGCGTGGGGAGGGCAAGACACATGGAGAAGGAGCGGGGAAACAGGGTAATGGTGGCAGGTGAGAGCCTTACAGTGTGTGGACTTAGAAGTGTGACAAGTCTTTTCAATGTGGGCTTAAAGAGAGATCGAGTGTTTACTTTCTTTCAAAAAAAAAAAAATAGTGGAACTGTCATCTTAACACGTGGTAACACCGTCAACCCTTAATGCAGCTGAAATAGAGATTTCACTCACTTTAAAATTGCACTTTCTAGTATAACTTTTAAAATAACATTTTATGTAGTATTTTAAAGCACTATTGTTTGTATCTTTAAATATTGAATCTATTTTTCAAAACAGTTCCCTAGCTGCTCAAATGTGCTTTTCAATATATAGTTGATATATTATCGAAGGTACTACAAAATAGAAATCTCTGGAGTGTAGAAGTTAAGAAAATAACCTTCATACTGAAAATATATCCTTAAAAATACAAAAACAAAAAACCTCTATACAAACGTACTACAGCATACAAATTTTTGAGAGATGGTATTAAGGCACGAACCATTGCGAGTCTCTTAGAAATGTATGAACAAGGGCTAAGTCAAAAACAGTCTTTTTCAAAAAAAGAAAAACAAAACAACCAGTGGAAACTTCATGAATATAAAATCTTTCAGGGTGATATTGGATAACATTCTTCACTTTCAGGTTTCGTGAGTGTGCTAATCCCACACGTTCTTTCTTCATAAATAGTAAAGTGTTCCTTCAGGGTAGTTTGCGGTCTGCCTCCACTCTCCGCACCAGTGTCAGTACGTCTGGTAGATGTCGTGGATGGGCACCTGGATAGCAGCGGCGGGGAAGGCCTGAGGTATGTAGCCCGCGTAGCCTCCGTACATGGCGGCGGCCGCATTCTTCTGTAGTGTGGCGATCGTGGTGGTGGCCGGAGCAGCGAACGGCACGTAACTGGCCCCGTAGATCCCAGCAGCGGGAATTCTCTGCACGTTCGGAGCCACTGTGTACACTGGGGTAATCGGGCGGCCCTGGGGGCGAGAGACAGAAAGGCTCCTTACTGACCGCGCAGCGGTGCCCGTCCCGCGGAGTCAACCCACGCGGGCCCCGGCTCCGTTCACTCTTCCCGTGCCCCGGGGCGCGACGCAGGAACAGGTGAAGGCCAAGGTTTTCATTCTCAGGGCGGGGAGGCGGACGGGCAAGATAAGTAACTGTTGTAAGGGAAGGTGGCATAAGGGCCATTAAGGCAAGCTGGAGTTGCGTCTCAAGGCTCCTTCGAGTTCAACTGGTCAAAGTGACGGAACTGCCAAGCTAAGGGAAAGTTTAAATACGCTGGAATCGTCTATCTTGCCATTCCTTTCCAGCCGCCTATGCCCCAGAGCCAGCTAGAAAAGGGAGTGGAGCATCTACCCTTTGCTCAGTTGATCTCACTGTAATTAAAAATATGGTCCCTTGGGGCGCCTGGGTGGCTCAGTTGGTTAAGCGACTGCCTTCAGCTCAGGTCATGGTCCCAGGGTTCTGGGATCGAGCCCCGCATCGGGCTCCCTGCTCGGCGCGAAGCCTGCTTCTCTCTTTCCCACTCCCCCTGCTTGTGTTCCCTCTCGCTGTCTCTCTCTCTCTGTCAAATAAATAAATAAAATCTTTAAAAAAAAAAATATGGTCCCTAAAATACACGCCAGCCGCCTCAACTCTTATTTAACTGAAGGAACAGGGTGCTTCAAAAACGGGAGAGGACAACAGACAGTGACAATGTTACGGAAGCCAGTGTAGAGATCTCCGTAGGCACAGCTTTTTAAGCTGTGACCTAAAAACCCTGTGACCACAGACAATTTTCAGCAAGTGTGACTGATGATTTCAACCATCTCCCACCTAAGGTATGACACCCATGATACATACAGTTGACCCTTGAACAACACAGGTTTGAACTGAGTGGGTCCACTTCTATGCGGATTTTTTACGCTAAGTTCAGCACAGTACTATGTATGTACTTCCTCTCGCTTATGATTTTCTTACCCATTTTCTTTTCTTTAGCTTACTCTCCTGTAAGAATACAGTATATAATCCATGTAACATACAGAATCTATGTTTCATCGACTGTTTATGTTCTCAGTAAACCTTCCGGACAACAGTAGGCTGTCAGTAGTTAAGTTGGTGGCGGAGTCAAAAGTTTTATATGGATTTATTTACAACTGCATGGGGGGGACACACCTAACCCTTGTGTTGTTCAAGGGTCAACTGTACGGATGGGTGTAGAGGCTCAGAAAAGGAACCAACTCACTTGGGAAGCTGGAGGAAGCGTCGTGCAAGCAGAGACATTTGAACTGGGTCTTGAAGGATGAGGAAGGAGTTTCCATAGGAGAAGGAAGTAGGGAAAGGCAAGCTCCCCACAACTGCCTCATGGCAGACGCCAGAGCGGGCTCCATCAGAGTCCCTGCCACTTGCTCTTCTCTACTTGAAAGCCTAACACGCTATGTTTTTCAAGCAAACAGGTGTAAAGAGTGAAGCCTGTGGTTCAGTATTTCCCAAAGGGTTTGCTCTGGAGCCAGTTCTGTGAGATGCTTTATGGAAAGGGGGATTTGTGGTAAAATAAAACACACACTTAACAAAATACCTAGCGCGCTTTGTGTTTCTCAGAATACCCTGCAGTAAACGTCGCTATGGCCTCCATGTCTTCACGCATCGTCAAAGTAAGCAATTCAGGATATATGAAATGGAGAATTCGATTTTTAAAAATGAGTTCTTCCTGGATTTTCGCAAGGGAATTAGCTATCATTCGTTTACGAAATTTGCAAAGGAGAGTCACAAAATTACATTCAAAGGAAAAGTCACCATCTAAGAGCCATTTTTTCCATTGTAACCAAAATAGTAATTCTACTAAATGATAGTAACAACCGAGGGACTGTGGTCTGCCAGGCACTATTCTAAGTGCCTTATTTGTATGACGTTATGGAATCATCACAACCACCAATGAAGCTGGTACTATGATTATACGGAGCGGTTTGGATGTGTTAAATGACCTGCACAAGGTGACACAGCTCTTAAGCAATGAAATGTGTGGCTCTGGAGCCTGCACTTTTAGCCCTGCCTTATCTCGTCTCCTACAACACTGAAACAACGAGTATCTCATTGGCAAGAGAGAAACTTCAGAAGGGGGAAGATGGTGGCTTACAGCAAGATACAAGCAATCTTTTCCAAATGGGTGGACATATATTTAGTGACAAGTGCACAGAGGGATGAAATTGCAGGGAAGAGGACATCCGAGAGAAACCTTTCCATGTGCTATGGTCCAGCTCAACACCTAGGCTTGGAAGGGTTGAGCATGGGGAGTTGGGGGAGGAGAGAGGTGAGGAAAAGACCTCACCAAGGGGAATGGCGATCCCTGCTCTACTTATACCACAGATTTGTAAAGATTGAGAACACTTTGAGAAATAAATTAAAAAAAAAGTCTATGCCAGTAAACATTTTCTTAAATTACTTACAAAGCCTTTATGAAATTGAGGATATAAAATGGCTAAGCAGGAACATCCCTGAGCACGTGCAAGACAGAGGAGTATGACTGAAGGTGTTCCACAGGAAGGTTCTGGAAGTAACACTGGGAACGGATTTCTAGTGTGGCTCCATTTGGAAAAGTGTTCTACTCACCAATCAGTAGTGCTTAATGCTCCTTCTGCTGCAATTTGGCAGAGAACACAGGAGTCGGGGCAGAGAGCCAGACATTCAGAGAGCCCAGGGTCAAAGAACTCAGAGGGAGGATGCAGAGAACTGAGACTGGTGGATGAGCACCAAGGCCACACATACTCAAAGAAGTCATGCCCGAGTTCAAAAGTAAGTAGCTCCAGGCATTCCGCAGGGTATGTTGAAGGACAGGGGGAAGAAAATCTCCACCGGAATCAACTGATAATGACTGTCTACTGAACAAATTCATAAGCAAAGACTCTGAACAGAGACCCTGATGGCAACACTGAGTGGAGACTGATAAAAGACCGCAACAGCGTGAGTACAAGAACTGGAATTTGGGACACTACGCACCAAGGACAAAAGTGCACGAGTTTCTTAGTAAAGAGAAATTCGAAATTATTACCAGAATTCCACTAACTATTGTTTGGAGGTTACTGCAGATATTTATTAGTCAGTCCACAAGTAGCAGCTACCCTCAGTTGCCATTTTAGAGTGTGAGTCATTTACAACCGATTCCTTTTTCTGGCTTTAGAAGTCCAGACTTAAGGAATACTTGATGACCCACTGACAGATGAATATACTTCAACTGGCGTGACCATTTCTGACTGGCACAGTCAAGACTGTGCACGGAGAAGGCAAAAGCGACCGCACTCCTGTGTGGCAGCTCACCAGCCGGCCTCACTGAGGAGCTGATACCAAACGTGGATTCTAGAACCCCAGCTGAGATCTGCCCAGTGGGAATCTTCTGGGGTTTGAGTCTAAGAATCTGTTTTGTAAACATATTCTCTGGATAATTCTAATCCAGTTAGGGAAGAGACCCCAGGCCTGAGTATCTTTGTTGACTGAAAAGGTATTTGAGATTCACCGCCTCACAAAAAGTAGCTTTAACAAGATTCTATTGTTTTGTTTGGTTTTGTTTGGACGAATGTTCCCTACGTGTTATGCACTGATGATAAAAAGAAAACATAAGATGTAACTCTCAGTCTAGAGGAGCTTCATGAAACGTGGGTGACGAGACATCCAGGAGACAGGATTTCCAAGGCTCGGGTGGATGGGAAAGATTCTACAGAAGTCACAAGACTGGACACCACACAGAAGAGAAGCTGTGAGCAAAGGTGGGGAAGGAGGCTGGCACGGTAAGACTGGACTGGGAGGAGGAGGAGGAGTGGGAATGGCTGGGTCTGCTTAGAGGAGAGGATTAAGGGCAGATTTTGTGAAGTTTCGTATAGCTGTATCTCTACAGATAGTTCTCTCTCCATGCACACTCTTATATACCTGTATATGGATATACATACTGAAATAGTCATACACAGGTGGGGGGGAGAGAACTTTATTTTTTTTTAAAAAAAAGATTCATTTATTTATTTGAGAGAGAGAGAGTGAGAGAGATCTCGGGGTGGGGAGGGGCAGAGGGAGACAGAATCTCAAGCAGACTCTGCTCTGAGCACAGAGCCCGATATGGGGCGCGATCTCACGACCCTGAGCCAAAATCAAGAGTCAGAAGCTTAACCGACTGAGCCACCCAGGCGCCCTGAGAGAACTTAAAAAAAAAAAAAAATCTTCCTCGAACTGCAATTTGGAATGTGAAAATGTGAGCGATCTCCCTGGACTTTGGGAGTCAGCTGCTTGACAGTAAGAACATTGAGTCAAAAATTATCCAGCGGTCATAAAAAAAAAAATCATATGTACAATATCATGACACCATGAAGAATTACATGTGTCATTTTTGCGAATGGCTTCCCATCTTTCATAGAGTGATGACATTAGGGTAGTACAATTATTATTTGAAACTTTTCTGTCCTGGCATGATTTACAGGACCCATTTTTCCTGTCACCCCATCCCATGCTTCATCAGAGAGCTAGGCACACAGCGAATTCTCCCGCCGGCGGGGAAATGAATCCACGATAAAGGGAGGCCTCCCACACGGATGTTGGATGTCGAGGACCCCAGCAAGCACTCTACCTGGAACGGGGGCGGCGTTGACACGGCGGGAATGACGGCGGCGGCGGCGGCTGGGTCTGGCTGCACGGCGATGGGGCTGATCATGTGCTCCATTGTGTGGATTTTGCCGTCTTCGATCATCTTAGGGGCTGGCGCTGCCTGAAACATGGAATACTGGGCCCCAATGGCAGGGATGGCCACTGCAAGAGAAGGGACAGGGAAACGCCCATCACTTGAAAGTCCCCCAGGAAGACCCATCGCTTTCTTGCTATTTTTCAAAGCCAAGTGTGGCAGTCACGGGCCTCCCTGGCTAACTGATGCTCCCTCAGTCCAGGTACCAAGGCGCTACCCAGGAGGAAGAGAGGGGAGCTGGGAGGTACGTCCCCCGAGCCCTGCTCAACCCGCAAAAGGAACCACATGGGTACGGATGGAGTCTCCCAGCAGATGCTCACGGAAAGATGTCCAGAGTTAGGTGTCTGCACCAACATTTTTCCTTCTGGTGCTACAGAGAAATCTCATCTTGAATCCCACTCTTGCTGTTCCCACAGCACAGGAAAGGGCCTTCTGACTGAGAGGGGAGGCTCAGAGTGAGAAGTGAGATCAGAGGCTCGAGGCCCACCAGGTGCGAGCGGGAGTGAGCCTGCCGGCCCTCATCACTCACCTGGCTCATTACCAGACCCGCCACCCTTTCGCTTTCACATTTTAAGAAGCAGGTTCTGGGGAGGGTTTCCTTCTGGGGAAGTCAGAGTTCTGTGCACGCCTTCCCCACTCTGTGTTTCAGATTTCAGCATTACTGATTCAAGGAAAAATACTTAATAAAAAATGGCAAATTCCCTCATTTTCTAATGTCCACTCAGTAGCGAGGCAGCAGAGTGACTGGTTTTAGGATGGGCCCTGCCAACTCAAAGATGTGTTTCTGTGAGTAAAGTCCAAGGGATTCTACTTTAACCAGGGGCTCAAACATTACTCAAGGGATTCTATTTTAACCAGGGGCTCAAACAGACAGCAGTTAATGAATGCCCACATGACAGAAAGAGATAACAAGGAAAAAATTCTAGCCCTGGTTTTGGGGGAGTCTGTGAGTATGTGGTATGTGGGCGTGTGTTGAAGGGTAAGCAAGACTATAAAATGCATACACAGAGTGGGCTTTCATTTATGTTTTTTCCTACAACTGTAGGTATATTTACTCTACTACAAGCTGACTTGATATGAGGTGAAGAAACAAATGATTGCAGGCTCAACAATGGTATGGCCTTTCAATAAAATGGACCTAAAACCTTAACGAAATCCCTCACCGGCCTTTTCAATCATATGGTCTTGTGGCCAGATACTTCACTAGAAGTTCTAATTTTCCGGATG
The DNA here is from genome assembly GCF_964656455.1 of Halichoerus grypus. NCBI lineage: Eukaryota > Metazoa > Chordata > Mammalia > Carnivora > Phocidae > Halichoerus > Halichoerus grypus. The sequence goes on from NC_135714.1 coordinate 33,214,081, forward strand.
CATTAGAAACAGAGGCCAAGGGGATGGGGACCTGAGGCAATTAGGAGTTTAAGCTACACTGGGGTTGTACTGAGTACCTCTGGATTGTTTTGGCTATCAGCCCATAGGAATTTCTACGTCAGGCCCCAGGACACGACTATATGCTTAAAGATGGTTTAAGAGTTCTTTTCTCTAGTTAAATCTTCAACTATTGCAACTTGCCAACAGGAGTCCCTTTTCCAACAAGTAGAAGTGACAACTCCCACATCCAGGCTCTGTTTTATGGCATTACAGAGAGACACATGATCAGTTTAACACTGCTTATGGTGTCAACGGCATTTATAAGGAAATCCAGTGTAAGGAGTCACCTGACTGAGAATTTACATTTTTTCACAGGAAAAAAAAAATTATCACTGGATTATCAAAAGGAAGCTCTACCCGGAAAAGGCTTTTTAAGCCCTATGTGGCAATGCAAACCTATGCCCCAAATGCAGATTCCTTGAATCTCTTAGCTAGGGGATGGAGTGTGCAATCCTCAACTAGAAGAAAATCAGAGTAGCTGAGCTTCAAAGGGAGGATTCTCTCCAAGAGCTCTTCAATCTACCCTCCCTGAAATCAGGAAGAGGGCTGGAGGAGGATCGCTCTGACTGTCCACGAAAGAATTTTCCCCATGTTTGGATGCCTGTGTGATGTGTGCTAATAGGGAGCTGGTGCCACGATGCTCTCTTCATGGAGTTCCTCGCAAGTTAGGATGAGAAAGAAGACCCGACTCGTGTTAGGTGACCAATGGGCACTATTAACGCTGGCAAACTGGTTTGCGGGGCCTGGAGGTGAAAGCAATGTTCAAGGTTTCTGGCTTGAATTACTTGAGTGTCCCTACCCCCAATCTAGTGATCCAGCGAGAGGGGCAGAGAGGAGTGCTGGAAATCAGAATCTAGGAAATGAGCAGCTGCAAAAACTTTCACCGCTGCCTTGTTCCCAGGTGTTCTGGTTTGTTCCAAGACCACGACAAGGGACATTTGTGTTTTGTGCTCCCGAAGGGGAATTTTCTACCCTTTCCACCCACTGTCAGAACCGGTGATCGGCTGTACCCTCCGGCCACTGACTGCTGCTGTAGCAATAGGCTCGAGGAGGGAGAAGACAGCTTGAGCTCAAAGAAGGTACAGAAGAGCCTCCTAGTCTTCCGTTGTCTTCCTCCGCCCCTCCCCACCACTCCAACTCTGCCTACTGGGTCACAGCTTGAGAAACAGCCTAACAACTGGTGACATCAAACCCGCTACTGGAAAGTTTGACTAGAACATGATCAGAGCTAGACCAGCCCCTCAAGTTCTAGAAAAGAGGGCCCAGGAGGCCACAGTCTTTGCCTAACCTTTGGCTGCCTGTTGGAAGAGGAACGCAGGTGCAAATGAAAGAGCCCGAGGACTTCTTGGGGTCACTTCAAAGAGAGCACTGGGGTTTTGGCTGAATGGATGCATTCTATCTCTGGTTTATACTGACCTGTACCAGGTTTAATGGCAACTGGATTGACGGCAGAGATTTCCAAATTCGGTACGAGTTCATATCCTTTTTCTTGCTGCTTTCCTTTCCCTTCATGATATCGGCTATATATACCACGGCCAGCTGAATATCCCCCGAGGTAGGAACCCCTGGGCCCTGGGGCTCTGTTGCCGGCCGCACCTCGACCCCGGCCTCTTACGCTGCCTGCTTATAATAACAATACACACAATGATGAGCATCCAACAGTGACTGTGCAAGAGGCAGATCTTAACTCAAGGTTCTTGGCATTTAGGTGTTTGCCCTTTGTCTAAGTTGCAGGTGATGTGTAGGTCGCTCTTCAATGAGCTGGGAAGATGCTTCCAACATTCTATTCCCGCCTAGATTCGTACCCTAAGTAGGTCTGCTTAATGCAAGAGATGAACTTGCATGGTGAGTTCCTAGGACTGCAACTGCAACTTCAATAAAGAACAACATTCAGGAGCTGAAAACAAAGTGAGATCTGGAAGGGGATCTGTTGGTTCGCCTTCCTTATCTTATGCGAGAGAAAACTGGCTCAGGGAGGTTAAAGGACTGATGAAAGTCACAGAGCCAGTTAATCTGATGATGGCAGGACCCAGAACCTAAGTACTAGTTTCCACGTGTAATGCCTGGTTTCATGATACCCTAGCCAGTAAGTTCACCACTACCACCACGCCAACAACATCCTGCTTCTTACCCCCCAACATCCTCAAGATTTAATTTCACAAGGAGGTTTTAACGTAAGTACCCAGAGACTGGCGGACTGGCCCCAAACTGGGTAGGTCCTGCAAAGGTAGTATGCAAGAAACGCTTGCATGCCCGCGTGATTTCACCGCTCACCCCATACAGAGGAATGACCTGCATTTCCCTCAGTGCTATGGAAGCGAATGCCCTAAGTGCCAGCCAAGAACAGACCCCACAACTGAGACTCAAACGAGGGTGGGTGAGTGGGGGGAGGAGCCCATCTACCAGCTCGGCCAATTACAGCCACAACGCCCCTGACGCGGCCCGGGCCCCGCGGCTCTCGGGGCGCCCCCTGCAGAACAGCCCCCACTAACCTTTCACAAAGTAGTCTCTGTTGGGCCCGATGAGCGCGTTGTAGGGGTAGCCGTAGTAGGCCAGCGTATAGGGGTCGCAAGAGTACACGTAGCTGGGCTGCTGCACCGCCGCCTCGGCCGCGCCGCCGCCCTTGGCCGCCTTCTGGTAGCGGGAGTACTGCTCCTTGTCCACGGGCTTGGCCAGCGTCACCTCGAGGCACGAGCCCTCCAGCTCGGTGCCGTTGAGGTTGTTCATGGCGTGCACGGCGTCCTCGCGGCTGACGAAGTGCACGAAGGCGTAGTCGCGGATCTTCTTGACGCGCTCCACGCAGCCCGGGTTGAACTGGCCGAAGCTCTTCTTGATGGTGTCCTCGGTGGTCTCGATCATGAGGTTGCGCACGTAGAGGATCTTCACGGTCTCCATCACGTCCTCGTCCACGTCGATCTCGGGCTCGGCCCAGTCCACGGCGATCTGGTGGCCCCAGAGCTGGATGCGGCCGGGCATGAGCTTGCGGCGCGCCATGGCGGCGGCGCGGTGGCTCTCGTACTCGACGAAGGCGAAGCCGCGGTTCTTCATCTTGTCGGCCGCGCTGGCGTAGACGATCACGTCCAGCACGCCCTCGGTGACCTTGGCGATCTCCTCCAGGATCTCCTCGCGCTTCTTCATCTTGGGGATGCCGCCGATGAAGAGGCGGCAGTTGTCCACACTGCAGCACACGCCGAGCAGGCGGCCCGGGCGGATCTCGTAGTTGTTGAGCTCGCGCACGGCGCGCTTGGCCTCGTTCTTGTGGCAGTACATGACGAAGGCGTAGCCGCGGTTCTTGCCGTCGAAGTCCATCATGAGGCGCAGCTCGTAGATGCGGCCCACCGCCTCGAACACGGGCACCAGCTCGTCCTCGTACACGTCGCGCGGGATCTTGCCCACGAAGACCTCGCAGCCGCGCTGCGGGTGCGGGCCCTCCCAGCCGGGCGGCGGGCCGCCGTACTTGCGCTGCCCGTTCTCCTGCACCATGCTGTAGCCCGTGCGCTCCATGAGCGCCAGCAGCGCCGCCTCGTTGGGCGCGCCGGCCACGCCCTCCGGCACCTTGGCTGAGGACGCGGCGGCGGCCGAGTCGCTGCTCATGGCTGCGGCGGAATCCTCTGCGGTCATAATGTCAAAGGCATCCACGGCTGGAGGAGACCTGGGGGTGGGGGGGAGCAGAAGGGAAGGTGAGCGTGGAGTCTGCACCACAGCGAGCCTCAACCGGGCTACTTCATTCTTCTAAGACAATGCGAGACTCACGCTTAACTAGCAGTGGTTAGATGAGAAATAAATACAGCAGCGTGAACAGAGTCTAAATTAGTCAAGTTGTTTTGGAGGAAAAACCAGAAGTGACTCGGAAAAAAAAAAGTCAAGAATGAGCAAGTACTTCCACTTAATCAGTACCCCAACAGCTTGGAGGCACAGCGACCTTGTAGTAATTGTTAGTGAAAACCTCACATTCTTGCAGCAAATGGCAACATCTTCAGCTCAACTCCTGCGCTGTCAACCGAGATTGATTTCCTTTTAGTTATAGTATTTTACCCCATTTATTTCTTGGGCAGACAAAGCCTCTTTCTTTGCTTTCTTTTTAAAGACAGTCTTGTCCATTTAGGAATGGAACTGGCAGTGTATTTAAGTTGTCAAGGAAAACTTGGAGGAGGTGTTACTCTACAAGATAGATGGAGCTATGTGCTGAAGCTTTTTACAAGAGAGAAATGGAACATCCACATTGCCAAGGACTTGGCCTAGGAACTGTGGTAAGAGCTGGTAAGTCTGATTTTTACGGTGTCATTTAGGCAAAAGTCTCGGTAGGAACCAGGTATGGATTCGGAGTCAGTCCACGAAGAGCTAGATTAAGTTCAACTGGGGGGTTTGTGAAGCTGGTGAGCCACAGTACAGTTTTTGGAGAACTGTCCCATGCATTATCTTATTCGATATTCTTAATCTCCTTACATGGAAAGCGGTATTATTATGACCCCTAATTTGTCTATAGGCTCAGAGAGGTTGAGTAAATTGCCCATTTCACACAGCAAGTGTCAACTCCTACCAGGATTTGATGCCAAGTCACCTCGCTCCAGATTCCATGTTCTTCCCTTGAAAGCAGTGCTGTGCAACAGAACTTCCTGTGTGGATGGAAAAGCTGTCACTAGCCACTTGTGGCTACTGAACACTTCAAATGGGGCTAGTGTACTGCTGAACTGAGTTTTTAATTTTATTTCATTTTCATTAACTTAAATAGCCATGGGACGCCTGGGTGGCTGAGTCGGTTAAACGTCCCACTCTTGATTTCGGCTCACGTCATGATCTCAGGGTTGTGGGATGGAGCCCGAACTGGGTTCTGCGCTCAGCGGGGAGTCAGCTTGAGATTCTCTCCCTCTGCCCCTCCCCCACTCGCTCGCTCTCTCTAAAATAAATAAATAAATCTTAAGAAAAAGTCCATATACAACAGTGCAAGTCTAAACCATGTCACCTTCACTCATACAGTACAGGGCTCTGTGGAGATGATTTTAAATATACAATTAAGGTTATCATTAGGAGCTTTGTACTGTGCTTTTGTAAAAAGGTCCTTTAAAAAAACGAGGTTTATTTCATTTTTTTGGGCTATAAAGGTATTCAGGTAAATTTTACGGAAATTAAGAAAAGCAGGAACAGAAATCATTCCTATTATTCCTACCCAATGATAACCACAATTAACCGTTCCCATCTTTTTTTTTTTTTTAAAGTAGAAATTTTTGGGGGGTGAGGGGTGGAACTTGGCTTCCAACAAATTTACATCTTGCTGCTTTGCTTCATTTTATAAGCATTCCTCCACATTCTTAAAAACTCTGTAAAAACATAATTTTTAATGGCATAAAGTTTCATCATTCAACTGGAATCTGGAGCATGATTTGTAAAAATTTACCAAAAGGAATTGTATAGAATATTAAGGGAGATTTCAAGAATAATTAGGGTAAGTTTGATCTTCTAAAGAAACACACACACACACACACACACACACACACACACACACAATTGTAGGGACACACCAGAAATCTGAGCTGTTTATTTGCCAGCTAGCTAAACCAGTACTTCCTTGGTTCATTTGCCATAACATCAAGGGGCAGTATGATTTCGTGGGGAAGTGAGTGGCCGCTGGAGCCAGACTGCATGGTTATGTGTGAATCCCAGTTGCATGAACTACAGCAAGGATACTTAGCTGCTCCGTGCCTCTCTATAAAATGGGAATGATTATGATAACAGTATTAAGTGTAGAGGAACAAGTGAGTTAATACATACAAAGCGCTTTGAATTGTGCCTAGAACATTGTAAATGTTCAAGAAACCTCCGCTGTGTATTACTGCCTTTAATCCAAACTTCTGGGTAAAACTTCAGACCAAATCTTTCAATGTTAGGGTAATTTTGACACTTTCTCAGTTCTTTAAAAACATCTGTTTCATATGGCTTCTGTTCTTATTTTTTATTTCTTTTGCTCTTTAAGTGCTTGAGACTGGTTTGACAGCATATCTGCTTATCATGAAGTCTTTTTTTCCTATTACAAATTTGAAAATGATACATTTGTTCTTGTAGTTTCACACTGAAACAGAAATTTCAATATCAAATTTGAACATGAAGCTCTTCCCTTCTTTCCAAAAGGGAGATAAGGATATACTCTTAAGAACACTATTTGTACAAACATGTATATGTTTGTAATCTGTGACCTGGAAAGGAAATGCCAGGACATATGTAAACGTATGAGGCATTTCAAGATCTTGCATGTTGTGCTACAGAAAACGTTAACTGAAGTCCAAAGGAGCAGAGTTGACTCTGTGTTTTCCTAATTTTACTCTGAAATGACCATTTTACACTGAGAGAAGTCTTATAATGGTCAGGCTATGGGGAGCCATTTCCAGGTGCCATCAAAATTTTTGTTTGCTTTCAGTCTGAAATCTGCTGGGGGCACTAATATAATCATTTCTCCTTTTTTTTAAAATCACTTCTTTTAAAATTGTTACAGATTATTTCTTACATCTCTAAGCCAAGAAAAATCTTTTTTCCTGAGCTTTCATCATCTGGAATAAATGAATCTGGACCTCTTTCCCCTTTGTCTTTGGCCTAATTCTTTCAGGATTAAATTTGCCACTTCAGTTTTAGTAATTGTCGGGACGCCTGGGTGGCTCAGTCAGTTAAGCGTCTGCCTTCCGCTCAGGTCATGATCGCAGGGTCCTGAGATCGAGCCCCACATCGGGCTCCCTGTTCCGTGGGAAGCCTGCTTCTCCCTCTCTCTCTGTCAAATAAATAAGTAAAATCTTTAAAAAAAAAAAAAAAAAAAGGCTTTAAAAATTTAAGTAATTGTCGAAGACGTTGTGACACAGTCTCAAGTCTGTCTAATTTTGGCTATAGTAAAATCTTTAAAAAAAAAAAAGCTTTAAAAATTTAAGTAATTGTTGACGACATTACAACACAGTCTCAAGTTTACCTAATTTTGGCCATCGTTTCATTTTTTTAGTCTTCTGTGTACCCAATGCCATGAATTTAGCTACTTATATGATTCATCTTATTGTTCAGATGTTCCTGGAAATCATCTCACATAATTTTGGAACTAGAAGAGGAATAAAAGCATCTACACACACACACACACACACACACCCTAATTTGCACCAGACATTGATGAATGTAGTGTCTAAATGAACTGTCTTTTACACTAACTAAAAACATTGACATAAAAATAAATGGGAACCACAGTGAGATACCACTTCATGCTTATTAGCATGGCTATTATAAAAACAAAACAAAACACAAAATAAGCATAGCAAGAACGTGAAGAAAATTGGAACCCTTTCACATTGCTAGTAGGAATGTAAAATGGTTCAGCTACTGTGGAAAACAATATGGTGGTTCCTCAAAAGCTTAAATGTAGAATTATCATATGATCCAACAATTCCACTATTGGTTATATACCCAAAGAACTGAAAACAAGGACTCAAACAGATATTTGTACACCAATGATCCTATTACTCACAACAGTCAAAAAGTGGAAACAACCCAAATATCCATTGATGGCTGGAAGGACAAACAAAATGTGGTATGTATACTCTGTGGAATATTATTCAGTCTTAAAAAGGAAGGGAATTATAACACATGTTACAGCTTGGATGCACCATGAAGACATTATGCTAAGTGAAATAACCCAGACACAAAAGGACAAATATTATATGATTCCACTTATATGAAGTACCTAGAATAGACAAATTCATAGAGATAGAAAGTAGAATCATGGTTGCCTGGAGGTGGGGGAGGGGAGAAGGGAGCATTAGTGTTTACGGAGTTTCAATCAGGGATGATGAGAAAGTTCTAGACTAGGATGGTGGTGATGGTTACACAACAATGTGAATATACTTATGTCACTGAACTATATACTTAAAAATAGTTTAAAAAGAGTTAAAATGGTTAATTTTGTTATATATATTTTACCACAATTAAAAAAAAAACTTAAAAAGAAAATGAGAAAGCTCAGAGATGCAAAAAGAACAAAAATCAAATCCCATAAAATTAGGATTTTGTTAGAGGCCATTAAAAAAATGGCACAATGAGGAGGTTTAACACATTCAAGAAAATCTTATGTCTACAAACTCCATTCTCCTGATCTTTATGTCTAATCACCATAGTTAAACAAATTATATGGTGTGCTGCTCAATGAATTTTTAAGGCCAAATGCTTAGATATATAAAAGAGATATATGATTTGTTTAATGCCTTAAAAAAGGGCACAATACAGCTAATCTGACCCTTCTCTCTGAGATGTAACAGAATACCTAACTTATCACAATTAGACAAGCTTTCGACCAAGGGCCTGGCAACTATGGCCATGGGCCAAATACAGCCTGCCATTTGTTTTTATAAAGAAAGTTTTATCAGAACACAGCCATACCCTTAAAAAAAATATTATCTATGGTTGCTTCTGTACTACAATAGCAGAGTCAAATAGTTCAGAGATGATATGGCCCACAAAGTTCAGAGATGATATGACCCACAAAATATTTGCTGTCTGGCTAGGTATAGACCAAGTTTGCTGACCTCTGCTCTAGGAGATGCACAGAGAACATCACCGGGACTAAGTAGCATAGATTGCTACTGCTAAGTATTATGGTCACTTTTTCCTCGGTTTCCTGTGCTGAGCAATGACTTTATTTCAGGACCAACTTTTAAGTTCTAACATATTTTAAAGACAGTCTTCTCGATCTGCCTTTTCCCCCCTAAGTCTAAGTTGTTTGCCATTTAAGTGTGTAGTCAAATTTATGAGAGCTGGAAGAAGAGGTATCTGGTGAAGGTGGTTGGCTTAGCTTCCAACACTTACGCGTGCACAATAATTTTTTTTTTTTTAAGATTTCATTTATTTATTTGAGAGAGTGAGTGAGAGAGCACAAGCAGGGGGAGGGGCAGAGGGAGAAGGAGACTCCTCGCTGAGCAGGGAGCCCAACGTGGGGCTCGATCCCAGGACCCCGGGGTCATGACCTGAGCAGAAGGCAGACACTTAACTGACTGAACTACCCAGGCGCCTCAAATAATTTCTTAAGAGACACAAACACAGAAGGGTTTGTGTTCATTTATATTCATTCATTCTGCAAATATTTATTGAGCACATACTATGTGCCAGGTATCAGTAGACCTCGTCCTCATGGAGCCTACCTTGGAGTTAATGGAACTAGAAGAATTATGCTTCAAATCGTAAAAAAGCTAAGAATTAAGGCATCTTGTATTTGTACTCAATGACCAGAGACTGCTTCAATAGTTGTACCTCAATATTACTAACAATTTGTTTCTAATAAGGCTATAGTTTCCCAAGTTAAAAGCATAGCCACCATCATTATTGTGCTTTAAAAAATTAAGTTTAGAATACCTTCTTTGGGAGGGTGGAAGTGTATATATGAATGTGTGTGTTTGGGGTGGGGGGTGTCTGAGTAGTGAGAAATACTATCTTTTGAACAATAAGATTCTTCTTGTAGTAGAGGTGTGGACACAATGAGTAATAAGTACACTTCATAAGCTGAACCTTGTCTGTGAGTGAAAAACAACAACAAAAATTTGGATAAAGGGCACAGAATTATCAATATAAGATAGTTTTTTTAAAGATTTCATTTATATATTTATTAGAGAGAGAGGGTGGAGTGGGGGGCGGGGAGGGAAAGACTCTCAAGCAGCTCTGCGCTGAGCCCGATGTGTGGCTCAATCTCATGACCCTGAGATCGTGACCGGAGGTGAAATCAAGAGTCGGATGTTTAACCGACTGAGCTATCCAGGTGCCCCAATATAAGATAGTTTTAAAACAGACTGGATAGTCTGATTTAGGCTGCCTAGCATGCTGAATAAATGCACAGTCTCTGGAGTCAGAGACCTAGGGCCTAAACTCGGCTCCTCTGCTTACCAGTTGTGAACCCTGGGAAAAGCCACTTAACCTCTTAAAGCCTCAATATTCTCATCTTTAAAATGGTGACAATAATAGCTAATGTTTATTGAACGCCCATTACGTGCCACGCAGTGTGCTTAACTCTTTATAAAATGCATTAACTAGCTCCAATCCTCACCAAGTCTATGTGGGATATTATTACGCTCTCCACCTTACAGATAAGGAAACTGAGGCACAGAGAGATTAAGCAGATTCTCAGTTCATGCGCCTCAGAGCTGATATTTGAGTGCTGCCCCATCTGGCTTAGAGTCTGCACCACGGCCGCCCCTACGTGATTCTGATGGCAGGGCTGTGGCGAGGGATAAATGAAATGATCCACATAAAGCTCCTAGCGCAGAACCTCGCACTAAGTGCTCAAACACCGTTAGCAGAAGAAATTTAAACTTAAAAAAAAAAAAAGATATTTGAACTTGTGGTGAGAATCTTGCTCCTACGTAGGATTCTTGTGTGTACAAGAAACCAGTGGTTATCCCAGCCAGCCTCAAGCCAGTCAGCATGGGAAGCCTAGCCTGCGCGTTCTGGCGTGGACTGGTGTACCAGGCTCCCAGATTCCATTCCTAGCAGGTAAGCTGTCTGGCAGTGTAATTCTCCCCTGGCAATGTGGTGCAGGCATCCAAGTGTAAGCCTGTTTTTCACCTAAACTGTGGCTACAGCAGTTTGCAGAGGCTTTTCCAGAAGGAACCTGAAGAGACTTGCGCTGGATGCAAAAGGTCCAGTCATCCGCATGAATGCCAGGTCCCCTGAGGCAGGACCCTCCCAACACAACACCATCCTTGCACACGCTAAAAATGCATCTGTCTTCATTGAAGGCTGCTGGCTTACAAACGTGGCAATATATGTGAAACATTTATTCACAGCTTGGCATATAAAACACTGAAAAATATGTTTTCAAATCCAGCCATTATTCTGAACTATTAGCTAGAGTTTGTGTTGTCTTTGTTTTAGGCCAAGTTTGAACTTGTCAGAGTAAAATAAAATTTCAGGGCTAACTCAGACTTAAAGCAGACATAAATCAAGGATTTAAATTCTCTTCTTAGTAGCGGTTCAGAGTCTCTTTTGGTAAGATTTAACTTTGAACTGGGTCATTTTAGTGGGCAAGCAATACCACTGTACTGGGAAAATATTTCCAATGTTTGCCAGCCAGTGTTTACCTAGGATTAAAAACAGCATGAGTATACTCTAGAATTATCTAAACTACTAGTTACCTCTGGTTCACAGCTGTAGAGATGTGTGTATGTGCGTGTGTGTGCGCACGCACGCACGTACATCATGTACTTGAGATTAATGTGCAATTTGGAAATCACCGGAGAGTTTTATTTGCTGACGAATGGACACATTGCAATTTGAAGATCATATCCACTGGTAAGCAGTGTCTTCCAGCACCAGATGGAACTTAGTTCAGTGGAAGGTTTTAGAATGTATTTATCCAAGAGGTAATTCTACCTCTGTGGTTAGATTTCTATTTTGATGTCCCTTATTTATACCATAAAATTTTGTCTTTACTAATAGTCACTTCTTAGGCATAGCTTAGCAGACAGGCCAAATAAACTGTACAATGTAATAAAATACATAACATACTGGAAGATTCTGGAAGAGTGAAGACTTTGGAGTCAAAGAAATAGGAGTTCAAATCATGGCTGTACCACGGTCATATGAGGCAAATCACCTCAGCTCCATGCCCATAGGTCCAGGATGGTTCTAGTAAAAGCACTCATTTCAGAGGATTCGTTCCGGGATTAAGTAATATTTAATACCACAAATCAAGAGGGGAAAATATCGAAAGCCAGGCTTCTGCACAAAGCTTCCAAGGTTTGGCCTCACCCTAAGTGGTTATCGTGCTGCCCTGGGCCCATGTTACCACCACCCATTAGAGTAAACAGCAGAGAACACTCCCACCACCAGGCAGGCCTCTGGCACTGGGACATTTCTGTTACCTCAGAGTTTGGAAAGCGCTAAAGGAGTTCCACTCAAAATGGAGGCAGGCTACTTGGAATTTACCTGGAGGCCCAAATAATAAGCTGAAGATTCTAGCACAGGCTCCCCCCCACCCCATCTCCACCAGCAACCTCATGCTATTTGAAGACATGGCCCTTGCGACACATAAAAATCCTTCCATGACGGGCGCCTGGGTGGCTCAGTCAAGAGTCTGCCTTCGGCTCAGGTCATGATCCCAGGGTCCTGGGATCGAGCCCCACATCGGGCTCCCTGCTCGGCGGGAAGCCTGCTTCTCCCTCTCCCACTCCCCCTGCTTGTGTTCCCTCTCTCGCTGTGTCTCTCTCTCTCTGTCAAATAAATAAATAAAATCTTAAAAAAAAAAAAAATCCTTCCATGACTCCCTTTTATTTAGGTAAAATCCCAAAAGGATAAAGAGGCAGTAGAATGGTAGAATGTTCTGGGCCATACTTCTGTCAGCTCCCGGCTGAGAAGACTTAATTCTCAAAGGGTCTTAAACTATGTCGATGCTTGTACAGATCTTGTGATGGCAAAGCACACCATTCAATGAATGACTGTATTTGATAAACAGATACAAAAGCTAAGAGACTCACTTTTCCCAGGCATTTCCATCAACACATCGCCAAAAATGAGGCATTTTGCTGTGGGTTCCCAGGGGAGCTGGCTGTACACCACGAGACGGGGAAGAGCCACCCACTGTTGTGGTGGGAGTGAGTTTTCTACGTGGGTTTGGCAGCCCACAAATACCTGTTAAGAATCTGTTATCAGGTTCCCTTTAAATAGGCATTACACACTTGCATGTTTTTTCTCAACAGGTTGATGGGGTAATGCCGAAAAAAATGAATCCCACAAAGTTGGCACACATCCTTCTCCTGGATTAATGTTTTCCCAAACTGTAAACAAGCAGTAGAAGGGACTTCTAGTCTCACCCCTTATCTTGGCTCCTTTGACCCAAATCTTTGAGGGACTGGCAAGGAACAGAAAGGCCGACTGGCAGAGACAGAGAGGAAAAGGACGAAGGAGAAGCAGCAATGCTTTTTATCATATAACAGAATGTTGTGTTCTGCAATTTGTAATATTCAGTTCACATAGATCATCTAATTTCATAAAATCCCAGAATCTAAGCTGCAAAAGGACCTCTGGTATCCTTTAATCCAAAGTTTCTCAACCTTGTTCCCTGTTGACATTTGGGATGTGATAATTTTTTGTTGCGGGGTGCTGTCCAGCACACTGTACCATGTCCTAGCATCCCCGACCCCCACCGACTTGATGCCCACCCCCTCCCACGTGTGACCACCCAAAATGTTCCCTGGGGGGCAGGTAAAATTGCTCCCTGTTGAGAACTCCAGATCAAGTCTATCTTTTTTCCCCCAAAAGATCTTATTTATTCATTTGAGAGAGAAAGAATGGTGGTGGGGGGGTGGGGAGAAGCAGGCTCTCAGCTGAGCAAGGAGCCCAGTGTAGGACTCGATCTCAGGACCCTGGGATCATGACCTGAGCCTAAGGCAGATGCTTAACCGACTGAGCCACCCAGGCGCCCCGAGTCTGACTATCTCGGAGTGATAACCAGATTACATACTTGCACATGGCGGGTATTAATTAAATAGTAAGAGGAGAAGTTGTTGTATTATACTTGCCACTCCCAGCATGGACTTGGCATCTTCATCTGGCTCTTTCTGTCAAAGCTGTCGAGACTGAGAAATGCGCAACATCCTTCAAAGTCCAGTGTATCTCTGACACCAAACTACTCATTTGTTTGAAATTCTCTCAATTTAATTCTTCAAACCAAGCAACTACCACCATACAGCCCTATCAGATGGATTCTCTTGTCAAACTGATTTGTTCTCACAGGCAGGCCGACAGGCGTGGGCCCCACAAACTTTACTTCTGAAATCAGCCTAAGGATCTGCCAAGCTATAGAAGCGCCTCATTTAAACTCAGACCTCTCTGCTACACGGGCATGGGGAAAACTGCTGCTGGCATCTGGTTTTTAAGACCCGGACCCTTCTCAAATGTCACTGCTGGTTTCTTTAATAATGTAGAAAGCCTTACTTAAGATTCAGAGTTTTGTTTTTTTAAAAGACATACTATGAACAATCACTAAAAATACTCTTCTAGAACAGCAAATTCACTGGTCCTACTAGCAACGTCTGTACACCCCTAGGCAAGAGGCAACGATCTGATGGAATAGACGATTCAGCAATATTCATGTACGCATTCATTCATTCACTCATTCACTCAAACGATGACTGACACGTGGCTGTGTGCCAGCTGTGCCACGTCTTGGGGATATGGTGGTGACTGATGCACAGCCCTTGGGGTTCCTAGTCTACCAAGGGTAGATGAAGAAGGAAAGAGGGCTGAGTGAAACCAAGAGCAAAGATGGGTGGCCACATAAGATGACTGAACCCTAGGAGGTCACATATGTCCTTTCAACATTTTATTGAGTGCCAAAGCTACGACAATGGCTTAATCAAGTGTATCAGCAACAAAGACCATGGGTCAAAACAGCACCCAGGCAGTCGCCCAGCCATAACAAGGACTGAAAATCTGCACGTATCTGCTTTACAATATTAGAGACTGTTGGAAATTCTGCAAGAGTGAAGCTCTCCTTATCCTCCTATACTTAGAACTAATATATTATATAGCATATATCACCTTAGTACAAATCTAATATATAGATAATGATGTTGTAATCCAATGAATTCACTAGAATCATAAAACCCAAAATCCATGTTATTGAGCATGTTTGTGACACACACCCTCTGTTGACTGTGGTCCCTTAGTACAGTGGGGATTTCGGAGTTGGACACCGCTCCCCAGCATGTCGAGTATTTCCAGAAAAGTGGTGGTAGAGTGTGCTTCACTTACACGCCAAGAAGAGAGCAGCACTGAGAGAGAAACAGAACTTAGATGCAAGTCCTCTCTAGAGGGAAAGAGATGGACTAGAAATAGTATCTCAACGAGTTTCCGTAACGTTTAAAGACTTCCGTAACAATAGCTGCCATTTTTGAGCACCTATTATGTATATAATATGCCTTTAGGAAGATATTTGATTTTTTGTGCCATTCCTATGAGTTGAAGTTTACAATGCGGGCTCTACAGCGGGGAGGATCGGCAAAGCACAGCCCATGGGCCAAATTCAACCCTGTGGCTGTTCTTAGCTTCATGCTACGATGGCAGAGTTGAGTTGCTGCAGCAGAGACAGCATGGCCTGCAAAACCAAAAATATTTACCATCTGGCCCTTCACAGCAAAAGCCCCCTGCTCTAGGGTCAGATTTCCTGGGTTTGAGCCCCAGCTCTTTACCTGTGGAGCTCTATGACAGTAAGTCATCTAACTGTTAGCTGTTACTGCCCCCTTTTACGGACCAGGTGCTTGAGGCTCACATCAAATAGCTCACCTAAGATCACTCAGAATTGAAACTTAGCTGACGACAAACCCAAGCTCCTTCTACCGTGGTACTTTGTTACTCAGTATGTTTTTGAGATCTCCTTAGTGATAGCAGGGTTAGCGATAATCAGTTGTTACCAGAGTAAACCCACGATCAGTGCAAAATGGCCATTGGTTCAAGGAGGCCCAAGCCCAGACCCCTTCCACCATATGCCTCAGCGCACCTCCCCACCCTCCCCACCCCTTCCCTGAGCTTTCAGAGTTCCACAGTCGGTTCCATAGCCTCTTTCTGGCCCTTTGCTAAGTAGCGAACACGTTCAAATTGTTATTTCTAGACTTAAAAATCTATCGAATTCAGTTCTTAGGTGGAAACGTATAAGGACTAGAATTCACATAATCCAGATGCATCAGTAAGAAGATGGGACTGCGATGAGGCAGTGGGGATGGTGGTGACACCGCCAGGCTCTGGAGCCAGACTGCCCGGCTTCGTATCCTGGCTCCACCAACTTGAGAAACAAGTGCCATCACACAAGTCACTTCGTCTCCCCGAGCCTCAGTCTCACCACCTATGAAAGGGTGATAATAGACCTCCTGATGCTGTGAGAATTCAATGAGACAATACATATGAAGCACCTAGAAAGGTACCTAGCTGAGATAAATGCTCAAATCCCATCATCATTATTGTTGTTTCAGTTGGGCAAAGCAGATGTGTTTCAAGAATGTTCTCTTTGTAGAGAACTATATAGCCACAGTTTAGAGTCACACATTTTCTGCTTGATAATGTAATTTTAAAAGCGAAAGAGTTTGAGGGACACTGCTCCCAAATTTGCGTGGACAAACTGGAAGGGAACTTAACGTAGATACTGCCTTCTCCATACGGGAAAGTGCTTTAAGACATTACACGCGAGGGGCGCCTGGGTGGCTCAGTTGGTTGAGCGTCTGCCTCCGACTCAGGTCATGATCTCAGGGTCCTGGGATCAAGCCCCGTGTCGGGCTCCCTGCTCAGTGGGGAGTCTGCTTCTCCCTCTCCCTCTGCTCTTCCCCTTCGCTCATGTGTGCGTTCTCTCTCTCTCAAATAAATAAAATCTTAAAAACAAAAGACACTACATGTGAAATATGTGGTTGTAATGATGCATTTTAAAGCTAATGATAATGCAAAAAGTGAACATGTTCTTTTTGATATTTGTCCAATTACGTGTATTATATGTTTTTATTACTACTAAGTATACCTACACTAATGCTTTGTGCCTACTCATTGAATGTAATAGGCTCTAATATTGTTTGCTAACTATCAGATATTAAAATTACTAACACAAGCTTAAGAAAGTATCCTGAGCACAATATTCTCAGAAAAACTCTTATGTGCCACCATTTGAATTTAAGAACTGGTAATTTAAGGGATGATCATTTTTATTATAAAAATATTCTTTAATTCACAAAGGGATTAATACTAGAGTTCCTTTAGAAAGGAAGTCCTCTATGTCATTTAGAATATGATTGAAGTTACTGAAAGACTGATTTCTCCCTACATATTACCTTCCCTATGTATCCATATATACCTACAATACCGTGTAAAAGGATCAGTCCCATTTTCCTGATGGAGAGACTGAGAAAAAGGGTGATCATGTGCTTAAGCTCAAAATCACAATTAGTGGTAAATTCAGGATTATAATTTAATAGAGAAGCCTTTATCTTTAGGGTGATAGTCTCTAGTTTAACTTCTATTTGACACTAGTCTGTTTATATTCAAAACCAAACCAAACCCAGGCAGTCAAATACAGCAGAGTTCCAGATGGGCTTTTAAAAAATTCTAAAATTTGTGTGCAAAGGGTATTTTTCATTCCTTCAGTTTCTTGAATTTATCTCAAAACAGATTTAGAAAGTAAACTTTCTCAAACATAAGCTTACACAGTCTTTCTAATGGTGTGTAAATGCTTTTCTTTCCCCACCAACTGAAAATGGTATTAGTGGTTTGCAAGTAGTAGTTATAGGGTAACAGTATGGTCTATTATTGCTATGTCATGTTATACCAGAGCACATGCTCTACACGACGTGTTCTTTTATTACCTCCTGGTGGTATACCAGATATACTATACATGAATATCCTAGGTCTCTTTGTAAGGAAAGTCACAAGCATACTGCCTGTCTTGGAACAAAGACTCTGAAATAGAGTGACACAGTCAAACATTAGCTTCAGTGTTAGGTGTGACCTTCTAATTTATTTGGTTAACATTAGTCATTTCGGTGGTGACTATGAAACATTATCTGCTCCCACAGAAAAAAAAAAAAAAACAAAAAACCAGATCCTGTTTAACGTGGATGTCCTTGTAGTTCACGGACCAGTACTCAAGACAATAGGTGCAGTGAACTCGCATTTGGCCAGGAATACTCTCAACAGTGAGTAAGATGTGGATTACTATCTCCTCAATGTTTAAGTTGAACGTGGGGTATTTCTGTTTCTTGACAATATGACTGTAATAGGCTCTTTGTGAGAAAAAAATATAAAAGGAAGTGAACTTCCTAGTGGGAGACAAAGACAGCATGCATTAAAATGCATCTTTAATCAAAAAAAAATTTTTTTTTAATCCATTAAATGTTTAATGTTTTCCCTTTACTCAGCTTTCTAGCTTCATTTTCCCTCTGGTGATGGTTGGGTTTATCATTACTATTATTATATATTATTATTTTGCATTCAGTGGGAAACAAAAATGATAGTTTATTGAACAGGTCCTTCTAGCAAATGGATGGCTAAAGTCAGACCCTAAGGCCCAATAGATTAATTCTTTACTATAAAAACTTGGAAAAGAAAGGAAGAACCTTGAGTTCATTGGTGTGAAGGAACCTGAGTCATTCTGGGTGGGTATTTGTGAATACTGTGGTATGTTTTATCAACTTCATTTGGTTTTCAGTTTTCAAAAAGACTCAATAAGAAAAAGAACCGTCTGAGAGAGAGGTCCTTTAATAACAGAAAAAGTAAAATTCACTTTCTATTATGGAGGGATTTTACATATTTTAGGCTATTTCTACTTTAATCTATACCGTTTGAAATGTATTAGAAAAAGCAAAACAATATGGTTTATTTCATTAGCTGTAATTGAAGCTTTCCAAAGGGAGGCTTATTTCGGTATCCTCGGCACCTAGCACTAAATGGAGGGATGTTCCAATAAAGGCATGAATGAATGAAAAAACCAATGAATGAGCACATGAGCAATGTCTTTTGTAAGAAACATGGTAAGATAAAGCTACAAAGAGAATTTTACTATCATATATAAGTACCAGCAAATTGCTTTGGACATTTTTTCCATTTAGCTATTTATATTTAACTTCTGTGGTTTACCTACATCCAGAACCGTGTACA
The DNA here is from genome assembly GCF_964656455.1 of Halichoerus grypus. Lineage (NCBI taxonomy): Eukaryota > Metazoa > Chordata > Mammalia > Carnivora > Phocidae > Halichoerus > Halichoerus grypus. The sequence continues at coordinate 33,232,780 of NC_135714.1, forward strand.
AATAGCCATACCAAGTATTGTGCAGCGGTCCATGTGACCAAAAGGAGCCCATTAAAGAACGGATAAGCCAGCTTTGGGACAGGGGCCAGCATTACTGATACACAGCTTAGATAACAGTAGCGTCAAGCAGCCAAGCTACATGGAACCCATCAATGGACGACACTAGATGCAAATGTTAACCTCCTTAGAAACTTCCTGGTAGGAATGCCTGGGTGGCTCGGTCAGTTAAGCGCCTGCCTTGGGCTCAGGTCATGATCTCAGGGTCCTGGAATCGAGTCCCGCATCGGGCTCCTTGCTCAGCAGGGAGCCTGCTTCTCCTTCCACCTGCAGCTCCCCCTGCTTGTGTTCTCTCTGACAAATAAATAAATTTTTTTTAAATAAATAAAATCTTTAAAAAAGAAAAAAAAGAAACTTCTTGGTAAAGTAGGCACTGGTCAGATAGTGTAGAACTTAAATGACCCCCCCCTTTTTTTTTCTGCATTAGCCGATATGCTTAGCTTCTACTATATTGTTTCAGGGATCTGGTAGAGAGGTCTATGCCTAGGCGTAGACCATGCCTGACTGTGAGGGCAGTTTCCAAACGCTCCTTGACGCGCAGGTATTTCGAGAGGCTGGGTGTTACAGCGCTTGCGCTCATGCACACTGGCTGGGGGACAGTCCTTTTCTCCCTGGCACTGCTCTGCTCCGGGGCAGTTCTCTGCCATATTAGTAGGGAGTCTTTCACAAATTCATCTGATACTGAATATAACACAGAAGTTCACAAATGTTTATATGTGAAATCCAAGGCTCGCAATCCAATAATGTCACCCCCCATCTGTCTTTCTCCTTTCCACGAGAGTGTGCCACGCAGGGACACGTCTTATTGCAGAGGGACAAAGGTGGGGAAGCAGCACAGGGACCTCTAGTTTCAGTGGGGGGAGAAAAAATTCACTACTGCCTGCCACTGTTCCTCCTCTTTCATAGTTCCCACACCATTTTTAAAATTATCTTCCTCTCATCTCAAATTCTCACTTAATAGCCCTGGTTTTCAAATGTAATCACCTCAGTTAATAAATACCCTGGAGTAACATACAGGGATAGAGCAGTGCTACTGTGTGATTAGCTATTTGCTTTAATCCTTGTTTAAGTAACGCACACACACACCCCCACCCTACTTTTTAATGAGCATTCACCATCTGAACGAAATATGGGAAGATATGGCTTAAAACTAGGGAAGGGAAGAGAGGTTGTCGATTATAAATTATTTAAATGCTATATTTATAATTCTTTGAGGTAGTATTTGTAGATATTTGGAAAGATACAATGTTGCTCTACTCTGAGGAAAGATATTTATTAAAAGAAGGAAGACCGAGAGAGAGCGAGGGGAAGGAGAACCAGTTTTCCTAATGTCTATAATTTCACTAGGCGGTTAAAGTTAGTTGGAAATTTACATAAAAGTTCCATAGGCTATAAAAAGTTCCACAGAAGCACAACCATATTAGTTAAAGAAATTCATAAAATATAGACTTAGATTTTAAGAATAGAAATGAACAGAAAATATATATCTGGAGTTTTACTGGGCCTAGAGCATTTAGAATGAAATTTTCAAGTCTGAGGAAGCTTATGATTTTCCAGGTGTATTAAACTCCCTGGGATCATTTTTGTAGACGTAATTGCCGTTCATGTCTCACATACTCCGTAATTTTCACTGCGTGCCCTTGGAGTTAATATTTCAATTGAAAAATGAACATACTGGTAAAAATGCCCAATTTGAGCTAGCCATGTATTCCCAGTCTCACAGAGAAATAGTGGATATTCTTTGAGTTAATAAAGTGTGAAATGATTTTAATGCTCCAAGGGAAATATGGTATACCAGTCTTGCAAACTGTTTTTAGAAAGCATGGCTTATCTTATCCCACTCTAGATCAGAAAATTTAATTAGCTCATTTCCTTTTTCTCCAAATCCCCTTTTATGGCAAAGAGAAAATGAGGCCCTACGACAGCAAACAGTTTATCCCTCATAAATCAGTCCCCGTGAAAACCAAGAGAGAGGGGAGACTGGGTCACAGTTTGTTTCTCATAGTTTCTTTTTAAGATTTTATTTATTTATTTGACAGAGAAAGACACAGCGAGAAAGGGAACACAAGCAGGGGGAGTGGGAGAGGGGGAAACGGGCTTCCCACTGAGCAGGGAGCCCGATGTGGGGCTCGATCCCAGGACACTGAGATCATGCCCTGAGCCGAAGGCAGACGCTTAACGACTGAGCCACCCAGGTGCCCGTTTCTCATAGTTTCTGAAGCCAGGGCCTTAGTGGATGTTAACAAGAATGTATTGGCAATTTGGACACCCAACTGCCAAATACTGTGTTCTAAGGCTAAGAATCGAATGCATATGGAGAATCCTGCCACCGTGAGTTACGTTAGCGCGGCTTAGTGTGGCGTTCTTATCTCCAAGCCCCTGTGAGAGCCGCCAGTCCCCCACAGACCTTTGGTCTTGGTGATCCTAGGTGAGGCAGCTTACCCAGCCTGGGATTTTCTTCTTACTTCTCAAGCTTCTGCCAGTGAAGGCCAAGCAGAGCTTCACACTTCCTACTGTCAGCACACCTAGGTCCTGTCCACAATAAAACAGAACCAGGATGACTGGAAACACGGTTTGCCCATTAACTGTGGCTAATCTAGTTTGGTTTCTCTAAAGCAACACGGAGAGAAATCTATTTGTGTACAAAAATAAATAAATGTTTACTGTAGCTCACGATTCACAGCCAGGTTCAGTGTGGAGTGTCCCCTCTCTTTCCCTGTGCTGCCAAATACATACACGTGCAAAACGCACAGGTGCGTGTGCGCAGGCGCACACACATCCTTTTTTTCTTCTTAGCCTAAAATGCTACCGAGCTCTGCTGTTCTTTTGCCGGGGATTTCATCAAGCATGTTTACATCCACACGCTTGCTGATCCCAGCCGCCGCCTCACAGCTGTCTCCTAGTTACCAGAGCTGAGCCCGCTGAGCTGTTAGGTCCCTAATTGCTTCAGCTTTCTCTCACCTGTCTGTCGGGAAACCACCTAAGCCTACACTAGGAAGACAAGTAAGTGAGGATGAGCATTAGGTGGGAATATGTGTGCCATTTGCTTAACAGGCTGACACACATCTACTGAGACTTGATGGGACTGAAAAGTACCTCTTTAAAAAGAACCCTGGTCCTTACCATAACCAGATAGAAAAACTGACTCCAAATGGATCACAGACCTAAGTGTAAGAGCTAGAACTATTAAACTCTTAGAAGAAAAATATATATAGTTTTATATTTCTGTAAAATATAGAAAATCATGACATCAATTTATCATTAATTTCTTGGATAAGACACCAAAAGCACAGGTGGCAAAAGAGAAATAGATAAATTGGACTCCATAAAAATGGAAAACTTTTATGAATTCAAGGACACTATTAGCTGAGTGAAAAGGCAACCCATGGAATGGGGGAAAACAATCCCTTAAAATATTAAGGAATTAATACCCAGAGGGTATAAAGAACTCCTACAATGCAACATCAACAAAACCAACCAATTTTAAAATGGGCCAAGGGCTAAATTGGCATTTCTCCAAAGATGATACGAAAAATTGTCAACAAGCTTATGAAAAGATGCTCATCAGTAATCATTAGGGAAATGCAAATCAAAACCACCATGACATACTACTCATAGCGTGGCTATTATAAAAAAAACACACACATAGAGAAAATACATGTTGGCATGGACATGGATTGGGAATGTTGGGAATATAAAATTGTGTAGCTGCTGTGGAAAATAGTACGGGGGTTCCTCAAAAGCTTACATATAGAATTCGCATATGATTGACCAATTCACTACGAGGTATATACCCAAAAGAATTGAAAGCAGGAATTCAAACAACTAAAGGTACACCCATGATCATGGCAGTATTATTCACATAGCCAAAAGATGGAAATAACCCAAATGTTCTTTGATGCGTGAATGGATAAGCAAAATGTGGCATATATAGACAATGGAATATCATGAGCCTTTAAAAGGAAGGAAATTCCAACACATGCTATCACATGGATGAACCATAAAGGCATTATGCTAACTGAAATAAGCCAGGCCCAAAGGACAAATAATATATAATAACTTACACGAGGTACCTGGAATAGTCAAATTCTTACAGACAGAAAGTAAAATGGTGATTGACAAGAGCTGGTGGAGAGGGAGAAATGGGAGTTATTGTTTAAGGGGTACAAAGTTTTGGTTTGGGAAGACGAAAAAGTTCTGGAGATGGATGGTGTGTACAATTTGTACAATAATGTGAATGTATTTAGTGCTTCTGAACTGCACACCTAAAAATGGTTATCATGCGTATCTTACCACAGTAAAAAAAAAGTCATGAAAACCAGCAGAGTTAATATACGGAATAAAAAGGAGGAAGGAATGCAGCTTTTAAGAGAAAATGGGAAAATGATTAGAAAAATGATGTTCTAAGGTTACACAGCTTCTTTCTTCTCATGTCCACAATTCAAATTGCAAAGAGAGACAAACGACCAATCTATTAGCTTTTTACCTAATGAGACTTTTTAACTCTGTGCAATCTAGTCAAAGAGTGTCCTTATTCCAAGGTTAAGATTAGAGCTAGTCTGAGGAAATATTATAATCTCTTCATGCTTTTAGATTTCGGACGTTTGTTCCAATATTATGTAAAAATAATTTTTTTAAGTACAAAACAAACCAGTATTACAAAGTGGCACAAAATCTGAGAGGAATCCAACAAATATTTATGAAATATCCAGCAAATACTACTCTGTGTTAATATGCAAAGGACAATCTACGTCAGAGAGCAAGATCAATTGGCCAGTGGCAGACTTCCTTGCCAAACTTTGGCTCAGTCTCCTGAAATTGCTCAGTATAGCTCAGTAGCTGAGTCATACAATATTAAAACATTTCTGGTAATGCTGAAGGATAGCCAAATATTCATAAACTCAGTTATTCCTGAAACCTTTTGGTGTGTTCCAGAGTTTGAAAATCTGATTAAAATCCATTAATGGTGCAAGTGTAGACTTTCCCTGTGGTTGTGTGTTTGCGGGGCAACTGGTGCCAGGGTGAGGATGAAGATTAGACAGAACTGATCTGTAGATTCTATTACTTTAAAATTCTAGTCATGGAGCGTCTGGGTGGCTCAGTTGGTTAAGCGTCTGCCTTCAGCTCAGGTCATGGTCCCAGGGTCCTGGGATCGAGCCCCGCATCAGGCTCCCTGCTCGGCAGGGAGCCTGCTTCTCCCTCTCCCACTCTCCCTGCTTGTACTCTCTCTCTCTCTCAAATAAATACATAAATCTTTTAAAAAATCACTTAAAAAAATAAAATTCTAGTCATGATTCTACAAAGCTCTCTGTGAGGTCCATTGACCGTTCTTTTGCTTTAGGAGTCCTCAGCTTTTGGTTATTTTATTCATTACTCGTGGATTATAGATGTTAGAGCTAAAAGAAATTGTAGAGGCCATCTTGAAGGAGTTTCCCTTTACTTTTTTACATAAAAAAGAAATGATTAACTTGAAAAGTTTTCCTAGTATTTAAAATGCAGAGAAACTTTTCTCTCTTAAAGAACAGATGTGCTTTCATTGCTGGATAATGGAAGTTATACAACACATCACGTTGTTCAGTTAGTTAAGTTCAGGTTATCTACAGCATCTTCTTCACTGTTGTTTCCACCACCTTGTGTACTCACATATGTTTACTAAAAACCACCTCAGACACTCGTTAGATACCGACATATTGAGCCTCTCACTTTAAAGAAGAAGAAACAGGCCTTGAGAAGTTAAGTGACCTGTCCAAGGTTAAGTGTTTTTTAGTTTGTTGTCTGTTTGGACTCATCAACTGAATTAGGCTTCTCGTAGACAATGAAAAGCTCTTCTCTTGTTCTCCTGAAGCACACTGTACAGAAATGAACGCGAGTGCTGACAACAAAGACCAAGTGAACGAATGCAAGCCTCATATATGCTTTTCCCCATAAGCAGATCCAAGAGATGGAGGTTGGTGCACAGTGGCAATTGGATGGCATTATCTTCTACTTTAGAAACCTGATATTGGTTAGGACTGGGGTAGGGCTGGGGGGAGGAAAGAGGCTTTTATTTCCTGAGCTTCTGTAGAAATATTTATGATTTTAAACCTTAAAGCGATAGAACTCAATCTTTACACGTATGCATGAAATGAACATTGTCATATACAATGGGTGAAGAGAAATGGGAGGGCAAGTATAATTTGAGATGTTTCTGGAAGACAGTTTGACAATATTAAGAGCTTTACAATGTTCATTAAAAATAGTTCATTTTCATTAGCCCAATGATTCCACGGATAGAAATTTACCTCAAGAAAATAATCAGACACAAATAAAACTTATAGTCAAGTTATGTTCACTACGGTGATATTTATAATGTAATGAACATATTTATGTACATATTTATATGTGAATGCAACAAACATAATGTACAACAGTATAGAAATGACTAAATAAATTATGGCAGAGTTGTAGGCTAAAATATCTATCTCATGTTCTCAACTATGTTAAACTTGTTAAATAATATTTTAGAATATATGTGAAATATTTTAAAAAACAGAAATATTTTAAAAAACAGAAAAGTGGGGGGCGCCTGGGTGGCTCAGTCGGTTAAGCGTCTGCCTTCAGCTCAGGTCATGATCCCAGGGTCCTGGGATGGAGTCCCGCATCGGGCTCCCTGCTCAGCGGGGAGTCTGCTTCTCCCTCACCCTCTGCTCCTGCACGCTCTCTCTCTCTCTCTCTCTCTCTCAAATAAATAAATAAAATCTTAAAAAAAAAAAAAAAAACCAGAAAAGGAATAAATATACCATAATGTTAATTATGGTTATCTTTGGATTGTGAGATTATAATCAATTTCTTTTTCTTTTGTTAAAAGATTTTATTTATTTATCTGAAAGAGAGAGCACAAGCAGGGGGAGCAGGAGAGGGAGAAGCAGACTCCCTGCTGAGCAGGGAGCCCGATGCCGGGCTTAATCCCCAGGACCCTGAGATCATAACCTGAGCCGAAGGCAGACACTTAACTTACTGAGCCACCCAGACGCCCCTATAAGCAATTTCATACTTTCAATTTCCAGGTTTTCTTTAATGAATATGCTTTTATTAAAAAAAAAAAAAGTTAGCCCTCTCAGTCCCTGAATTCAGTAGATTAAGTCCAGAACCCAACCTAGAGGATAAGAAAATAAGGAACTTGGGGGTGGGGAGGCACAGGAAGGTAAGTTGTTGGGTAGATCAGTGTCACCCTAGCACCACCTCCCTGACATACGAGGATTTACTGTCTCTATCTTTTGGAGCTTATGAGGGCTGTAGCTGGGGCTGGGGCTGGGGAGGGCCGTCCATCCAAGGTTCAGCCTCCTTCTTTCATGCTCCCCGCATGGGTAGGATTGTCACCCACAATACTAATACCTTCTATCTGTAGAGAGTTATGTCCTTGGCAGAGTGCATTTACATGGGTTGTAATTCACTGGATTGCCAAGGTCTGGAGAGTCTGACATGACAGTTATTTTTACCTTATACGAAGGTGAGGAAACAGAAATTAGAGAATGCCATGAGAACTGTTCAAGAACATACAAGTGTCTCTTCTAGCTTGTGCAAAGGACCCTTCCTTGTGTCCAACACTTTCGAAAGACCACTCGAAGGAAATACCCTTGACTTCTTTTTGGGTGGTGTAAGAGGCAATTTATAAGCAATTCATAATATTCCTTGTCTTTTAACTCCAAAGATGCTCACACATACAGAAAGTGGTAGTAATTTTTCCTCTCCGGCCACAAAGATATAAATTGAACAAATAAATAAGGATTTCAATATTGTGGGTTTAAGATGACCCATCATGTCATATAAACCACCAAGACTGTCATATAAACATACACCAGATGCATATTGTCTAAGCAGCAGATATCTTGGTTGATAGGAATGGATATTTAAGGTTTTCTTTAAGCGAAGAAGAACAGAACACTGGGAGTGTACTCACCAAAGACCCACTAATTTGATTTGCCCGGTCCTTTATAGGATGTAGAACAAGAATATACAGGAAAATTCAGGCAGCTTGCTTGGGATTTTTCAGTTAAATTTTTGGCATGCCCTTTGAGCAAAATCCTGAGGGATTAAAAAAAAATGCTAGGAATGTTTTCGATTTCATTATCATTTTCGTAAGTGTGTTAAAAATTGGGGGCCATTATCTTCAAAAAACGGACTACTGTTACTCTATCATGTTCTCTACAAACGAAGAAATGCAACCATTTGTTCTTTCCCCTGTTCCTGAAGAAGCAGGGAACAGTAAGAAGAAACTTTCCAGCTTCTTCCATCTTTTGTATTTTTCCTTCTGCCTTCTTTAGAGCATCCATGATTTCAAGATGAACAACACAATGTCTAGGAAGAAACAGCCTATATTTTATGCTTATAGGCTCTTAAACAGAAGAGGTTGGTGCCCTTTACAGAGATGCCTCTTCCCATTTAGGGGCTTATGCTGCACACCACTAATGGATCATGACACTGTCTCCTGCTGAATCCAGACAGGGTCTCAAAACCCATTGAAACAAGAACTGTAGCCATCCATCACCAACTGATGAGAGCTGCTATGAAGGCAACTTCCTATTCTGCCCGAATATGTGTAGTTAAGACTCCTCTGAGAATATCCTTTACGCGGAGTCCTACAAAAAACAGGATCTGGGATCCTAGGATCATCTTTAAAGGCACGATACAGAAAACATTCAAATTAAAGAGAGTTAAGTTCAAGATGAGGGTATTTCAGATGAGACATTAAAATATATACTAAGCACAAAACTTTTACCTTTATTTCACATCTGGAAATATAAAGTTTGCTCCCCTGAAGAAAATTAAAGGAGTTGGAATACCAGTTTTCAAACTGGTTTTTAATTTTTTGTTTTGTATTGCTTGTTTTTGGGGGGGGCATTTTGTTTTTGTTTTTTGTTTTGTTTTGTTTTAAGATGTAGCACCCTTTCTTCCACCAAAAATTTACCCGGGTGCAAAAACAGAACTGATAAAGCAGGAAGCTGGTGGAAGTGCGGGCAAGGGAGGCATCCCCATCCATTCTGCTCCACTGTCCACTGGGGGCAAGTGGGGAGCCTATAGGACCTGTAGGACTACAGAGGGCACAGTTTGGAACCTGCCAATTAAATGGCCTCTAAAGTCAGTTCAGTTCCAAATTATTTTGCCTTGACTATATTGCATATTGCCAAGAGCGGCAAAAGCTTTCGATGAGATCCATAACCTTATGGGAATACAAGCAGTAAAACTAAGCCATGAGCTGGTTTTCATCCTTATTATCAATGATCTACGAAAGAAAGAAAAAGACAGAGAGAGAGAGAAGAGGAAGAAGAAAGAAGAGGAGGAAGAGGAGGAAGGGAGGGGAGGAGGAAGGAAGGGATGGAAGGAGGAAGGAAGGAAGGAAAAACAGCTACACCCTCAAATAAATCAGAGAGTAATAGCTATTAAACTAGTTCTTGAAGCATATAATCCTTACCCAAGTCTGTGAGGACAACTTCCTAAATGCTGTTATCCTGGATAATACCTAATGATCAACATCACAGTATTTGATAAATAAAAATAAATGTGCAAATTACAAGGTGTGTCCTGAAATTAATTCTGCCCAACAGAAAACAATTTAGATTCCTGCCCTGTTCATTTACTAGCGAAGTGAATCCAGACAAATTTTTCAACTTTTCTGAGCCTTGGTTTCCTTATCCATAAAGTGGAGATTTTATGGAGAACAGCGACTGTATGAGAGCAGAGGAAGGACTGCCTGGAGAATAAAGAATATAAAGTACTATTCCTGGCACACATGAGTTGTGCAGAATTTTGAGTTTTCTTTCTGTAACGGCAAAATTTCCCCCTTTAAAAAATAATATCGTGGTAAAGGACATGTAAACTCTATGAACTGAAAGCAAATTATTAACGTAGAAATGGAATTACGGGCTTTATATAGTCTTGTGCTGTATCTTAATGAACAAAAGCAGGATTACTGATGTGCCTCTCATGGGTATTCAAATAACAGAAAATTTGCCCCAAATAAAATACTTAGGCTCAGCTGTTCATTTCCAGAAAAAAAATCTGATTTTCCAGACTGACTCCAAACACAACCCATTTCACTGAAATTTTAATACTGTTTTGCAAAAATCTTCAAGCAAAACCCATATGCCACTTTTGTCCTGTGGCTTCACATTCCTCCGGACACAATCCTGGGTACCCCAGGGCACCCAGTTTGAAAAACCCGTCTCTAGTACAATTCCTGGGTTTTAGTGTGGAGGGGACTGTCTTACTGAGGGTCACATGATTCTGTATATTAGTAAGATTTGCAGGGCAGTTCCTAGAGAAAAGAAACGGTTCCAGGCATTAATGGGGTTGATTAATTCACTTCCATCTCCTCACCCACTCCTCATTCTATGGAAGAGCTATGGATACTGCTCACTGTGTCATGGAGTCTTTATGAAGACCTAATCAGAGGGCGCCTGGGTGGCTCAGTTGGTTAAGCGACTGCCTTTGGCTCAGGTCATGATCCTGGAGTCCCGGGATCGAGTCCCGCATCGGGCTCCCTGCTCAGCAGGGAGTCTGCTTCTCCCTCTGACCCTCGCCCCTCTCATGCTCTCTCTCTCTCATTCTCTCTCTCAAATAAATAAATAAAATCTTTAAAAAAAAAAAAAAAGACCTAATCAGGAAATCTTCCTAGATTACGGAAGAAGGAAAAGCTCTTCTGAGCAGAACGCTTGGTTTGTTTTAATTTTGGGGGGCATGTGAATCTTAGAGTTGCTTCTCCCTCTTCAATAAACGGCAGGTCTGGGGGCGAACGTTCACCGGATTTATGATGTGTGGTACCATCTGTTCGCCCACCACGATTTTTACCCTTTCTTCTTAATCTCGTCATACCATATGTAGTTCTGAAAGCTGTTCCAAATCCATTTCTGGAATGATAAATACATGAAATTCATGTATTTTTTTCCAAAAGGACACCCCAGTCTAATATCAAGTTCCATGTCATGTTCCGCTTCTCGACTCCATCATAAACCTAGGCTAAAAAGAACTTTCTCATCCTTTCTGAAGGCCAACTGCCCACACTCAGGGATGCTAATACATGGGCCTACAGCTACCAGGAGACCGCGGGGGCAAGAGTCAGGTAAGAGTTCAGCTAACAGAATCCTTACTGGGCCCCCAGCAACATTGGACCATGGGCATGCCACTTAATTTTCTGGGTCTCAGCATCCTCCCTGGTGTACAGAAGCTGATATTAACACCTCACGTGAGAGCTATTATAAGGATAAGACAAGATACTACATTTGAAAGCATCGTGTAAACTGCCATCCATCAGCTTCTACCTGGACAATTGCATTAGCCTCCCAACTGACTCTTGTTTTATCCACTCTTGCCCGCTGCAAACAATCTAGCTCTCATGGCAGGCCAAGTGATCTTTAAAAACCAAACCAAACCAAACCACAACCACAGCCACAATTTGAGCAGGTCTTGACAACCTCCTGCTTAACCTCCACGCTTTCTTACAATATGCCCTTAGAATAAAGTCAATATCCTTAACCTCACCCTGTGTCACTTTCCTCCTTACACATGCTGTTCCCAATGCTTCAAACCCTCGCCAGCCCCCTTGCCCAGCCAGCTTGTTCTCATCCTTAAATGTCACTCCTCAGAAGCCAAATCTGGATCCCCTGAAATATGTTCCAACACCACCATATACTCTCTCCTTGTACTCCTCATAACACTAAACTGAGCTATATGAGATTGCCATTTTGAAGGACAAAAACAGTACAATATTGGCTAATTTATATGGTTCAGCCTTACAGTTGTTACTGGTATAATAATGGTCTTCCCTAGTCAGCTGTAAACTGTAGCAGGGCAGAATCCACTACTATAATCCCAGGGCCCTACAACTAATCCTAGCGCCCAGTAGGTGCTTAACTGTTTAATTAGCGTGAGATGTTGGCACTACCTTTTTAATGCTAAGCACATCGTTTATATATTGTCACTGGTAGTAAAAACCATGCTTTTTTTCAAATGCTACTTCTACCTTCTATAGGAATAAAATGAAGAAATGGAATGAAAAAAATTATTTTTTTTTAAGATTGTCATGCCTGGCATTTTAGGAAAACACAGATTCTAGTAAATATAATATAACTCACCAGGGATAGAATTTAGCCCACTGGTGTGGTCTCATTTATGGATTTGTGTTTTTTCACTCAACTGTTTCTCACCAAAGGGCAGAATGAAAACAATTCTCAAAGGAAACCAGATGATTTGCATTTATTTCTTTTTACAGCTTTTGCCACGCAATAGCAAATCAGCTAGGGGGAAAAGGATAGCATCTACAAGAGTGCTAGACTTGAAACTGAGGAATTTTAAAATACACTTCCCTATGATATTCAAAAGGAATGCATCCTACCATGTTCCCAGATCACCTCATCCAACTATAGCATGACTTATGTCCCTTATGAAACGAACAGAGCAAAGACCAAGTCTAGACCAAGGTTGGCTGACGTACAGGGTAGGCTAGGCTTATTCACAAGTGATGTAACTTAATAAAATTAATAATGTTAGTAACAGCTAACATTCATTGAGTGCTTATAATGCATCAGGTACTGTGCTAAGCATTTTGTGTACATTGTCTTATTTAATCATTACTGCAACGCCATGAAGTGAATTCTCTGGTAATACTCATCCTGAGATTGCCCATTGGCTAAGGTCCCTCAGCTGTAAGTGATGAAGCTGGAATTCAAACCCAAGAGGCCCGAGACCAGAATCTGCACTCTTAATTAATTCTGCTCCATGGCAAAATCCGATTGCTTCCAACTGCATCCTAGACTGGAAGAGTAGAAAATTAAAATTTGTGCTATAAGGAAAATGACAAATCACTCTGTATTTATATTGCCGCTTCGGAGTCATTTATGAGTCAAACCTGTGAATGGCAAACCCATGATTTGTCAAAGATAACTGTCTAAGAATTTTTTCGAGTTCCAATATTCAGCTTTAAACAGTAAAAGATATTTTCAACCTGGGTTAGAAGTAAGGATAGAAGTGTAACTTTTTGGATGAAGAGCAGACAATGTCAGATACTCATAAATATCACAGGCTTAGAAAACCTGGTTATCCAACGTGCTCCCTAGATTCTTGAAAGGCTGTTATGCTTTTTGAAAACATAACACTTGGGGTTCCTGGCTGGCTCAGTCGGTTAAGCGTCTGCCTTTGGCTCAGGTCATGATCCCAGGGTCCTGGGATCGAGTCCCGCATCGGGCTCCCTGCTCAGCGTGGAGCCTGCTTCTCCCTCTGCCGCTCCCCCTGCTTGTGTTCCCTCTCTCGCTGTGTCTCTCTGTCAAATAAACAAATAAAATCTTAAAAAAAGAAAGAAAGCGTAACACTTTGGAAGGTTTTTGAGAAATCAGACTCCACGAAAGGAGTCAACAGCCTGCAATTTCACTTTCTACTGCTCAGTCAACAATCTCTAATCTGACTGTTCTCTCTTGCTAACATTTAAAAAAATTACTCTACCTCTTTTAGTAGCAAAGAAAATGAACACACTAACATTCACACCATCGAAGTCTGATTTTTTAAATAAACACAAATCACTAATTCTTGACATAAGATTCAGAGGTGGTGGTTACTGCAATGTCACTCCCCACTCCCCTCCGGCTTTGTGCATGGACATTTGACCTTTTTTATAATGTGCACCTTGTACCAGTGAAATCTGAGGCACCAGCTAGTTACTCATTAAACTTGGGTGCCAAGGGCTGACTTGTACAAATGATGCTGTTAACTGCCCAGTCCAGCCTGTGTGCAGAAGTAGAAAAAAGCAATCATCATCGCTGTGAAATTCTGTCCTATCGGCAGGATTGAACTACAAATTGCAGCAATTCGTGCCTGACCTCTGATCTGTGAAGTTAGGCTAAACCTTTGAACCTCTGCTTGGAAGCGAGAAGCAGCGCTGACTTGTACTGCGGTGGTTAGCAAGTCTTCTCCGCCGTGCACAGTTAGCTCTGCGACTGCTGGCGGACCTACATCCACCTCCCCTCATTAGTCTGCTTCTCATAAGATGGCATTTTAATAAATCTAATAAACGTGCTAAGTTTCAGGATGCAAATTTATAAATAAATACGTAAAAACGAAAAGAAAGGGGGAATCTGAGATAACTTGAATTACTGGGCATTTGTACCTAGTGGTATGTACACTAAAAAAAAAAAAAAAATTCTCCTTACAAGTTGGACATAAAGAGTTTTAATACTTAAAAAACTTTTACAGGGGCGCCTGAGTGGCTCAGTCGGTTAAGCGGCTGCCTTCAGCTCGGGTCATGATCCCAGGGTCCTGGGATCGAGCCCCGCATCGGGCTCCCTGCTCGGCGGAGAGCCTGCTTTTCCTTCTCCCTCTGTCTGCCGCTCTGCCTACTTGTGCTCTCTCTCTATCTCTGTTAAATAAATAAATAAAAAATCTTTAAAAAAAAAAAAAAAAAAACTTTTACCAAACGGTGCCATCTCTCATATGTTAAAATTTTAAACAGATATATTATCTAATTTCTAGGTTCTATGATAAAATACAAACCCCTATTAAGCCATCTCTGGGGAAACGCAACGGTGGGAAATCAGTTAGACCTTTCCCTGAACCCAAACTTAGCTTCTGACACTAAGCATTAAATGAAGAGGAATGAATAAGTATTATCATATACATTTCTTATGTATACATTCTGTCATAACACTGAGTCATCATATTTTATTCATAATGAGGAAGGTTTTCTTTTGAGAATTAGCTTCAAATACTATGCAAGTGGTTCTGTTTCTAGGTAGAAAGGAGCGAATATTGTATTTCTCTGGTTTCTTCGAGTTACTATTAGAACAAATAGCGCATAAAACATAACTAAACTGTTCTTTATAATGAAAGTGAAACTTACTTGTAGTCTTTAAAGCATACAACCTACACTTAACTAATTCTACTTCATAAACTTTACTACTGGTTTGAAAAAATGGTGCTACAAGTCTTCTTATACAAGACCTTTTTTCAGAGAGGAAATGTCATTATTGCTAAATATATGTAGCAATTATCACAATGCTAGTTCTGCTTATTTTTCTTATCTTTCATTATCACATTTCTTAAAAATCACAAAATTCTTCTCTAAAGACTGACTGAAATGACTTTGGAAAACAAAGGTGGACATTACTGATAAGTTCCTGCTTCTTATCCCATGGTTAAAATAGCAGCGATCTGTGAAAAAATGACCTTACTCTGTGAAGGCCTAGCTTTCTCAAGTATGCAAAGTGAAGAGCTTCTGGAAGAACTGATTTTAAAACAAAAACAAAAAAAAACGTTCGTAACTTCAGAATTTTGGTTTTGTTGCTGGTAAGGCAAACTGCAGTATTTTAAACTATTACCAAGCTCTAATTTTCCTTTTTTGCCTTCAATTAAAAAAGGGATCATTTGCTTAGCCAACCTGATCTAAATCACTCTAACCACACAACCATCTCGTCCTCTCTTGCAATTAAAACAAATAAGGGTGTCCCCTACCTTTCCAGTCTTGAAATCTGGATGCGGCAGGCTAATAGTAACAAAAGCTTTGCTTAAGCAACCTTCCTTCCTGATCTAGGGAACTGCGTAACTCTGTTTTACATGGCACACGTCTCCTCATTGGTCAATGGGCTTTGGCCATTTAAATGCCTTGGGAGTCATTTGCTAAGGGCACATGGAATGAGCTTTGAGTGGGTGTTGCAGAACCAAGGGAGGTGTTAAAATTGCCAGATACAGAATGCTCAACAGCAGCCTGAAAACTGAATGAAAACCTACTGTAACAAATAGATTCGGGGAAGGCCCGAGAAGACAAAAGCTCCAGCATTTCATAGAGAAAGACATTTAACTGAAATCTTCTATTCAAACGCCACTACTGACTAAAAGTAAACAAACGATCTTTTAAATCCACCTTCCTAGAATAAGACAGGTACCCATTATCTTGTACTGCTCGACGCAGACAAGACAAACAGTAATTGCTACCCCATCCAGGTTGTTGCGGGAATTAAATGAGTGAATACACGGTAAGTGCTTGGATACAAGCAAAAATTACACAGGAATTAAACCCTCATTTGACTTGACTTGACTTCCAATGTGGAGCTGGAAAGGGATTTTCTGGTAAGAAGCGGAGAGAGAGAGAAGGGCCATAGACAAAGACGGGAGTGGTAAAACATGATTCATGGTAATGAAGACAGTTCGTACATAACAACGGGATCAGGAGGACCTGAAGCACCCAAGCAGAGTAAATATACTCCTTTTCAAGCAGTTAAGAGATGGAACCTCATCGAAAGTCCCTCTGGAGGTTGGGCTTATCAGTTCCGGCCGTTGGGAGATTAGGGGGAACAGGGAACAGAAAGAGGACTGGGGGAGGGGGGAGGCGTCCTGAAAGTGAGGTGACATCTGGGACCCAAAGTCTCCTGAACAAGGATTAAAATAAGCTCCACAGCATATAAAGAGAGAAACAAATCTGTGATTTCAAAATTGTGGTCTCCAGTTTTCCCTTAGTGGTTATTCTGTAATTGTTAATCTTACTAAATTCCAGAACACCTTAGTGATTTGAAGTAAAAATTCCAGAGTGACAAGAAAGTTCCAGGTAACTGGCCATTTATCTACCTTTAAAATAGAAACAGTGTTATTACTCCTAAATAAAATAACCTAAAACTATCAATAGAGACTAGAAAACACCCACAGGTTAGTAAAGGGCCCAAATCCAGAACAAGTCTAAGATTATCATCATGTTAAGTATTATATAAAACTAAATTGATAGGTTCCGAATGGAGAAAAATTGAAGCAATCTCTGTACAACAAGAAGACAGTGTTTCCAGAAAACTGATTTTAGACCAAATTCTTCTTGACTACAAATGGGACCCAGGAAACCTGCCTTTTATATGAGCAACTGAGTATTTTATACAAGAATTTTTACAAATTCTGGGTTTGTGGCATGCTTTAAGCATTAGAAAGAGAGTATTTCTGGTGTATGAGTGGGTGCGTGCGTGCCCCTGTGTTGGCACGCACTGTTATACCGAACATTATCAAGAAGGCAAAGACTCAGGAAACAAACCATCTCAAGAAGATACATTTTAAAAGTTAAGGCAGTAAGGACAGGGCAGCTTTTCACTGAATACCCGAAAGTAAGAATCACAATTACAGCCTGCCCTAAACAACAACAACAAAAAAATTAAGCAGTATTTTCCTGCTTTTGCTTTGAACAAAGTTAATTTTTAAAAATACAGGCAAACACGCACACGGATATTTACGGTCTTTGTAAAAACAATGCACACTAGTTATAACACAGTCAAACAATATAGAAAAGTACACAGAGGGGCGCCTGGGTGGCTCAGTCGTTAAGCGTCTGCCTTCGGCTCAGGTCATGATCCCAAGGTCCTGGGATCAAGCCCCGCATCGGGCTCCCTGCTCTGCGGGAAGCCTGCTTCTCCCTCTCCCACTCCCCCTGCTTGTGTTCCCTCTCTTGCTGTGTCTCTCTCTGTCAAATAAATAAATAAAATCTTTAAAAAAAAAAAAAAAAGAAAAGTACACAGAAAAAGGGAAAGCCTGCCTTCTCCCACTGCCACTGGCATGGACTGCTACTCCGGAGCCCACGATGGAGGCAAACGTCTAAAACTGTAAGTCAAGCCATGATGGTAGACATGTTGTGCAACCTTCGCTGTGATAACTGCTGATACGTCAGGCTTGCAACAAGCTCAAGTCATCCCGGGAGGAGGGACCTCTGTCTCAACAAAACGCCTCGGTTTTCAGAGTGGAGTGAGATCAAGCAGATCTGAGGCCCGAGACTGCAGGGAAGAGGGAAAAAAAGGACACAAGCAAACTAGAAGCTTGAGACAAAGACCAGCTCTAAGGTAATTCGGAAAAAGGAACAAGAAACAAGGTCTCAGGTCTGGGAGAGCAAGAAGTGGAGCTCAGGTGAAGACATGGTATGAAGCCAGGAAACTATTCTGTGGGGCTATTTTAAATATAGGTAATACCTATTAAGGTCATTTTTACATGCTACTAGAGAGCATTATCTTTTATTTTAATTTATCTAACGACTAAGATGGGGCACCTGGGTGGCTAAGTCGGTTAAGCGTCTGCCTTCGGCTCAGGTCATGATCTCAGGGTCCTGGGATCGAGTCCCGCGTTGGGCTCCCTGCTCGGTGGGAAGTCTGCTTCTCCCTCTGCCTGCCGCCCCCCCTTGCTCGTGCTCGCTCTCTCTGACAAGTAAGTCAATAAAATCTTTAATAAAAAAAAATTTTTTTTAAATAAAGGCTAAGATATAGCCAATATAGAGATCAAGTGAATGTGTATGTGCTTTGTATAACATGGTAGTAGATAGTTTTCCAGAAGATTTTACACTACTTAGAATTACCCTAATTAGAATTTCAAAATCTTTGCTGTATTAACGCATAATTAAGGCAGTCAAAGAAGACATTGTTCACATACACACGCACAGAGTGAAGTACTAGCTTCCACGTGAAAAGGTATGAACCAGCGCACGGAAGCCACGTCACCACCTCAGCGGTGTTGGCCGTGAAGCTGACGAACCGGCAGTGGACGAGCGAGCTCAGAGAGGTAAGGGCACGCATGGATATACACGAGAGTCCTTCTAAAGAATGCATGTGACACACAGAACTTCTCTAAGAATGGCAATATGATAGCAAGGATTCATTCCTTCAAGTCAGTTTTTAGTTTCACACGCGCACAACACATACCAGGGCTTGGCCTCGGTGACGCATTGCTGAGATCCCTACCGCCACCGTGGACCAAAGAGTCTTCCTCTGCTTTTCTAGACCAGTATCCATAAGCCTGTATGATCAAAAGCACCATAGAATTCCCTTCTGGTTAACTGGGCAAATAGCCTGTTGTGGTATCAACAGGAAGAATTAAATAATGGACATCGCCGTACTGGAGTCCATTATCGTCGGTAGACATTAGGAAAGGGCTTTAAATGTACGGTATCCTCTCAGTACAACTGCGCTAAAGAGTAAAATGATAATAGTAACTAACACATCTATTTCATTCACTCAATCTTTATCGAGTACCTTCTACGTGTCAGGCACTGTTGTAGGTTACTAAGGCTTTAGCGGTGAACAAAACAAGACAAAAATCCTTGCCCTCATGAGCCCTCGAGTCCTATGAGGGAAAAGACATTTAATGAGTAAATCAGTAAAATATACCATATGCTAGATTATGAAAGAGCTAAGGAGGAAAACCAGGAGGGAAGGAGCACAGGAGTGTGGGGCAGGGGGGCAGTGTCCCTCCTGGTCTCAGACTTACAAATATATTTACTATTTATTACTTATTATAAAATTTAAGCAGGTGAATCCATTCTATTTCTAGTGGGATACACTTTTAATCTAAGCATATAGCTAAACTCATTTACATCCTATGTCAAGTACTTCCCGTTTCCATAGTAGGAGCTCTTTAATGTGGGCACAGGCAAGACAGCATACATCTTAAATGCAGTGGTTAGGTGCCAGGTACACGGTGCTGTGGGAAGAACTCCAAGAGGGAACGTAATGTTTCTGCATGATTGTTTTGAAGTAAAACTAATTTTGCACTACTTTCTCAGCTTAGCACGAACTCCCAAGGATTTAAATAAACCAGGCTGGGCTGCTCAGAGATCTCCACACACCCTCACTCTGGCTCATTCCCACCCCCCGCTTGTGGATGTGCTTGACTGAGCCCCTGTCCCTTAGAAATGTTCCCCATGACGGGGACACCACTCAGAGAGAGGAAGAAGACAGAAGATCGGGACTACTCACTTTTCTTGACTCTCGGGTTCCAGCATCCACTAGTGATTGAGTTCCCCCGGGAGCCTTGTCACATCACACGTTACTGTGCCGACCATACAGCCTCTCTGTGACTTCTCAGGCAGCTCGAATGAGAGAATGAGCCAATAAAGTAAGTCAAATAACCCCACCCCATATCCAACCAACTCCTTCCCTCTGAAGCTTTACTCAAGCAAGTTTCTTTTGTTACTTTCAAATTTAAATGTGTCCCAAAAGCACAGCCCCTCTCGTGCTCTCTACTTTCCTGAGTGGGCAGGCAGTGAAGAGCCCAGAGGCTTCAAGCACCTGTATTTATTACAGGCAAGAGGACATCCGGGGAGGCAGCCAACGAAGAGCTACAACAAGATGGAATCATCACCCTTCTCCTGTCTAATTTTCGCTGAAATTCATCACCTCCTTCTGTAATAATGGTAGCTACCTCCTCTCTATAGCCCTTGTCATACACCAGGAACTGTTCTAAGTGTTTCACATACATTAACACATATAGGCCTCATAAATATATTCTGAGCTTAGAGACTAGTATTATCCCCATTGTACAGGTGAGCAAACTAAGGCACAAGAAATAAAGTAACTTGCCCAAGACAAACAAGTTGGCAACAGTGGAGTGAGGATGTGAACCCGGGCATTCTGGCTTGTAGAGATCGCACTTTTTTCCACCTCTGGATAAGTAGATAGTAGTCCTCCCTCCCTCCCTCTCTTTTTTCCTTCTTCCTAATCACCTGCCTCTCTATCGACCCACACACCCTTCCCCGTGCTGCTCTGACCCTGCCAGTGACAGGCATTTCTGTACTGGCAGGAAACGCTTTGGAACTTTGGAGACAGTATTTGAAGCCAGGGGGAGAAACCTTTAATACTTGGTGAGCGAAACTGTAACTTACAAAAGCCACAGAATCTCATTTAAATCTAAAGACAATTGTCTTTGCATTTGCTCCCTAAACTCTTCCTCTGGCCTAGGCAGCATCCTTCACTAATCCATAGAAACCTGTTAGATTTTACAGTGGTCCCTTCTTGGCCCCCTGACATACCAAGCTGTGGCATCTCATAAGCTAAGAAATTTCCTATATACCCTGTGGTCATGTTCACAGACTTTTTCTTTTTAAAAGAGGAAGTTCAGAATAAATATTGAATGCGGGTGAAAAGGAGATACCTATTACAAAGTCATAAATAATGTGTAAAATCCAAGCCCTGTGTTTACCTTTTGCTAGAGAAAAGCCAGCTCTATTAAGTCATGATGTAAAAAGTAGATTTCCTCCCGTTTAGAATGTGCAGTCAGGTTAACAAGCACTCAGGAAGCGTGTGGTTTTGCCAAGTATTATGTGAGTTTTGCTCTTTAATAATTACTGGAGTTTTAATAATTTCCTCCAAATTACCGCAGAAATCCCCTACCATTCTGGATTTAGCGAGTACTACGCTCTTCCATTTCAACAGGTATTTCCTGAGCACTTTCAATAAAACTCCAAGATGTACTCAAGAACAGGGGCGGGGGGGGAGGACTGCAGTCAAGGACCCGGACCCTGATGTGGTCTCTATTAACTAGAGACCAAACAGAGACCAAACCATCTTTTGTATATCACATGTATATGTATGTTAGGGGGAGGGGGCATGGATAAATGCGATGAGGGAGAAGAAAGCAGGGTTAGGAAGAACGACGAGCGGCTGTTGTTGCTTAGGGTGGTCAGGGAAGTCCTTCCTCTCTTGGGCAGAGACCAGATGGAGTAAGGAACAAACAGTGTGAAGAGAGAAAGCATTCCAGAAGAAGGAAGGAAGGGCTACAGAAAGGTAACAGGCTTGGGGTATCTGAAGAAGAGGAAGAAAGGGGCAACGTGGCTGACAAAATAGGGTGAGCGAAGCAGGCCAGGGTCACGTGAGGGCCTTATAAAGGCAAGGACTCTGGGTACTATGGACCGAATGGAGGATTCTAAGCAGACAAGCAACATGATCTCATTTTTCTTTCCTTAAGATCACTCTGGTGTGGAGGAGAGATCACAGGTGAGCCAAGGAGGAAGCAGAGGGACAAGCTGGTGACTATTCTGGTCCTCCAGGGATGGGATGATGGTGGTTTACACCAGAGTGGTAACCCTGCAGTGGTACGAAGAGAAGCGGACCTTGAGTCACAGCCTAAAGGCAGAGCACACAGAACTGGCTAATGGATGACCTGGCCCATGGCAGGGTCCAGGACGACGAACCTTTTTCAGCCTGAGCAATCAAGAAAAGGGTGGTGCCATACTACCATCTCTGTAACATGGGGCAAAACCTTTTTTATGGCATGGCCTTCAGTCATAAGCAATAAAAACACAAATATATAGTGAGTGCTGTTAATCATCAGGCAGCATATTGGAACATTATTTTTAAAAATCCAGGTTTTAGCCAACCAACGCCCTCAGTCCTTAACTTCACTGCTAACTATATTGGGCATGAACTCTGCAGTCCTCTCTGTTTCTAGTTTGCTCTGGCACTTTTATGGTCCTTTAATTCAAAAGAATGTAGGCACTATGGAAAACGGACCTCAGGGCCAAGAAACAAAAAAATACACAAAACGGTCTCAGGGACCTCCATTATTAAAGCAATAAACCACACATTTAAGAAACACACTGGGTAGGTGGGTGGAGAAAGGGGGTATACAAAAGGTCCATACTCTGGAAACCCTGCCAAACTTCAGGGAAACAAAGACGCACGTAAACAAGCACCAGCCTAGAAAACTCCCGGGAAGCTCCCAAGGCCTCATGGAAGGTGGAGTTGGGGGGACTAATGAGTGGGTGCCCCCTCATTCTCCACTTCCAAGGCCTCTTTCCCCTGTGCCCACCATCTGCCCACCACCTGGCTCCCCCGACTTAGTGTTCTGCTCTCTGACTATTCCATACTCTTGGGCTTCATGACCCTGTTCTTCCGTAGCTCCACTCATGACTATCATCTGCTTTTGTAGGTTTTCCATGACTGACTTCTCTTCCCTCTGTCTGCCAACGCTGACTGTGTCCTACCATCTTCTTCCCTCGTCCTTCTACATCCCCTCCTCACAAACACATCACTTGGCCCTCACTTTCCATCTTCCATTTGAAAAGAAAATGCTACAATCTATTCAGATGTCCTGTTTGGCTAACAATATCAAGCATGCCAATTAACTTATATATCATATATGGAAGATACGTTATTTTTTTAATCTCTCACTTCTATAAACTAAAATGACTTCAAACCCAACAAAATGTTCAACCTCACTGGTAAGCAAATAAATGTAAATTAAAGAAAAATACATAAACAGCATCACTTTTAACCAATAAAATCAGCAGATATTTTTAGTAAATAGTGCTAACATGTCACTCTTTAGTAAAACAAGTATCAACTGATCAAAACTTTTCTTTAAAAATAATAGTTTATAATCTACATGAAAAGTCTTGAAAATGTTCATTCTCTTCACTTGACAATGTTATTAAGAATTTATCCTAAAGAAATAAAAAATGAAGTTTACACACAAAGATGTTTATCTCAGAATTCTTTGTAATAAATTTAGAAACTACCCAATGTTTGACCTTGAGGAAGTGATTAAAAAAAATTATTATATTAATTGTGCAGTCACTAAAAAACATATTTATGAAGAATTTTACCATCACGAGTAAAGGTTTATGACATGTGAAATTAAGTAAATAGTATGGATAACTATGTACAGCATGCTCTCGGCTGAAACTAGGGAAAGGAAAGCCAGACACATATAACAAAATATTGACAGTGGTTTGTCTCTGGCTTGTAAGAGTATTGAATACGATGATTTTAAATTTTCTTTTTATGTACTTCTGTATTTTAACATTATACACACATACATTTATGTTATATATCTTTGACATATATAATTTTGATCATCAGAAAAATTTAAATGATTTGATCAAACAAATCTCTTTGTTCTAGCCCATTCTCTCCTTTTCAGCCCACCATTAAGTTCTGCCAATTTTTTTTTCCTTTCCTTTCTCACTGATTTTGCTCAGCACTAACCATGCACGACCTCCCACCGCCACCCCTTTGTTTCCCTCTCTGATAATCACTTTCCCTGCTAACCGTCCTGAGAGCAGAAATAAGAACTGTCTACCTTAAGTATGACTGGGATCAAGTTACCCCTATGAAGGGAATTTGATGTGATCCTTGGTCATCCATAACACTCCAAGCTTTTGATCATGAACTGCAAATCTTTGGTTAACTTCTGACTACAACCCACTGCATAATTTCCCTTTGTTCCTCTCAACCTCCACAGACACACACCCACACGCAAAATCCCTGAGACTACTTTTCTACCTTCTCTAGTATATCCTTGTTTTCTTTCCTAACTCTTCTCTAGAATCGTCTAGAAAGGCTTCTTATCCAGGTACCTACTGTTTTCCAAAGAATTTATTGCCACATTGTTTCAGCGTCCCTTTTTTATACATACACAGTTAGCAATTGTATGTTTGTCATTTGCAATCAGACTTGCAAAATGGAAAGAAATTCCTGTTTTATCACAACATTGCCTAGATAGCAAATGCTCCTAGTGTACATAAACTATAATTCCACTTTTGAAAATTAAAAACTTATACACAAAATTAAGATCATCTCTTATAAAAAATGAGATACACCAGGAGTCAGATTTTTTGTTTGCTTACATAGTTGTCTTCTGCTCGCATGATCAGATGGTAGTTCCTTATAAAGTATATCTAAGGCATTTGCTTTCAATCTCTATCCCCTGCCCAGTGCAGACACGCAGAAATTCGCAAACTTGAGTGCTCAATAATCATTCTTCACAAGAATTCCAAACTATTGGTAAAATACTTTTGACTGACAACATGGAAAACTTTGTTTATTAAAGGATCGTTGTGAAACACAGCCCTCACAGCTCAATCTCTTTAGCTGTCTGGTGAAGAACTATGGAAACAGGAAGAAGGAAAGTCGCCTGAACAGTTGTCGTCTCCGAATCTAAAAACGTGCACATGGCTGCCTCCTCAGTCCTCCCGTATTTGCTTCAGGCTTCCGATGCGAAATCCATCTGAGTCCCTGACGCCTTAGTGCTTTGACAAACACCTCATTTCTCCAAGCTGTTTTACAAACAAGGAAACCAAAGAAATGGCCACGGAGCAGCTTAACACAGCATGTTTTCAGACATGCCAAGGCTGAAATGACCCGTTCCTGAGTTCCAAGTGAAGCCACGGTAAGAACTGTGTGAGAATCACTTTCATCTGAAGTGTTAATAAAAATGACAGTGTCAGTCATGACTCCTGGGCACTCAAATGGACGAATTTTTTAATTGAGAAAACACATTACTGTGGAAACCTACTATTGCGAAGAGGAAGTAGACACATCCCTCAAACATACAAACACATGATTTATAGTCACAGCTTATTACATTTATTATGAATGGCTGTCAACTAATGCATTTATTGGAAGTAAAACTATAAAAGGATAATAATGATTTTTTTTTTAAAGATTTATTTATTTATTTGAGAGAGCGAGAATGAGAGAGAGAGAGAGTACATGAGAGGAGGGAGGGTTAGAGGGAGAAGCAGGCTCCTCGCCGAGCAGGGAGCCCGATGCGGGACTCGATCCAGGGACTCCAGGATCATGACCTGAGCCGAAGGCAGCCGCTTAACCAACTGAGCCACCCAGGCGCCCCAAGAACTGAGATGTTCCTTATGGTCTCTACCATCTGATGATGTTAGAGATTTCACCTCTATATCATCTATTTCCTTCCTATCCAAATTCAAGTGTCTGAATTTTATATATAATAAATATACTCACACACACACACACACACACACACACACACACACACACACAAACACCTTTACACCTGCCTCAGTGTGTGCATCTTACCTTGATATCTTGGCACTCTGAAAATTATTTAATGTGCTAGTGGTCTCTGTTGGCCTAAAAGTTTTGGAAAATAGTAGACAGCCAATAAAATTTACCGATTGATAATTTAGAGCTACAAAATGCATTTAACCCGACAACTCTCAACACTATATTCTCAGCAGATCATTGAAGCTTCTCTTGTATATTTAAGTGTTTAAGAAGCCCAAACCTGGAGGGGCGCCTGGGTGGCTCAGTCTGTTAAGTATCCGACTCTTGATTTCAGCTCAGGTCATGATCTCAGGGTCGTGCGACTGAGCCCCTCGTGGGGCTCTGTGCTGAGCATGGAGCCTGCCTGGGATTCTCTCTCTCCTTCTTCCTCTGCCCCTCCTCCCCGCAACCCCCCCCCCCCCGGCTCATGCTCACTTGCTCTCTCTCTAAATAAAGTGTTGTAGTTATTTAAAAAAAAAAAAAAAAAAGCCGAACCCTAGAGAGGTATTTGTGCTACTGATTCCAGGCCACTCTAATTGTCTAATTGAGAACCCATAGTCAGCCAGTCTCCTGAGCACCCCGTGTACCCCATCTTTCAGGTCCTTGTATAATTCTTTGTAAGCATAGCTACACAAAGAACAAGCTACACAAGCTCCATGTATTTATACTACATTCAGTCTTCCAAAAGAATTATCTACTTTAATCTGTACTTGGATAAAATTTATCTTCTTGAGATCTGTGTGTGTGTGTGTGCGTGTGTGCGTGTATATATATATATATATATATATATATATACAGTTTAGAAAGCTGATTATCAATTTGTAGGCTCATGAGTTATTTTTTCCACTTTTTCTCAATGTATAGCCTAGTATTTTCTAATTTTTCTGCACCTACAGGGACAGAGA
This sequence comes from Halichoerus grypus, assembly GCF_964656455.1. NCBI lineage: Eukaryota > Metazoa > Chordata > Mammalia > Carnivora > Phocidae > Halichoerus > Halichoerus grypus. The sequence continues at coordinate 33,259,292 of NC_135714.1, forward strand.
AAAGGGGAATCCACATCCTTTCTACTACTTAGTGATGCTCTTGATAAAAAGGTTTAATGGAAAAAGAGAGAAAGAGAGAGAAAGAAAGGGAGAGAGAGGGAGGGAGGGAGAATATTGAGTAACTGAATACTGATTGTACTGATTCTACTTATTAGATCTTGGGAAAAATCCCTTTAGAACATTTTATTTCTTCTTCCTATGGGTAAAATGGAAATAATTATTTCTCCATAACAATCTCAGAGATGTTGAGGGGAAAAATAAATAGTATGAATGAAAATGTTCTGCATTTTCAGGAAAAGAATATATATTATTAAAATAATACTTGCCTATTGTTTTAATATTAAATATTAACACATATTCAAATGATTAACAACCTAAAACTATTATCTAGCTATAGTTAATAAAATATTTGTGTTAAAATATTACTTTTCTTGGGGCGCCTGGGTGGCTCAGTCGTTAAGCGTCTGCCTTCGGCCCAGGGTCCTAGGGTCGAGCCCCACATCAGGCTCCCTGCTTGGTGGGAAGCCTGCTTCTCCCTCTCCCACTCCCCCTGCTTGTGTTCCTTCTCTCGCTGTGTCTCTCTGTCAAATAAATAAAATCTTTAAAAAAAATTAAAAAAAATAAAATAAAATATTACTTTTCTTGAAGGTTTTAGGATAATCTTAGCTAATACTATTCATAAATAACTAGAGGTTGGTTATATTTTCATTTTCCAGGATGCTAACTGAAAGTTTCGTAGTGAGGACTGATCCATACCTTTTTCTTCTAGTAAAATTAACGGCCATTCTTTGGCTGAAGAATTAGACTAACAATGTACGTATTTTTTTTTTTTAATCCCTGAAAAATGCTTTTGAGACACATAAACAGGGGGTGCCTGGGTGGCTCAGTCGGTTAAGCATCTGACTCTTGATTTCTGCTCAGGTCATGATCCCGGGGTGCTGGGATCGGGAGCCCCGCATCGGGCTCCATGTTCTGTGGGCAGCCTGCTTCTCCCTCTCCCACTCCCCCTGCTTGTGTTCCCTCTCTCTCTGTGTCTCTCTCTGTCAAATAAATAAATAAAATCTTTAAAAAAAAAAAAAAAAGGTGGGGGGCGACTGGATGGCTCAGTCGGTTAAGCGTCTGCCTTCGGCTCAGGTCACAGCCCCAGGGTCCTGGGATCAAGCCCTGCATCAGCTCCTTGCCCAGCGGGGAGCCTGCTTCTCCCTCTGCCTGCCACTCCCCCTGCTTGTGCGTGCTCTCTCTCTCTCTCTCTCTGACAAATATATAAATAAAATTGTCAGTCACAGTACATGCCTTGACGCTGCAATGAGAACATACTACCCCCATGGAGCCTCAGATGACAGGACTTAATATTAAGCTCCTCTGGGGAGCTTAGAGAAGGGCACGTCTATCCCCACCTCAAGAGGAGAACTTAAGGTACCAGCAAACTTGAATTAGAATTTTTTTAGTGATACCATTTTCGTAACTTATGGTACTCCCATCCTGAGCTTGTTTCCAGTTTGTTCAGGAAAATACATTTCCTGCCTTTGTTCTTATATCATCATTATGATATGCGTGGATGCTCAAATAAGTCAAGTCTGCAATGTTTCTGAGAAGCAAAAATCTCTTGTTTGGAAGTAACATCCCGAGCTGCCATGCCCCAGGAGGAAATGTATCTCAGCACCTGGTAGCAAACGCAGGTGAGGTTCATCCTCGTAGCCTCTGTGGGTGAGGTCACGGATGATTGGCAAAGAAGTACAAAGGAATGGGAACACAACTCCAGGCTCTGTAGCTACTTTACATGGTGCTGGCCCAGCCTAGGCCCATCCGACCTAACAGCAACATCACGTGAGAACAGCTAACCCTTATCGCGCATCGGCCACGTACCGACTCTAAGTGCTTCCCATCCTGGCATCCTGGCAACAACTGTATGAAGTAGTAGCCATCTTTATGCTTATTTTACACATGTGGAAACTGAAGTTTACGGAACATAAATAAATAAAGTTGTCCCAAATCTCACAGCCACGAAGTGGCAGAGACAGAATTCACAACCAGGCAGCCAGACTCCAGAGCCCGTGCTTTGAGCCCCGAACCACAGTGCCACACAGACTCGGCCAGTGAGAAGTCACTGCTTCATCAACTGTTCTGTGTCCTCGCCTCATGGATTCAGCTGCCTTGTCACTCTGTCCCCAAAGGGAAAGCACTGACTCAGCTTCAGCACTGGTCATTCACACATACAAACTGTCTTGTGAGATGAAGAATGAGTAAAAGGCGGCAAGCAACCTAACCTTCCCACTTTTTTTTTTTTTTTAAAGATTTTATTTATTTATTCATGAGAGACAGAGAGAGAGAGAGAGAGACAGAGGCAGAGGGAGAAGCAGGCTCCCCGCGGAGCAGGGAGCCCGATGCGGGACTCGATCCCAGGACCCTGGGATCACGACCTGAGCCGAAGGCAGACGCTTAACCGACTGAGCCACCCAGGCGTCCCTAACCTTCCCACTTTAAAAAAGAAGAGCCAACTAAATCTGAAACAGTGTAAGGGAAGAATGGAAATCAGTAAGGATTCAAATGGAAGTGAAGGAAATGGAGAATAGAAAAAGAATAAAGAAAATCAATAAAACCAAAAGTTAGTTCTTTTGGAAAGATCAACAACATTGCCAAACTTTTAGTTAGAATGACCAAGAAAATAAAAAACTCAACAAACTCAGAAATAAAAGAGGAGACATCGGGTGCCTGGGTGGCTCCGTCGTTAAGCATCTTCCTTTGGCTCAGGTCATGGTCCCAGGGTCCTGGGATCGAGCCCCGCATCGGGCTCTCTGCTCAGCGGGAAGCCTGCTTCTCCCTCTCCCACTCCCCCTGTTTGCGTTCCCTCTCTCGCTGTGTTTCTCTCTCTGTCAAATAAATAAATAAAATCTTAAAAAAAAAAAAAAAAGGAGGAGACATCACTACAGGCATTCCTCGAGATACTGCAGGTTCAGTTCATGATTACTACAGTAAATCGAGTATCGCAATAAAGTGAGTCAAATGAATTTTTTGGTTTCCCAGTGCATATAAAAATTATGTTTACACTATACTGTAGTCTATTAAGTGTGTAATAGCAATATGTCTAAGAAAACAATGTATGTACCTTAATTTAAAAATATTGCTAAAACATGCTAACCATTATCTGAGTTTTCATTGAGTCATAATCTTTTTGCTGGTGGAGATCTTGCCTCCATGTCGATGGCTGCTGATGATCAGGGTGGTGGTTGCTGAAGGCTGGGGAGGCTGCGGCAATTTCTTAAAATAAGACAATGAAGTTTGCCACATCGGTGGACTCTTCCTTTCATTTGAACACTCAGAGGCCACTGCAGTGTTACTTACTGGCCTAACTTCAATATTGTGTCTCAGGAAATAGGGAGGCCAGGGAGAGGGAAACAGATGGGGAACAGCCAGTCAGTGAAGCAGACAGAACACACACAACATTTATCGACTAAGTTTGCCGTCTTATATGGGTGTGGCTCATGGTGCCCCAAAACAATTACAATAGTAACATCAAAGATCACTGATCACAGATCACCATAACAAATATAAGGAGAAAGTTTGAAATATTGCAAGAATTATCAAAATGTGACACAAAGAGACATTAAGTGAGCAAATGCTGTTGGAAAAATGGTGTTGACAGAACTCCTACAACTCAATAAAAAGACAAATCACCCAATTAAATGATAGGCAAAGGATCTGAATTAAACATTGTTTCAAAGAAGGTATACAAATGGTCAAAAATCACATGAAAAATGTTCAACATAATTAGCCATCAGGGAAATGCAAATTAAAACCCCAGTGAGATACCACTTCACAACCACTAGGACGGCTTAAAAAAAGGAGGGTGGGGATAACAAGGGTTGGCATGGATGGGGAAAAAAATTGGAAACCTCATTTACTGCTGGTGGGAATGTAAAATGGTGCAGCCACTTTAGAAAACTGTCTGGGAGTTCCTCAGGTTAAACACAGAGTTACCATATGACCCAGCAATTCTTCCCCGAAATATATACCCAAGAGAAATGAATACTTGTGACCACACAAAAATTTGTACATGAATAATCATAGAAGCATAATAGCCCCAAAGTAGAGACAACACAAATGTCCATCAACTGATGAATAAATAAATAGATAAATAAAATGTGATATAGTCACAACAGAATACTATTCAGCACTGAAAAGGAATGAAGTATTGCTACTTTCTACAACATGGATGAACCTTGAAAACATTAAATTAAGTGAAGGAAGTCAGTCACAGAGACCACATATTGTATTGAATCCATTTATAGGAAAGGTTCATAACGGGCAAATCTATAAAGACAGAAAGTAGGTTAGTGGTTGTATAAGGCTGGTGTGGAGGGCAGGAGGTAGAGGGGGTGGGGAAAAAAGGGGAAATGACTGGTAATGGGTACAGGGGATTTGTTAGGGAGGGGACGAAATGTTCTAAAATTGATTATAATGATGCTTACACAACTCTGAATACACTAAAACCAGGTGAATTGTATACTTTAAATAGGTGAATTATATGGTATGTGAATTTTATCCCAAATAAAGCTGTTACAAAAAGGAAGGAAGGAAGGACGGAGGGAGGGAGGGAAGAAAGACCAAGCGTGTCACAGCGAAAGTATGGCAAATGCTGCCACTCACCATGCCCACTTCAGAAGGATGTATTTCAAAAGCTCACCCCAGATTTCTCCCATTCCAACCACATGGGTGTGTGCTTTGTTGGAGATGGGAGTCTGGGGGTCAGAGCATTGCTAAACTGAGCAATGTATAATTAACCTCCCCAGCCCCAGGAAACAATGATTTTCTGTCCCCTTATATCTTCCTCCTGGATCATCCTCATCATTCCAGCCAACCTTGCTTTCCAATATCCCAGAATGGTTTAGAAGAAAGAAAACAAGCTTTGGAGTCTGGCAGACAAGACAGCAAAAACTAACCTTATCACTTTCCACTTAGTAACCTTAGGCAAGCCTCAGATGTCAAATTTGTAAAATGAAGATCACATAGTATCCAAATTGTTAAAAAATATTTGTAGGGGTGCCTTTGTGTCTCAGTCTGTTAAGCATCCAACTCTTGGATCTCAGCTCAGGTCTTGATCTCAGGGTGGTGAGTTCAAGCCCCACACGGGTGTGGAGCCTATGTAAAAAAATATATATATATTTCTTTTTTTCTAGTTTTCCACTATGAGCTGGGTACTGAGAATACACAGCTGAGTAAGACACAAACTCTGTAGCTGGAAAATTCATGGTCTAGTAGGAGACACAGAAATATAGATAAAGAATTATTACACGGCAGTGTGATAAACGCCATGATAGTATCACGAAGGAGGGAGTGACTAATTCTCTTAAGGGTAGAAAAGGAGGAAGAAGCCTTTATGGTGTGGCTGAGAGACTTCAGTAAGACAATGTGTCCACAGAACCCTTGCCACATAGCAGGTGCTCAGAGAGTGTGAAGTTCTTTCCCCACTAAGGGCCCTAGGAATTTAGAAGAAAAAAAATAAGTTTTGTCGAGAGAGTTAAGAAACTGGACAGGACTGTTCCCTGCTCTGGCCAGGGTATTATCAAGGGCTAATTCAACTAAAGAAAGCTGGGCCTCACTTTATTATTTCTTCCTGCCCATAAATATAATACCTAAAAAGATACCAATTACAATACATTTATATTATAACAAATAAATGCAGATGTCCTGGGGTGAATACTGTGCATTTTAACCTGTAATTCTAACTTTGCCAAATTAGAACATCCAGTAACATGTTCAAAAAAAATTCTTTTTTAAGATTTTTATTTATTTATTTGACAGAGAGATAGTGAGAGCAGGAACACAAGCGGGGGAGTGGGAGAGGGAGAAGCAGGCTTTCCGCGGAGCAGGGAGCCCGATGTGGGGCTCGATCCCAGGACCCTGGGATCATGACCTGAGCTGAAGGCGGAGGCTTAACGACTGAGCCACCCAGGCGCCCCTCAAAAAAAATTCTTGACTCTTCCTTCAATCATCAGATACATATTCACTGACCCCCTATTTTGTGGCACGAGGCAACAGAGACATAAAATTGAATTCACACAAGCTTACAAATGACTGGGAAAGATAAAACAAGTCTGTAACAATTGTAATATAGGGCAGAACAACATGTGGCTTTTATTCCCCCACAATACTTGCTCAAGAGGTTTCCTGGCTCTTGAAACAAAGTAGGGAAATAATGTTGATAATAATGGGTTTTTCCTGATCAGACCTGTACTTCTATTCTAATTTGGAGAACTAGATATTTACAAATGGGCTTCCCCTGGGTGAAAAAAGACGGGCTAGTTTCTCAAAAGAGACAAGTACTCAATGTTCTCGGAGCAAAATCTTGCTGAAATGATAAAAACTCCACTGGTTATCAAGAGGCTTAGCTGTGCAGATAAACAACCTTGAGCATCAGTAAATCTACGGTAGTACAAGGAACAGGGTGTAACTCAGCTTTGGAGTCTGTGGCAGAAGATGTGGGGATGCCTACATCGGAGATCAGTGAAACATAGCCGATGCCGCCTCTGTCCTGCCCAAATGGGAGAACACCGGAAGCCTGAAATTGACAAAAAAAATGAAACCAACGCAGAAGACAACAGAACGCGAGGTGGAGAGAGAAAAACAATCCTGATGGCCGATTTTGAATCCTTTGATCCTGTCATGAGCCCACCCTTTGGAATTTTTAGTCAAGTAAATCTGTATGTCTACATGGAACTTCCCGTATCGAATTTAGTTTGAGATATTTGTTTGTTGATTGATTCCTGAAGCTGTTAGGGATTGGAATTCTGTCACTTGCAGCCAAAAGAGTCCCAATTAACAAAGGGTCGTCCTCAGTGTATCTTATTATGTAACCAAAAAGGTGACACGATAATCCCACCTGACCGATCCACTCTTTCCACGCCTTTCTCCAGTTCAGCAAACGTACTCCCCAGGTGCCAGAGAAAGCTGCCATTTTCCCTCCCCAATTCCTTCAGTAAAATTTTAGTCTATGCCTCTTCACCCTTATTGAAGAAGGCATTTCATCATTTTGGGTCTAATGGAAGAATGGTGTTAACCTCACGTATCTTTGAAGAGGAGTGCTAGAATTCAAACAGAAAAACGACAAAGGACATTCTGATAAAAGAGGGCTCCTCCTAGAAGTTCCTTATTTTTAACTTCTAAAAAGTGGTCAGATCTCTTTCTCTCTCTCTCCTCTGTAGTAGAATCTTACAGAAAATTCTCATGTTCACGGAGAGAGCCTTTCTGCAATGATTACAGCCGATTGCCACTGACGTGCTGCCCCTAAAAGGCCCATCTACCCCAGGTCTGTCTGCTGTCGTGAGCAGTGTTAACTGGGATTTGCTCAAAGAACTCAGAAACAATTGATCATCCTCACCTCTCTCTTTCCTTTTATTTTATCTGCCTTCTCCTGCTTCCCTCTTAGAAAAAGACAGAGTGCAGATGAGAATAAAGAATAAAACCTATGGGGAGGCAACTTTGACAGGAAACCATGGAAAATCCATTAAGAGAATTTTTGACGAGGGTTGAATCGGCTCAGCAGCTGCATGGGCTAAGCAGTGGCTCGCCCATAAATCTGTTGTGCACAGTACAAAGCAAGACTACCAGCAGGAAGGATGGCTTCCAAACCATCATCACTCAGTCTTAACTATTATATACCAACCTTGGGTGGAGAACTACAACACATTAAAAACAAAAACAAAACCACCACCACCACAAACTAGAATTTTTGGAGGGTCCTGGGCCTTGGTAGTTTTTTAAGTTCCTCCAGCTGATTCTAGTATGTAGCCAAGGTCAAAAACCACTCGTTTGTACAGATCTCCCAACAAACTCTTTCCAACCATTGCAGTTGTTCTGGGTGGTTTGGGCTATAACCAAAATGGCTACTAACAAAGCCTAGGGTGTTCTCCTCCTTCACTGAGGAGTAGCCTGTACTAAGCACCTTCCATACATCATCTCTAATCTTTACAACTACCCTGGAAAATGGTACCATTCCCATTTTTAGCACAAGAAATAGAGCTGTGGAGAGGGAAAGGAATTTACCCAAGACTGCACAGCAAGTAAGTGGTACAGAGAGATCTGAATCCAAGCTTGCCCTCTCTCCACTATAAAGACGGCCCCTGCTCCTGGCTTTACTTTTTCTTCTCTTTTTTTTTTTTTTTTTTTTTGCTTTTGACATAATCCAAAGTTGATATCCTACTAACATCCAACCACATATGCAAATATGCCATTTAAAAACTAGTGAGACTCAGAGAAATACTTATAAATTCAAAATAAGCTTCCTTCATTTTATATTATGAACCGTAAATGCTTGTTATTAAAAAAAAAAAATCTCCAATTCTAAAAAGCAGAGACAAACGTGAAGAGCTGTTACCAGCCTACCTTCAAAACCCTAATGTGCATCTGCAATTTGAACTTACTTCATTGAGCAAGCTAGTTTTGCCCAGTTTGGTAAATATACAATTGGTTTGAGCCATATAATCAGTGGTGAATCTTTTAGTAACAAGGCACCAGGACACCCATTATCAAACATCGATGCTCCTTTAAATTCCCTTTCCTAAAATACTTAAATTACTGGTAAATCTGGAAATTCTCCCTTAGGGATTATTGGAAAGCAAACTATGGTGCAACATTCTATTAAAATTGTTAAGTTTGACAGGCGATATGATATGAGAGCTTCTAACTGCTAGAAAACATAAGGCACACAGGTTTTCATTTCTAACACAGTGTATGAATGTGACTGTGATTTGGTACTTTTTTACAAACTGGGGAGGGATGTTACAATTAGCTTCAGATAAGTCTGATTCAGTAGGTTTGTATTTCTCTATGACATTACCATCTTATACCTTATGCTAACAGTAGGTACTCAATAAATACTTGTTGAATGAATTTATAAATAAGCAGGGAGGATGGCAGTGCAAAACTCGGGGAAAGGCTACCCGACCTGGGCTCATCTCCGTTCCAGACAGCTGCCCTTTCTCCAGCACCCCCTTCAAAGGTCCCACAATCTCACTGATGGATAGGACCCTCTGCACACACAACTTGACCCCATGGCAATCTGGTTTTCCTACAGCTCCAAGAGTTAAGAAAATAATAACTTCTAAACTGAGTCTAATCCAGGACATGTTTTTGTTCAGTTCTAAAGAAAATGCCTGGGGCGCCTGGGTGGCTCTTGGTTTTGGCTCAGATCATGATCTCAGGGTCATGAGATCGAGCCCTCTGTGGAGCCCTGTGTTGGGGCTCTGCGATCTGCATGGAGTCTGCTTGAGAGTCTCTCATCTTCTCCCTCTGCCCCTCTCCCTGTTGTCTCTCTAGCTGTCAAATAAATGAATATTTTTTTTAATAAAAGTTTGAAAAAAAAAGGAAGAAAATGCCCACTTGTCAGGAGGGTGTGTTGAGGTGAGTTAAGACTCGTCAACAATTTGTTTTAGGGCTCCTGCACCTCAATTATAACAGAAGATAATTCAAAGACTTTTGTTCTGATGGGAGGAGGGATGGCATGCAGAACTGAATGTGCTTTGGGGTCAAACTGATCTGAGTGTGAAGGCCGACTCCAGCATTTACTAAATGACATGTCTTTGTTCAAGGCCCTTGAGCCGTCCATGCCTCAGTTTCCCCATCTGTAAAAGGGGTTAATGATTCCGAGCGAGCAGAGCTGTTGTAAGATTGGGGCTTATATACATAAAGTACTTGGTACAATGCTTGACACATAGTAAGTGCACAGCCAGATGGTGTGATCTGAGTAGCTATCACAGACCAGAGTGTTGTGGAAGGAGTGCCATTTTTTAATGGCCGACACAGCTCACCAAACGCTGTGTGACTGGCAGTGCGGGCTGGTGGCAAGAGCTGGGCACAGTGGACACAGAAAATCTGGATGTCAGCTCTTTCACTAACCAGGTGTGTGACCTTAGCTTGCCTCCTGCAGCTTTCTCGCATACCAAATGGGTACACCTCAGAATTTCTTTTAAAAAGATAAACCAAAAAAATGGAGAAAGTATTTTAGAAAGTATACAAATAGAAGATATTCTTCCTGTGGCTGTCCATAAAGCTAAAAAGAATCAAGTCAAATCTTTGATGACTGCTCTCAAGCATCCCATATATTAACTGTGAGAATAATAAAGCAAAGAATCTGGGCATCTACTGCTCTTTCTAGAAATGACTTAGAATTTTGACTGAGACACTACCAGGGTGTTTCTTTGTCTTCCCGTGGGCAAGGGGCCTTGCCGAAATGATGACCCGACTTCACTGAAGCACCTATCATATTAATGCAAAGTTAAAAACATAACTGCTCTCAACCACAACTAAAAAAAAATGTAAAGGGCATATTGCCTCCTTTTGCTATTCTAAGTGAAGGACATTCTGAGCAAGTCCCCAGTAACTTTTGAAGTAAGAATGGAGTACCTGTGAATGCATATATTTGTAGGATAGGAAATGGAGGAAGGAAATTTAGAAACTTTATTCAAATAATCTCCAAGATATTCAGTTGAGTCAGAGACTTTTTGACACCCATGGGATCAGCACGCGGAGCCCTGTGTGAGTTAGAATGTAAAGCACTTCTAACCACATTTTGAAAGACATGAACTTTGTCTTCCAGGAAATTTCTCAGCAAGTCTGACTTGAAACTCACCTACCTTTCTTACGGTGATTGAACATTTCTTTATGCATAAATATTAAAACCCGATCCTAAAAAAAAAAAAAAAAACCTCTCAAAAGTTGCTATATACAGGTTTTAGAATGCACCATGTGCATCTGAAAATAAAAACTATTCATAAGCAAAAAAATGTATTCGCAAGTAAAGGTGAGAATGAAAAATACCCAAGGGAGTCCTTTTTCAAAACGAAGCAAACTCTGAGGGGGAAAGAGAGAAAATGACCTAAGAGAAGTCAGGTCAATGGCCAGTTTTCCAACAGGAGATATTGCATAAAAGCTGAGTCATCAGTAACGAGGTGGCACATCTGGTGTGGTCTCTGCCAGGACAGGGTCGCCCCCTGATGTAATCAACAATGTGCGTATTTCGTTCAGACCAGTTGTGAAGTATGAAACTTTTCTCAAGCTCAGTTTCCTCATCCGTACAAAAGTGGCAGTCGCCTAACAGGGTGATGGAGTCAGTTAGGTCAACAGCCCATGCCGAGCACTTAGTAAATAGACTCCCAGAAACAGACTTTTCTCTCTCCACCCTTTTCGGGTGATAACGTTTCCACCCCACCCTTTCTGAGATCCCTTCACTGGAAAGCCCTGGCACACACAGGAAATGATTTTCAGCCCAGATAGCCATGTTCTTAATTCCCCCCAAATGCATTAAATGGTGGTCCGTTCTTACGACGGAAGACTATGGGGCAATGAGGAAATAAAGCCCAGCTGTGCGAAACAATGTGGACGAATGCCCCAGGCATAATATTGAATGGAAGATGCCAGATACAAAAGAGCACATATGATCCCATTTTTATGACGTTCAAGAACAGCCAAAGCTAATCTACAGTAAAAGAAGTTAAAATAACGGTGATCTTGAGCCATGGGGGTTGACAGAGGAGAAGCACAAAGGAGCCTTCTGGGACGCTGAAAATGTTCCATACCTTGGTCGGAATGGTGGCTACCCTGGTGCATATATATGTAAAAACTCATCAAGCTGTAAGCGTTGTGCATTTTACTGCCTCTGTTATACCTCAATAATTAATGTTTAAAATAATATTTTTTAAAGACTTTTTAAAAAGATTTTATTTATTTATTTGAGAGAGAGAGAGAGAGCACAAGAGGGGGTAGGGTCAGAGGGAGAAACAGACTCCCTGCTGAGCAGGGAGCCCAATGAGGGATTCGATCCCGCGACTCCGGGATCAAGACCTGAGCCGAACGCAGTCACTTAACCAACTGAGCCACCCAGACGCCCCAAAGTGTGTTTGTTTTTTTTTAGGTAATCTCTACACCCAACATGGGGCTCAAACCCATAACTTTGAGATCAAGAGTTGCATGCTCCCCTGACCGAGCCAGCCAGGTGCCCCTAAGATAGTATTTTTTCAAAGCATTTATTGGATTTAAGCTTATCACAGAGAAGTTTCTCTGTTGTGCATTCTTCCAGGCTCTTTCTACATTTACATGGGTGATAAATGTATTCATTGGTACCTTGTATGGTAGAAATAAGGAATTACTCATACAGGAAATTTTACAAATAATTGAATTTATGCACTTAAGCAAGAAAATTAGTACTTTCTTGGATGAAAATCTTTATAAAATGATTTGTAGTCCTCGCTATCGTTTTAAAACAGACACGAACTGAGCGCATTCCTCTTGGTGAACCAAGGTTATCCTTAGAAACTTACATGGTCAAGGTGGGCTGAGATTGAGTAATAACTTCAGGAGCCATCGCTTCTATACTGATGACAGTAGTCTTTGCCCCTTCCCTGTTATCTGGGGCTATTTCTTACTGTCACCTGCCTGCCTCTGAGGATCCCGATCCTTCTCATTTGCTTCCTTTCATGCATTTATTCGTAGAGTTGGTACCTATTTTTTTGAATGCCTGGTATGTACTAAGCACTGCAGGTAACTGTAGTGATAAGACATTCATGATCCATGACCTAAGGGGACTTGTATTTTAGCAGAGGAGTCAAGTATAAAATAAATGTGATGACCCTCTTAAAGGGGGAAGTATAGGACCTAATTTAGGAGGTCTGGAGTGACATTTAGGAACTGAGAGATGAAAAACAAGCCCAGAGTGAGACCTTAGTGCTAGCTGAATGAATGAATGTAGGCATGAATGATCATTAGCCAACAGAGAAGCCAGAGTTCTGAATTACTGTGCACTGAGAAACTAGGAATTTTATCAAAAGATGCCTAAATCAAGAGTCAACAGGCATTGAGTGAGGCCCTGATGAATTTAACGTTGTGAGGACTGTTTTTTGCTTGAAGACACTGAATTACTGGACAAGTGAAGAATTTTTACTCATTGCTCAACTAACCTATACGTATTTAGTTTTCATTTCATGTTACCAAAACAAAACCAGCCCAAAATAGCCCAAATCTTTATGATGATTCCTCAAGCTTTCCTGCATGGTTCTGACCCCCAGCTCCTACAAATGTGACTTTTCTGGTATAGTCACCCAAAATCACCTGGAAAGGTAGTTGCCACCCATGCACACTTCCTGTGACAGCTCTGTCCAAGCAAGCCAAAACAGCCCCGGCTCCTCGGGCTTTATTAAAGGTTGCGAACTGCCACCTCATTTGGGGCCTGTTACTGTCCCTGAAGAGTTCACCCTCATGACATACTACAAATCAAGAACTTGCATGCCAAGGGATAGAAGGACGGGATGACAACACCCTTTGTGGAGAGACTACATAATGATATACCTTTTAAAGCCAACCTGATCCAGAAACACTATTATCATGTCACATGTAATAGCAGCCAAGTTTATAATGACAGAGATAGGAGCCAATTTATTCAGGGCTTAATCTGATGTATGCGTTGACCCATCAACAAACTATCATCTAACTGTAAGAACTCCTAGCAAGAGGCACAAATGTAGCCTTTGGTGATCACAGTTTCTTAAGAGTTCCACGTAGGTCTTTGGGACTCGAAACCTGAAAAAGCTAATAAACAAAGGAACTACACCAAATAAAGATTTTTCCCAATGAAATAAAGGAAAACGAGGAATGACAAGCATCTGGAAATGGTACATTTTTAGACTTTTTCCCAGAGTCTTTTGGTTTATCTGACAAGATTTCAAACATAAAACTTCACCAATCTAGTTTAGACACGGTGGAATTAATGGATGAGCTCCTTCACTGGGAAGGGTCTATTTGGATTTTTCTGGCATCACAGATGGTCGAAAGTTTCACAGACTCTTAAGCATCTAAGTACAACTATGGGGCAGACAAGTAGAGAACGAATATTCTTCCCTCTGTTTCGGAATCTTAAAAAAGGGGTAAGAAAAAGTTAAACCACTTGCCGAAAGTTACATAAACATTCAGCCATCAGGGCAGTGAAACAACCCGCCGCTAAACCCGATTTTCTGATACACGTACACAAATAATCAAATCTACTATCCCTCGGGTGACCTCCACCGCTGTTAGATTTAGTCCTATTTGCCTAAATACACAAAGCCACAGTGAAGTTTTCCCCATGAAGGAAGTTCCCTCTAATTTTGAAACAATCATTACTTCCAGCCATTTTGCAATGACTGGGAACTTGTCTGAAGAAAGACTGTTGGCTTCTTACCGCCAGTGTAAAATGTCCAAAAATAACATTTTTTTTTCATAATCAATGGGCTCTTCACTTTAGCACTGTCTTCATACTTATGTCTCCCACTACATGGGTAAATGGGCCAAAGATCCCATGTTTGTTATACTGTATATATTATACTGTGATTCCCTTCCTCAAGAACTGGGCATTACAGAGATCTTTCAGAGCTAACCTTTTTCTAGATCTTTCCTATTTATTATTTGGGTTTTAGTCACTAATAACATGGATGCAGGTATCTGTATCCAGGAAACCATTATTACAACTGATCAAATGTTAAATATCCGGTTAAGGCTCTAGTTTTATCATATGTACTCACTTTTTTTTTTTTTTACCAAAAAAAAAAAAAAAAAAGCTAGAATATGAATACTTAGTATTTCCAAGAAGTATTTAGTCATTAGTTTTCCAAAAATGATCTACGAACAGTAATATAGTCATACCTAGGGACCGTGTTCTAAAAACAGATTTGAGGAAAAGAAGCAGTCTTTCAAACTGACCTTTACTTTGGTATCTTGTCAAAATTCAACAGAAAAGGTGGGGAGGAAAGAAAGCTTAAAAGTATTTTCACGAAACCAGAACCACCATTTAGCAAAAGCTGTTAATGGCATGAGTCATGGGGCACACCAAAGTGCAAGTCACAAGGTTACAGGTCGCCTCCTAGAAACACCACACCTGGTTCCGAATTCTTTGCTAAAGCAAATGCTATTCTAACATCTGATTCAGAGCACTGGAAAACCTCAAGCCCGGAAGATTTCATCTGGCTCTCCATGACACCCAAGTCCCTGGAGCAAAACCGAAAACAATGTTTGACCGAAAGTGAAGATCACAATAATCCGGAGACTCCGAGCCACTGAAAAATAGTTTGCAAAGACATGATTTTTGCCCCCCTCTCCTCCCCTCCCCACTCCTGCCCCTTTGGCCAAAGGCGACCCAAAATGTGTGTAATCTGAAATTTTAAATATTTTTAAATACGAAAGTACGAAACAAGTACCTGCCAAACACCTGGAGCTCTCTTTCCCCTGCTTCTCTCCTCCCACACTCTGGCAACGGAATGCCCTTCAAAACCATGGCTCAGTGCTTTTGGTAAATGTTTTACGAGACACTAAACAGCCTTGTGTCCCACCCTCAGAGCAAACACCATTGAGAGAACACAATATAATGGTTGCAAAGATATCGTGTAATGTACAATAATGCAAATGAACAGGCAGGCTCTATTTCTACACTTCCCCTTAAGGGGGAAAAAAAATTCCTAACTTTAGGGGGGGCGGGGGGTAAAGCTAGCAGGAAGGGCTTGCAGAAATAAACCTTGACACCAGAAGCATTACAAGGTGTGTGTGTGTGTATGTGTGTGTGTGTGTGTGTGTGTGTGTGTGTGTGTGAAAGCAGCATTATGATAAGTCATTGTTCTAATCCCCAAGCAAGCCTTGGCTTGCTAAACCGAAAAAGTGTCAAAGGCAAGAGCTAATAAAGGGTAGAGTTCACCATCGAGCCTGTAGACAGACACAGATGCAACTACACATTTACCACCTATTTCTACTTATTAGAGAAAATGCAACTTGAAAAAGCTTTCCTAAACCGTCTTGCACAATAAGCAAAATGTATGCCCCGTTTTCTATATTCCTCAAGTAATTCACAGTTAAAAACCAACTCTGCTCCAAACCAGAAGTTTTGCATTCCATTCAAGTTAACAATTACAACCGGAGGATAACAGAAACTTGCTGGCACTGAATTACTAGCATACCCAGAATGTCAGGTGCCTCTTGGTACCACCAGGGTTAACACAATAAAGAGAGGGTGCTCGGGGATCGTCTGCCTGGTTTTACCGAAACTCCATACGGAGATTGCTGGAGTCTGGAGCCCATGTGGGCGGCACGCACCTACCTGCTCTTGGAGCTCTGAGTAGGACAGTCTGAGAAATGAGAAAGTAGAATTATTTAGCAACTGTCAAGCCTACTCGCTTAAAGGAGACCAAGGCTGTCTAGAGAAGAAAGAATTGACTTTGGCTCTGAAATTACACACAGCTAAGTTAGGCAAATAAGAAAAGCCATTCTCTTATCCCCACCCTCTACCCCAGTCTCTAGGAATACTCCCAAGTTTTGCATTTCATACCTTTAGGATGTCTAGTGGGGTAGAAAGAAAACCAAACACAAACCTGAGATCGTGGCTTTTCTACACACCAGCTGTTTGACCTTGAGCAAATCATTTAACCTCTCTGACCCTGTTTCTTCATCCAGCTAATAAAAAAAATCTAGAACCAGGAAATGTATCCCCAAGAACTGATAGCTCTCCCAATCTGAGAGCCTAGACGATGGCAAAGAGCAGTTCTTTACATTTTCAAAACTTAAGGTTTTCCAATCATAAGGGTTGTTGCAATTTATTTTTGTCCCCCTACCTTATGTATATAGGTCCCATTTTATTTTTAGTTTCCTCATATTACAGATGCCCCAGGTTAGCACTATGACTAAGGGCAACTGACTTCTCTTCGGTCTAACTGACTGATCTACCTTGGGTGGGTGTCCTAAATGGTGGTTTATCTGCCTCCCAGGGGCAACCTTGAGGGGCCTCCCAGCCCTCAGCCTGAGCTGTCCTGTCCTTCTGTTTTCACATTTCCCCTCTTCATGCATCCACCTGCCCTTGAATGCAACCAGCTACCTGTCTTGTAAAGTCTCATCCTGGCCTCACCTTCCCTTTCCTTCTCTCTTGCTTTTTTCTCATTCTTTCTTTT
This sequence comes from Halichoerus grypus, assembly GCF_964656455.1. Lineage (NCBI taxonomy): Eukaryota > Metazoa > Chordata > Mammalia > Carnivora > Phocidae > Halichoerus > Halichoerus grypus. Next base: position 33,276,244 of record NC_135714.1, read on the forward strand.
TCTCCCTCCTTCCCTCCCTGCCTTGCCCCTCTGAGAGAGAGGATGGGGATGTGGTGGAGAGCAATTACTCTCCTCATCCGATTTCTTCCTTTATTTTATGTGTCATATCAAGCAAGGGAGGGAAGTCAAATGTTTTTATCATCCAGATTCTACTGACAAGAGCCCTGAGATCCAGAGATTCAACTGGTCTCAGGCCAATTGCTGACGGCGCTCCGCAGCTCCGCTTTCCTCACCGGGCAGGGTTTCCCTACCACTGCTCAGGTGCGGGGCCGACCCCCAGCCGCAGAGGCCCCTCAGTGCCCCAGAGTCCCCACCTGGTCTGGCCGGTTCTCCCTGCCCATCTTGCCCATTTCCCCCTTGGATCACTCATCTCCTCGTCTCCTTCCTTCTTCCCTCTTGGCTGGTCAACCTCTTATTCTGTTTTTAGGGTCTATCTCATCGAACCCCTATAACCCACTTCTGACCACTGCTATCCCTGCATGCCTTTCTTTAGGCAAACCTAACAGGAGCAAATCTCCAAAGTGATAAACCTGTAAGTCTGAGGAGTAATTATTCACTTCCTAGGAGACCTTCCTTACGAGGGTTCCTTTGGGGTCACGTATTCCATGCCACCCTGCACCCCACTATGTGTGTGTGTACGTCAACTGCTTTCTGGACCACCAGAGCACCCACCTCTGTACCCAGGCATGGAGTCCAGGGCTTAGTGTTAAGGAACATATTAGAATTTTGATGGAAAAAAAACGTGAAGACACAGTATCTGAATCTAAAGCAGGGCCTCAATGGGGTACACTTTAGGTAGAAGCAGAGACCTGAGTTTAGGGTTTTAATGTCCTTGCTTTGCACTTTTTTCTTCTGTATTCAAATAAGGATAAGGAAAGTGGGTTATAAAGACAAGATAACATATAAGCTAACCATCAAATTGTGCTGTGAGACCAGCATCATTTACTAAATGTCTGCAATGACCAGGAGCTTGACATGTATATCACCTCATTTACTGCCATCAGACAGGAAGAGACGGGTTCAGAGAGACTGCCCCTGGGCAGGCAGCTGATAATGACAGAACTGAACATCAGAGCAGGTCTCCACCCTCACTCCTAGCCTGAGTGGTCCTAGTGCCACAAACACACTGCCCCCTCCAAGGACGTGACTATTGCCCCAGGCAAGGGCCATCTTGCTGGTGTTTTCTGCCACTCTGTGTTCAGAACCTGCTTGACCCTGTTCTTCTACTCTACTCCTTCTCCCTGGCCTCCCCACCCTCCTCCCTCCACCTTTTCTTCTTATCCCAAAGACAAGCTGTCCTGTCCACTTCGCAATCTATTGGCAAACTCTAATATAGGGGCCCTCATTTGACCACAAAACGTAACCATATAGACAGTATGGGTTGTCCCACTTCAGGAGGCCTTTTATATTCATTTCTTCTGTGGCTGCAAATTCGGTATTTGACTTTAGACACTGCAGGCTGGGTTAAAATTCCCTGTGCTGGGGCGCCTGGGTGGCTCAGTTGGTTAAGCAACTGCCTTCGGCTCAGGTCATGATCCTGGAGTCCCGGGATCGAGTCCCACATCGGGCTCCCGGCTCGGCAGGAAGCCTGCTTCTCCCTTTCCCACTCCCCCTGCTTGTGTTCCCTCTCTCGCTGTCTCTCTCTCTGTCAAGTAAATAAATAAAATCTTTAAAAAAAAAAAAAAATTCCCTGTGCAATAGATACAGTATTTGGAGCACTACTATATTCAAATATTATATTTCATGCTGCTCAGAAACCAAATTCTGCGTTCCTGAGAAAGAACCATGCCTTCTCCACAATATAAATGCTTCATAATAGCATTTCCCCATTTCCAGCCATATAGTTCTAAGTCAAGTTTTTGCTCTATTGTTGATGCCGGTGTGCAAGTATACCCCTGAAATTTTTAACTGCAAAGTTCCAATAGGGCAGAATAATCAAATGCTAGCAAGTGTTACTCTATTACCCTGGGACTGTTCCAAAGCATCTGTCAGTTCAAAAGGCCCCCTTCCAGCTTAGATATCCTTGAGTCTAGCATGTATTTCTCCTGCAGGATGGTTCCAGATTCTAGAAAGGATTTTGAGTTCCCTTGGACACTAGGGGATAGCAGAGGAGGAAGCAGCAGAAGGTGAAGATTGTATTTGGAGCTGCCAAGACTCCCAGAAGTTGCCAAAGGCCTTGGCCCTCCCCCTGAATCAGCCATGCCTCTTCAGTTCTCTAGAAGGGGGCTTCAAAGAACCTTACAAGTGTGGCCTCAGAAACTGCTCATCACCCACCCCAGCCTAAACTCAGAGCCCAAGCAAGGTGTCCCAACAGCCCTTGATGTTTTTCCAAGTTGCCCAAAGAAGGAGAGCTGGAACAGGTGAGAACAACAGATGATGAAACTTCTCTGTCCAACACGGTCTTTCACTGGGACTAGACCAGCAGTTCTCAAACTGAGGTCCACGGACACTCTAAAGAACCCTAAGACTCTTGCAGAGATCTATAAGGTCAGGGGCGCCTGGGTGGTGCAGTAAGTTGAGCGCCCAACTCTTGGTTTCGGCTCAGGTCATGGTCTCAGGGTTGTGGGATCGAGCCCTGCATAGGGCTCTGTGCTCAGTGCGGAGTCTGCTTGGGATTCTCTCTCCCTCTGCCCCTCTGATCATTCCCCCCCGCCACAAAATAAACAAACAAATCTTAAAATAAATAAATAAAGAAGTCTATAAGGTCATAACTATTTTCATAATAATTCTAATATTTTTGCCTTTTTCACGGAGTTGACATGTGCACTGATGATGTAAAAGCCGTGGTAGGTATAGCAGCATAGAATGAGGCAGAGGTACCTTTTTCACTACCAGGCACTCAAAAGTTTGTTTTGTTTTGCTTTGTTTTGTTTTCTTTAGAGCCCATTTTCCTCAAGAACATACTTGATGATGCAAGAAAATACTAATTTTATTATACCTTAACTGCTAAGTATGTATCTCTGTCATCTTCTGTGTGATGAAATGGGAAGTAGGCACAAAGCTCTCTTGCTGCACACCAAATTATGATGATAGTGTCAAGGAAAATCACTTTTGTGGGGTACAGAGTGAATTGTAGCTGTTTTTGTCATGGAGCACCATTTTTACCTGAATGAATGACTGATAGACAAAACCATGGTTATTCACACTCGGATATTTGGCAGACATTTTCTGGAAAAGGAATGAAGTGTACTGACAGCACTTGTTTCCAGTGATAAACCTCAAGCTCTCAAGTCAAAAGTTAAAATTACGGAGAACCTGTAATTGTCACCACGCACTGGACGGTGTGCCAATAATTAAAGGCTTCTCGGTTGAGATTAGTTGTGATGTTAACAACTGTGATGATTTTTTTAAAATATCATATAATGAAATGTGTCAATATTTAGAAGATCTTCACAACTCAGTAAACCAATATTTTCCAAATGACCAATTCATAATGTTACAGAATCATGCATGGGTAAAAGAGCCATTCAAAGTACAAGATAAATGGGTGGATTTTAATGTTATAGAGAGTGAAAAGTTGATACTGTTTCAGATTCCAAACTGCAACTAACTTTTTTTTTTTTTTAAAGACTTTTATTTATTTATTTGTCAGAGAGAGAGAGAGCGGGCACAAGCAGGGGGAGCAGCAGAGGAAGAGGGAGAAGCAGACTTCCTGCTGAGCAGGGAGCCCGAAGTGGGACTCGATCCCAGGACCCTGGGATCATGACCTGAGCCGAAGGCAGACGCTTAACGACTGAGCCACCCAGGCGTCCCAAACTGCAACTAACTTTTAAGAACAATCTCTTCTTTGGATTTTGTATCAAAGAAGAATGTTTATGATTATCTGAAAAGGCTACTGAAATACTCTTCCTTTGTCCAACTACGTATCTTTGTGAGGCTGAAATTTTCTTTATAAAATTTTGTGAAAATAACATATCAACAGACTGAAGACAGAATCAAATATAAAAAAATAGCTCATTTCTATCAAGCCAGTCATGAAAGATATTTGCAAAAACATAAACAATACACTCTTCTTACCATTTACTTGTTTTTGGAAGTACAATTTTTTCATAAAAATGTTATTTATGTTCTTAATACAAGAGTTCACTATTGTTATTTTTGAAGGAATTAAGTAAATATTTTTTTAATTTCTCAGTTTGAATTCCTAACGTGGTCAACAGCAACAGGTACAACCCACATAAACAAGAGCACTTTGGGTCCCCATAATTTTTAAAAATGCAAAGATAGGGTTGTCCCCGATTTAGCAAATAAAAATGAAGGACACCCAGTTTGAGTTTCAGATAAATAAGAAATGATAATTTCTTATTTCACCGGTAAAAGTACCCGTGAAATATTTGGGACATACTTATACTTAAAAAATTACTTATTGCTTACCTGAAGCTTATCTGAAGTTAACTGAACATTTTTAAATTTTCTTTGCCTATTAAGATGGACTGAGCTCCAGAAGTTTGATTAACACTGCACGAGACCACACCCTTCACATCTGTGCTGAAACACTAAAACCAACATTTATTAAGCATCCACTGTATACCAGACCCAGTGCTAACTCCTTGACGTACACTACTTCCTCAGTCTCCCCCCAGTCCTATGTGGCAGGGATCTTACGACCCCTACTTTACAACGAGGAAACAAAAACCCAAAGAAGTCAAGTGAAGCTAATTACTGGTGGAAGGCAGGACTGGAACCCACCCCCTCAGTTGCCAAAATCTCAGCTTGTAACTATGAGGCTTAAACTGAACTCTGAATTAGGGGAGATTCCCAAAGATGATGGTTTTTCTGCATATTCGCAATTCAATCTCTGATGCTTCTCTCCTCTCTCTCTCTCTCTCTCTCTCTCTCTCTCTCAGCTCTCACACAGCTGTGTGTTCGGCTATCTGAGCAATGGTGAAACCCAAGGCTGTGTGGCAGGGAGTTCTATCCAGAACTGGCCATCAGCATTTTGGCCCAGAGCCAACTTCTCTAACGGACGCTCCCCTGGGCATGACAGCGGCATTGATCCAGGCTGGGAATTCTAGAATGGAGCAATGGTGCACAGGCACTGCTCATCACTATTAATTGGAAGCCACTGGGATTTGGTGCTGAGCTAGATTCATCCTTGAGAATAAACTGGGAATTTCTCCAAATGAATCTGCACCAACCGAAGCAAACGCAACCATTGTTGTAAGCAAGCCAAGGTCCTGTTTTTTGTACGACCATGACCCAGGCCACTGCATATATTTAATGAGGTCAGGCTCAACAGTAACAAACGAGGGAAAGTAAATTTTTTTATGATCCAGCACGGGGGCAAGGGTCTGCACTCACGGTGCCACAGGATCTGCAAATACGAAAAGTGAATTTGCCTGCAGCCAACTAGAGGCCCTGCCCCAATCACCAACGTAGAAAGTGGTAAACAGAAAGGGAGGGAGACAGATGCCAGTCTTTCATATGGGGGGAATTTCTTTAACAAAGGGAAGATTTACGTTTCAAATCTTTTTTTGTTTTGTAAATTTGGATTGTTATTAGATGCGAGGTAAACTGGACTATACTGGGGGCAGTTGTCTACACAGAAGCCGAGGGTGAGAGAACTCTGAAAATGAGCCTAGAGGAGGGAATGGGACAGGGGACGAGAAGGAAATGGGTACATCAGAAAAGGAAAAATGCCCAAATCTGGGTGTTGGATAAGTAAGAAGAGGTACATTTTAGAAACCAAGACTTGGTGAAGGCCTCGAGGAGGACAGGCCTAGGTGGAAAGAAGGTTTTGGGAAACCCAAGGGACATCCAAAGGAAAAGGGTCCTTGTTTTACTTTTAATACTCTCTGCTTTGTAGTTCGCCTCAGGCCCACCTGGCAGGGCTGTTCCCTGAGTTCAGACCCTGGCCCAGCCTTGCTCGCCCCTTTATCTGCTCGCTCAATCTGGATCCCCCAAGTGCTGAAAGGGCAAGGGGCAAGAGAAAAAGAACAAACTGAGAGGCAAGCCTGGGCTCTCTCCTTAGATAAGCTTAGGAGGTGGAGGATTCTCGAAGCTCTCCCCTTCAAAGGGCCTTCAGAATTCATTCTCGTGACTGCTGAATGTCAAGGAGGACACAGCCAGAAACTGGGACTCATCAACTTTCCAAACTCGGGGGGGGGGGGGCGGTTCCTGCATGAAGATTGTCTCCCTGTGCGCGTCCCCCGACTTACACGCATGTGCTCTCTCTCCTGCTCTCTCAAAGAAATAAATAAATCTTTTTAAAAAATTTTAAAAAATAAAAGTGAACACTCCATATGTATCACAAAACTGCAAACCTGGAAAAATCCGTTGGTATAGCCTACACTTGAACTGTTTACGCTTGAAGACACAGACCTACTTCAGTTAAATGAGATATTCCAAGTCACATACTAATGGGCAGAGGAACTGGGGCCACAAACTCCTGGTTTCCCAATTAGTTCTCTTTTTACTGTTCTACTTTACAGCACGTTGCCAAATCAGTACTAAAAATTCACGTCGACAGATGCTTCCAACGTACTTCCAACGTGCCCAGCACCGGCTACGCGCTCCAGGGACACAAAAAAGAGAGGAATCCTGCCCATAAAAGGCTTCTGGCCTCACTGAGAAAACAAAGCACACACAAACACATATATTCTATGTCACGTTGTTCCATAACTCTGCTCACTATGACAGCCAGCAGCCACATGGGGCTACTGAGCCCTTGAAATGTGGGTCATGTGACTAAGAAAGTGAACTTGTAATTGTATTTCATTTTAATTAATCGACATTTAAATAGCCACGTGTGGCTAGTGGCTACTCTGCTGGACATCACAGATCTAAAAGAAATGTTCGGGCGCCTGGGTGGCTCAGTCGTTAACCGTCTGCCTTCGGCTCAGGTCATGGTCCCAGGGTCCTGGGATCGAGTCCCACATCAGGCTCCCTGCTCTGCGGGAAGCCTGCTTCTCCCTCTCCCACTCCCCCTGCTTGTGTTCCTGCTCTTGCTATGTCTCTCTCTGTCAAATAAATAAATAAAATCTTTAAAAAAAAAAATAAATAAATAAATAAAAGAAATGTTCTAGGTCTGGGTGGAAACTATGTAACATACCTTCTGTCACCTGCCCCTCTTGTGTCACTGACCGGAACCACAACTGGTCATAGCACTCTTTCCCTCTGAGCACACGTGGGCTCTCGGGCTATTTTCAACAGCCTGCACCTGGTCGTATATAATGACATCTGTGTGCCCTCCTGATACAGATAGGGTGACAAAGGTGAGCTCCAGGGGGAAGGCCTTGAGCTGAGCCTAGAAAGATAGATTTGGACAGGTAAAGAGGAAAGGACAGAGTGTGAGCTCCGGGAGCAGAAGAGCGGAGTAGAGGAACCGGACAGAGTTCTCCTGGCTCTCAGACAGGGAGGATGCTACCCAGCAGGAAGGGAGGACTGGGCTGGGTGTGGTGGGAGATAAGCGGACAGGTACAGGGTGGGGCTGGACAAGGGGACCTTTGGATTCCAGGAGTTTGGACTTTTCTCAATAGGTGCCCCTGAAGCTTTAAGCAGGATAATGACTGGAAAAAAACCAAACATGTTTTAGGAAGGCAAATCTGATAGCACGCCAGAGAGTGGGTTGCCTGATGAATATATACATTCAGAGACCAGAAAGAAGGCTATTCCTCTTAATGGTTTTGAGTTTCCTTTAGGAAAGTCATACTTGTTTATCAGAGAAGATGCATAAAGCACAGAAAAGCAGGTATAAAATGAAAATCAGACCTCTACTGTCCAAACTCAACCAAGGTTGGCATTTTGCTGTAGTTTCTTCCAGGTTGGTTTTTATCCTTCCCTGGTTATTGCAGTAATTCAGGAATACAGTTATGACTAGAACTAGAAAGGGGGTAGGGTGAACAACGAGGAAAGGCCACAGAAGAAAGTTTTAAGTGAGGCAGCAGGATGCAGGGGAAAGAGCATTCGCATCAAGGGACCTGAATTCTAGACCTGGCTATTTCCATGGGCCTCCTCTCAAACTCCAGACTTGATTTCCTCACTTTATAATCAAGGTACCGGTCTCGGGGCGCCTGGGTGGCTAAGTGGGTTAAGCGTCTGACTCTTGATTTCGACTCAGGTCATGCTCTCAGGGTCGTGGGATTGAGCCTTGCACTGGGCTCCACACTGGGCGTGGAGTCTGCTTAAGATTCTTTCTCTCCCTCGCCCCCTACCCTCCCACCCCCACTTGCATGCCCGCGTGCACACTCTCCCTCTCTTAAAAAAAGAATCAAGGTACTAGTCTAGACCAACTTCTTAATCTATTCTTATTGGTGTCTCGTTAAGGGTAAGATGAGATTTTTGAGAATCTCCCCCAGACATAAAATGGAACTAAAATATGTATATATGTATGTTTGTGTGTATTTTAAGTGACTATCACCTAGAGACGGCCAGAGTTGTCATAAGACAAAAATGTTCCCCTGCTCTTGAAACCATATGAACAGCATCGAGCCTGCTGCGGTCTGTAAGATTTTAGGTGTAAAGTTATTAAGCTGTATGTTCTGAGCAGTGTTGTAGGGAGGAAGTACAGGCATGGTCCACAGGGCTCATAACGGGGTGGTGTGCACAGGGGATCCATTCTCAGCGAGGACCGCACCACGTAGTGACAGCGGTCTTCCTAGGAACCAAAGGATTCCTAAGGCTCCATCCATCTTCACAGACCACAGCGAAAGCAAAAACAAAAACAGCTGCTGGAGGACACAGATTATTTTCTCCTGACAAGGAAATATACCACCATTCGCCAGGTTAAGAAGCAACATCTAAACCAGTGTCTGTCCACAATGGACAGACACGAGAGCCAATGGCAAATTTTTCAAAAAGTACTAATGGCTGGGCTCCTCCTCAGACCAACCGAATCAAGAGTCTCAGGGAATGGCACCTGTCATTGGTGTGGGGTTGGTTTTTTTTTTTTAAGTTCTCAAAATGACTGAAACCGGAAGTACAAGCAGATGTCCCAGAGCAAAAATAGTTCAAGGGGCACAGGAAGAGTCTGGGATCCAGATCTGACTGACTGGTTAAGAGTTGGAGCCAATTCCTTAGTGAGGGGTAAGCGGAGGCCAGCATAGTACCCACCCGGACACTTTATCATTTGCATAGCAAACTCTATATAGTTTCTACTTCAAACTGTAGGATCTGTCATTTTCAGTGCATCCCCTTGTCATTTCCACTTAAGCATGTGTTAGCGAACTCCTACAGGCTCCGGCCAGTCAATGAACTCTGGGCAACGAGCCTGCTTTTTTCTGAGGATCCCTTGGCCCTGAGGAGCCACGAGCCCCACCTCGGTGTGGGGGCCAGCTTTGCCCTATGCCTGTGTGATCTTGTGCAAGTTACATATTCTCTTTTGTACCTCCCTTTCCTCACTTGCCAAATTGGTATCCTAACACTTTCTTTATGGGATTTTCGTGGAAATGAAATGAGGCCATCTGAGTAAGACACAAGTTAAGTAAAAGACTTCTTTCATGCCTAGAGCACGTGTAAGCGCGCTCAAGAAATGTTCACTGTCATTATGATTCCCATCATCACCTCTAGGGTTCCTTCTAACTACAATGTCTTACGACCTTAAGAATCCCTTGGTGACTGCACATGTGGAAATGAACAAAAATCAGTAGGTACCACCGACACCCCTAGATGTGAAGACCCGGTCTGTGTCCGGCCCCCTTTCGTGCCAGCCTGACTTCTCAACCACCACTCCATCCTTTGCTTGAGATGCCCCTTGTATTTTGCTGATCTTAGTCTTAGTTTCAAAAGGACCTCGCTTATTTTGCAGACACTGGATTTTTGCCATTCTTGATGAAAGCGATGTAGTTGTTTGTTACTGTTATCTTCTGGTGGCCCAGGCACCCCCCCCAATATGGCTGAAGTGACCGTCAGATACTCCATTCCTGCCTGCCCTTGCCATGGCAGCTATTCACACGGCTGGGGGAAACCTGTCTGAACCAACGCACGGCCCCAGATGAGGCTCCAGCTCAACACAACTGTGATGCATGTCTAATGACTGGTCTGAAGACCTTGTTCTTGGAAACTTCAGGGCTAACATTTCCTTGGTGCCCTTGAAATTTGCCTAAAGGTTCGATGCTGTCGTTGGCCACAGATGTCAGCCTCATGACGTTGGAGTATTCCTTCTCTCTGCCTTCTGGAGCACCAAACACCCTCCCACAAAACGTAAGGCCACCATCGACCTGTTATTCTGCCAAAAGACACACACATCTTGTTGATGCCCACAGTTTTCTTTTCCTTGTCCATGGTGGGAACAAACGTCTTCCTCTCAGGAAGACGGTCCTCCTTTTGTCGGCAAACATCCGCTCGTCTGCCATCTGTTATGGCTGAGTCACAGCCCACAACCCCTTTCTACCTTTTCAGTTTTGAAAACAGGTCACCTTGTTTTGCAAATAGCAAGTCATCAAGGAACAGGTTGCCAAAGGAACACTGGCTCTATGAAACTTTTGCCCATAGGAATGAAATAATTTTTAAAAGGGGAAATCATCCAGTTTGGGATTAATCACAAACTCCCTGTGGAAACCAGTTTTTCCAAACATATGTTTGTTTGGGTCCAGGAAACCAATCTCAGTATCATCTTGGTTATAGGAAATGTCTCGTTATGAAGTCCCAGATTGACCGTATCTACAAGAGGCTAAGTCTGAGTTGGGCCCAAATACTCTGACACCAAGTCCTGGAAAGTTCTTTAGTTTATATCAACATGGTAATTAGACATTGATAATTATAAACTGGAAAGGACTTCAGGGTTACTTCTGCATAGGTTCTCAACACCAGCGGGCTTCATACCTGAATTAGCACTGACGTTGAGCCGGGTCAGAGATCAAACAAAAGAAAAGGAGAGTAAGAGATCCTGATGAAAGGGCGATGAGTTTACTCTCTGGTACATCTGGATATAGGTGAGAAAACAGATCCACTAATTTCTACTGCATTTTCAAAAATGCCATTAAATATTTGAGTTTTGATGTTGCTTGTTCTAATGCACTCTTGTTTTATTGTTAATATTTCTTCTTAACTAAACGATTAAACTTTCATTCCCTCCCCTCCCCCCGGGAAGCTCTACGCCCAATATGGGGCTTGAACTCACGACCCTGAGAACTAGAGTCGCAAGTTCTACCATCTGAGCCAGCCAGGTGCCTCTAAACTTTCATTCTTAAACTCTTCTGGATCAAGGATCACGTCTGAGCAACTTTGTATCCCTCATGCACCTGCCCCAGTATCTTTCTTGTGGGGGGGTGGGGGGCGGTCCTTTGTAGGCTTATCAATTTGAATCAAATTAAATTCCAGGCCTTTTTCCCCCCTCTGTGTAGTAGTAAATTATATGGCACAAAGCAAACAGTAAGAAGTATTATGTAAGAGGAAAACATCCCTTCAATTTTCAGGTGAGGAAGTAGAAAAGTTGTGTTTAGAACCTGCCTTTGGAGACTGCCTTGAGCAGTGTGGGGTCATTTTGTGACAGGTCCCTATTAGTAGCTGATTAAACAAAAGAGAATCTCTTTCAACTCATTTTGCTTGACCTTTGCGTGTATGTTTTCCAGCAAGTTTCCTTCATATGGACCACATGAACTGTGCAACAGCTAGGGGATGACCTAGGTTCTATTGGCATTACAGTCTGCCTTCTTGGGAAATAATAATAATAATAATAATAATAATAACAATAATAATAATAATAATGGAAAGATCATTTCCAGGGATTTTGGAAGAACTGTTGCTAAGAAATCTGTTACTGACTAAATAAGAGCTACAATTCAGAAACATGAACAGCATGTTGCCACAGAAAACAATGTTTTTCGCAACCCACCTTCTCCTTTTCAAAAGCAACTTGCATTTCCAAGTTGCAGGTTAAACAATATCCACTTCTTAATTTATTAACTTACTTGGAAGGGGAAGCTAGGCTACGATGTGTAGGAAAGGGTCAGTACTCAAAACATCTTACTATTTCATGTCAAGTTTCCATCAGGAACTCCATAATATTTTTCTCCTTTGCCTTTCCTGGGGATCTCCACCATCTAACCTCTGATGCTCGTATCTTGATGGGGGAGCACAAACTTCCTGTGGCTTGAGAAAAATCAGGTAATAATCTAGATGCTACCTTTTTAAGAGGACTGGACAAAGAGGTCACCAAAAGTTCATACTAAAAGTTCAAATTTCTTTTTTTTTTTAAGATTTTATTTATTTGACAGAGAAAAACACAGTGAGAGAGGGAACACAAGCAAGGGGAGTGGGAGAGGGAGAAGCAGGCTTCCTGCTGAGCAGGGAGCCCGATGCGGGGCTGGATCCCAGGACCCTGGGATCATGACCTGAGCCGAAGGCAGACGCCTAACGACTGAGCCACCCAGGCGCCCCTCCCATTTCTTTATTATCAATCAAGGTCAGTTCTGTATGGAGAAAAGAGACCAATCTTATCTCAGACTGAGGTTAAAAAAAAAAAAAAAAGAAAAGAAAAAAAGAAAAATCTCCAAAAAAGATTATAAGCCTGTTAAAGAAGATCTGTCTAGCTCTGGTCACCCCCTGCACTAAACAGAACTCTCGAAAAATGACATCAAATTCGCCCATGATTAAGAAATGAGCAAGCCTGACACGGCTAATTCAATGGAATTGGGGTTCTGTGTGTGAATATATGTGTGTTTGTACATGTACATGTATGAATTTCTGAACCTGCCAGTTTAGTTTACTGACTAAAGTTCCTCAGCCCGGCCGTACTCTTGATAGAAATGTCAACATAGAACGCTAAGACTTGAAACCTGAGAATCTCATAATGGTCCAAAAATGGAAGCAGGGTCAAATAGCTGGACTCTGTTCTATTTAAACTATCTTTTTTTTGTTTTAATCTGGCATTTGGGTGGGTGGAATCATATACAATGCCTATGATCCCCCTTCCCTGATCACCTTCCTGTGGGAGGGTGGTAAGGGAAATTAAGAACATAGATTTGGAGAGAATTCAAAGGCTTCGCAAGAAAATGGGACCTGGGATCTAGCTCTAGGAAATAATGCTGATAGAGAAGGAAGAATCTGTCTGAACCACAAAAACAAAAAATCTGATCAGTCTGAAATCAATCTCTAAGGAGCTTTAAAGATCCTTCCACAAACTTGACTGAGTCCTTATTTTGCAACAGACATCTATTCCTCTGAAACCTTCTCTCCCTCTCCCTCTTGCCCAGTTAGGTCCATGCTTACTCCTTGAAGCTGACACTCTCCTAAGTTGAGACCCTCACAAAGGTTGTTTCTCATTTGGTATAGTCACTACCACCTGCCCCCAAGCTCCCTCTGCCTAGCAAGCCATTCTTTCTTCTTTGGGACTCAGAACACCACTTAGATTCCAAGAAGCCTTCCCTGGTGGTCACACCTTCTACTTAAGTTAGGTCCTCTGGTTTTAAACTCCCTGAACTCCTTACAATTCTTCAGCCCACTCATGACAAAAAAAAAAAAAGAAAAAAGATTGATTTATTTATTGCACCGAGTGTGGAGACCGACGAGGAGCTCGATCCCACAACCCTGAGATTACGAACTGAGCTGAAATCAAGAGTTGGACGTTCAACCAACTGAGCCACCCAGGCGCCCCTACTCTTTTTTTACTTAATGTTTGCCTTGGGACTACTAGACCAGCTTCCTGGGAGGAGAAATCTAATCTGTCTTAATCTCTTAATTACCCAATACCTAGCACAGACCCTGGCACATAGTAGGTGCTCAGAAAATGTTTATTAACCTATTTTCCTGGATCCATACTGATTTCAGGATTAGTATACTATCAATCATGGGGCCCTACAATATGGAGGTTATGCAAATCTTAAAAAGCTTATATAAACCAGATCCATGTGGCTGAAGGAATCCTGCACTTTCTAGGATACCGACTCTAGAAAGACGTATTTTCCCATGCATTTAACACAAATGTGGATTTGGATTCATTCACAGATAAATGGATGGTGACAAATCATTCTGGGGGCACAGCAAGAAGTTATCAGTTGTAAATCTTACAATGTTGATTGCTGGAGGGGAACCTGGCTTTGGATAAGAGTGTCTGATTTGGGGACTGGCTGCCTGGGAGGCTGCTCCATGATCTCACATGGGCTGTCCTGAGGTCCAGCACCACTGTTTATGAGGTCCCAGGGCTACGAATCTCAAAACCACGGTATGAAGTCACCAAAACAGTTAGTTCTTCTTTCAGGGTTAGAGTCACCAAAACAATTAGTTCTTCTTTCAGGGTTAGAATCATAAATTCTTTCTTTGAGACATACAAAGTTGTTACTGATTTGCTCTTTAACATGAAAACAGTCATTCCCAGGGCGCCTGGGTGGCTTAGTCGGTTAAGGTTAAGCGTCTGCCTTCGGCTCAGGTCATGATCCTGGAATCCCTGGATAGAGTCCCACGTCGGGCTCCCCGCTCAGTGGGGAGCCTGCTTCTCCCTCTGCCCCTCACCCCACTTGTGCTCTTTCTCAAATAAATACATAAGATCCTAGGAAGGAAGGAAGGAAGGGAGGGAGGGAGGGAGGGAAGAAGGAAGGAAGAAAATATTCATTCCCTAGCTCAAAAAGAAAAAAAAGCAAACCAGAAAACAAAAAACTTGTATTCTGTGAAAAATAGGAGGTAGAGAACACATAATGTTGGTCATTCAGGGATTATTCAGAGGAGTGCTGTATGTCACTGAATCTAAGTCTCCGTAAGATGCATCCCAATTTCAGACATGTTAAATGGTGGAGGACAAATGCATTCTAGAGTTGATGAAATGCAGTAAAAACTATAGGAAGAAATCAGTATTAAAAGAGTTTAAGCAAAGTCATTCAAATGTACCTCCTGTCATTCTTTGTGATTGTGGGAGTCCTCAGAGAGTACTCTGGCCTAGTTACACTAAGCAAACACCCAGAAGCAGAAACAGTATGTGCTGGTTTAAAAAAATAATAGTAATAATAAAGGATTAGCATCTGAATGTCACTATGTAATATTCACCTACTTGTTTCCACCCCTGGATTATGTTCAGTTGAACCATGGTAAAAATGAAGCCAGCCTGATTTACCAAACCTCCTCAGTGAGCCCAGGAAGGGCTGATCTCTTTTGGGTGACCTGATGCAAGGTGTTCCCCAAATGCCTGTGACCTGAGCTGGGAAATGGAAATAACATTATTGACCCAGAGACAGCTAATGAGGAGTATGCAACCAGCGGCTGCTGAGGGTAATGGAGGAGGGGGGGTAAGAAGAAATATGGGGTTTAATTACCATCATGCACCCTTTGTGTGCGCATGGTACAAGGAAAGCCTCATAACCGGGCCATATAGGAAATTTCCACTGGCCCAAATACACAGAGGAAAAAGGACTCGTACTTTTGCCAGTTCTGCAGTGCTATTCAGGTTCATATTAACTAAAAGGACATTCAAGGAAGAAAATCTGACTCTGATGAGTAAGGGGAAATGTCGGTAGAGGTGGTGTAACAAGAAAGGGAAGCTCCAAGGTTTGCCCACGTGCTCAAAACTTAGATCTACTGCCTGCCAGCTGGGTGAGCCCAGGCATTTTACTCAACTTCTCTGAGCCTTCTTTTTCTCATCTAATATGGGCCTAATATTACCCACCTATTAAGGACATTGTGACAACAGATAAGATGACAGATATGAAGTCTTTAGGGCCCCGTAGGAGAGAAAACCCGGCGAAGGACAGCTACAATTACGACGGTCACCGAAATTTCCTTTGGCAGAGACACAGTCACTTGTGTTCTTTTAGGGTAAATCAAACACTCAAAAAATTTGGAAGTATGTGCTGTTGGTGTTTTAAATGCTCCTTTACCAGTGGCGCCCGGGTGGCTCAGTGGTTAAGTGTCTGCCTTTTGTTCAGGTCATGATCCCAGGGTCCTGGGATCGAGCCCCGCATCGGGCTCCCTGCTCGGCGGGAAGCCTGTTTCTCCCTCTCCCACTCCCCCTGCTTGTGTTCCCTCTCTCGCTGTGTCTCTCTCTGTCAAATAAATAAACAAAATCTTTAAAAAAATAAATAAATGTTCCTTTACCTTTGAAAGCCCTAGAATATTCTATAACTATTCAGCTTCATCTTCAAGTAAATACATTTGATTGGCTAGGCTCTGTAGAGCAGATTTCTTAGGCCGCCACTCCACCAAGAAGGAAGAATACCCAACAGGAGTGTCACTCCCGCACCCTCCAAGAAAGACCACGAGGCCACAACCGCGTGCTGAGAAACGAAAGACTGAGCTCTGCTAACTCCTGCCGTCCAACTCAGTAATCGTTTGTTCCAAAGTTCTTCCCAACAAAATGGCCTAATTAACTAAGGTTGAGCTTTTGATTAACATACAGTGTTTGAAGGAACTTTGACCCACAGAAACTTGGCGTTTGACTTGCTTCTCTGAGTCCAATCTGTGTCACGAGTGCTGGTTTCAAGGGTAATAAAGGGCCCGGCTGTTTGCTCACAGCAAACGGAGGCGGTGCCAGGTCATTATGTGGCTTTTACCTCTACTGTCCACTGACCTCAGAGCGAAGAAAAGGGTTGCAGCCCAGATGTCGGTTTTGGGAGTGCACAGAATGAAAGGATATATATTTCCAAAGAGAAAAGCACCTAAATTCTACTTGGTGTTTTAACTGAAGGTCAGTTGTTTTAAGAAACATGAATATGGTCCCAAGATCAAAGTGATCGTCGCGGAGATCAGGTGTCTGAGCAGGTGCACGATGTGTCCATCCCGATTCTGCCTTGGTGAGCAAACTGCTCTCTGATGGTTCCTGCCTTCGCCTTTATTACCTTGTTACAAAACGCGCATAAGACACCCAGGAGAGACCACAGTAGTTGAGAGTTTGTGTTTCTGCCTGTTATGAGATGAAGTGTCCTCCCCACCCACCCAAATTCATATGAAGTCTTGACCCCCAGTATGTCAGAAGGTGACTGTATTTGGAGACAGGGTCTTTACAGAGATAATTAAGGTTAAATGAGTTCATATGGGTGGGCCCTCATGCAATATGACTGATGCCCTCATAAGAGCAGATTAGGACACATCCACACAGACCAAGGGACGACCGCGTGAAGACATAGCAAGAAGGCGGCCGTCTGCAGGCCAAGAAGAGAAACCTCAGAAGAAACCAAACACAATGACACCTTGATCTTGGACTTCCAGCCTTCAGAACTCCAGAACTGTGAGAAAATACATTTCTGTTGTTTGAGCCCCCCAGTCTGTGGTACTTTGTTAGAGCAGCCCTAGCTAACTAATACCTCCCTGCACCCCTCCACCTTCTGTCCCAGGACCAGGCAGGTACATATAAGGGAAGTACACTAAGAGCAAGAAACAGGAGTAGGGTAGACGGTGGTGAACAGGAGACAGCAGGCTCTATCTACAGGTATTAAAAATACTGGGAGGCCATACAAAGTATGTCCACGGCTTGATTATGCTGGTGACCCTTCGGTTTGCAATACCTGGGCTAACCCAATGCAATGTGACATTTAAAAACACCCACTGTTCATGCTTTCGATAAATATTCATTGAACACCTACTACAGGGCAGGCTCTAAGCCGGACACCGGGCAGAGCAGTGGTGAGTAAGATAGGCGTCTTCTCTGCCTCTATGGTACAGAAAGGTCTGGATGGGGAATCCAGGTGCTGAGCTAGGCTTGAAATGCACAGAGGTGGGGGGAGACCATTATAAACTAATGTGACACAGGGGCAAGGGGAGAGTGGGAAGAGGACGATTCCAACTCTGTAAAGGTTAATCGAGGAAGGTAAGAGCCAAGTTCTGAGGGTCTGGCAGACAGGGATAATGGAGCAGGAGAGGGCATTTTCCAGACAGAAGGAACAGCCAGTCCCTGGGTTGTGGGGACAGGAGAGCACAGCATTGTTGGAGAATGACAAGTAGCTGGACTGAAGGTGGGCCACAGAGAGTAG
Organism: Halichoerus grypus; assembly: GCF_964656455.1. Lineage (NCBI taxonomy): Eukaryota > Metazoa > Chordata > Mammalia > Carnivora > Phocidae > Halichoerus > Halichoerus grypus. The sequence continues at coordinate 33,294,075 of NC_135714.1, forward strand.
CAGGGCATAGAGCTAACAAGGCCAGGAACCAGGAGCTCACGTTTTATTGCACAGTGAACACTGGAGAATTTTCTTCAGGAAGGTGACATTACTGGGACTGCATGCTGGAAAGATCGCTCTGACCACAATGCAGAAGACGCTCAGGCAAGGTGACCCATCAGGGCAGGAACCAGCGAAACAGACACAGGGATACTTGGTGGTCAAGGTCAGGGAGGCAGAATTGGAATCATCATGGTGTTCAACCGTGGCCATGGGTGACACTGCCCGGGGACATTATGTTTGTAAAGAGAAGCGCTGTTTTTTGTTTTTTGCTGGATTTTTTTTTTTTTTTTAAGCCAGGAACTACTTTGATCAATGAGATCATGTGTTTCTTAAGAAACTTTGAATTTCATTTATCTTACATTTCACATGAGGAAACTAACTCCACTCATTCTTTTTAGCCATCAAAGCCATGTGTGACTATACCTCAGTTTCCCTATCTGTAAATATGGGTGATAATGGTACTTCCCTTAGAGGGAGGATTTCTTGAGCAATAAATGTTAGCTATTATGAAAGCCTAAATAAGCTTTAAAGAACAAATGGATAATTAATGCCTGGGCAATTAAGGACAGTGCTCCCTCTCAGTGAATATGAGCCAGGTTAAAACAACAACCACACCGCAGAGTAAAAACTTATATAATTGCCTTGGAAAGGAGCTGCCTCTGATTCCCTGGGTGTCCCCAGAACTCTCACACAACCTCTTAGACAAGCCTGAATATTTGTGCATCTCCATTACTTTAAATTTATAAAAACACTTTGTCTCAGGTAAACATTTTTCAAAGATTAAAGAGTCAAGGGGATGTGGGACCTGCAAAAGGAGACTGACTGCAAAGGGGTGCTAGAGAACTTTCTAGAGAGATGGACATTTCTTTATCTTAATTAGGGCAGTGGATCCACGGCTGTATGTGTTCCACATATCACTAAAAATGCATGCATTTTATTATATGTAAATTATATTTCAGTAAAGACAGAGGGCTGGAAGCCCGGGAAAAGGGGGCATTTAAGGGGAAGCAGATCCCTAGTCCAAAGAGGAGAAAATAGATTTGTGTGAAAGACTTGCCTTCAATCTTTTAATTTCCAAAAACATCGTCTCTTTGAACGGACAAAGGTGGCTAGTAATGTAAAAAGAGCTTCCTTATGCAAGAAACATTTTGAACAATTCAGAAGTCTTCCCCCTCGCTATGCCCTGTCTGAAGAGCAGCACTTTTTACCCCCAGATTCACTGCACAAGCTGCCCTCTTGTGGCTTTGACATAGATCTCAGCACAAACTGGACAGTTACTAACTTAGGTAGCAAATCCCAGCCTGCCACAGATATTTCTCAAGGGAACTGAGGGTGGGCGTGAGGCCGCTTCCACCATAAGAGTGTCCATGGGGCATCACAGGCCTGCGTCACAGCTGAGTGTTAAATACCTAAGAAAACAAGGTTACCACAAAATACATACGGTTTGAGGCTGCCAAGTTCAAAAGACCGTTTGTCGCAGTTAAAATTGTTGCTTAACTTTAACATACTCTAGTATGCACTTTCACTTTTGCAACACAGAATCCGTGTACCAGAAGCCAAAACAAGATGGGTGTCAAGAAAACAGAACCGAAAATTTCAGTTCCACCACCTTTGTACAATATTCCCGAGGTATCTTTGTACAACGAAAGAAAACCATGGCCGCCGCCAAGCCACCCTACCCAAACACGGGCTTCTATTAACATGGGCATGCAGGGAATCTAGATGTGTTAGAAAACATTAAAGCATCTGTTTCAAAGAAAGAAGGGAGGGAAGCAAGAAGCAGACGAGAAGGAAAGAAAGAAGGAAGGGAAGGAGGACTGAAGAGCCTAACTTTTCAAAAGTTGCACTGAAAAAGATAAAAGATGGGGCACCTGGGTGGCTCCGTCAGCTAAGTGTCTGACTCTTGATTTCAGCTCAGGTCATGATCTCAGGGTTGGGAGATGGAGCCCTGCATCGGGCTCCGCGCTGAGAGTGGATCCTGCTTAAGATTCTCTCTCCCTCTCCCTCTGTCCCTCCTCCCCCACTTTCTCTCTCTCAAAAAAAATAAAAATAATAAAAGATAGCACAAGAATTAACTCAAAAATGGCAACATTTTCCCTTTAGAAAGCAATCCATCTTCATACAAGACCTTTTGTAAAAGGAATATAGAGAGAAAAGATAGATGCTATTATCTCAACTGTTAAAATTTGAGTCCACATACAGTAGTAGTATCAGGTTGGACTAAATGAACTTACACCAGGGTTACACTAACCCCTGATAAATGACTTCTGAATCCGTATTCTAGTACAGCAATCTTTTTTTTTTTTTTAATCCCATCATGTCACTTCCCTTCTCAAAACCTTCCAATGGCTTCTCCTTACACTTGGAATAAAATCCAAAGTCCTTCCCAGGGCTCCCCTCCAGGAGCCTGCATGGCTCTATTTCCCTTCTGCCCCTTTCCCACTCCCTTTCTCCTTCTAGGCACACCACCAGCGTCCTGGCTGTTCCTTCAACTTGCCAATTCTTTCTCACCTCTCTGCCTTAGCACTCATAGTCACCCCCGCCTGGAATTTCCTTTCCCAGCCTTTCCTGTCTGGCTTTCTCTCTGACTAGATTCAGGTATCTGCTCTAATATCACCTCCTCCAAGAAGTCCTCCTTGACCACTCTTTGAAAACATCCCTCTAATCACCAACCCTGCACTCTCTCTTCTTTTTCTATCTTTTTTTCTTTGCACTTATAATTATCTGAAATTATATTATGTATTCATTTTTATCATTTTTATTATCTCTGTGCCCTAATGAAATATAAGCTCCACAAAAGGGGCTTTCTCTCCTAAAACAGAGTCTAAAACTAGTCAATACTCATTATTTGAGAAATGAAATATCCCTGCTTGCAAAGATAATAAACCCAAATGAAACATGCTCCAACACAACAAATCCTTCTTAAGGTCTACCTGAATATGAAGCCTCTCTTATTGCAACAAAAGTCCCTAGCCTTTACTTGAATCCCAGAGTGGTGGACAGTGGTTGACCAGCAAGCCAGTTCAGTAATTCTTTAGGACCACAGACTTTTGAAGGTAAAATGGGGCTTTAAAAAAACTTATAACCTACTCCAACCTTTTTTCTTTTTTTTTTTTTTAAGATCTTATTTTTAGGTAATCTCTAAACCCAATGTGGGGTTCGAACTTACAACCCCAAGATCAAGAGTCACACACGCTACCAACTGAGCCAACCAGGTGCCCCTCCGGCCTTTGTTCTGAAGGTAAGGACATAGGCTCAGAGAGGTTGGCTGGTTTCTCCAGGCTCACACAGAAACAGTGAACCTCACTTAAAGCACGCACAGAGCCTGCCACATTCATTTCTATAATCTCAGGCCCCAGCACAGTGCCTGGCACATGGAATACGCTCAGCAGGAGTGTGCTTGAGTAACCAACTGCCCTCAGTCCTGCCATCAGTGCTCATTCAACAGAACTATACTTCCTCTCGTGACTGTCTCAACTCTAATTTCCTGCCCGAGAACCATTTCCAGTTATGTGGGTCACGTGTCATGATTTCCTGTCCCCTCTCCTTTTACAATGCAGTTTGACAACGTACCAAGCACAATAGTATATCTGGGGGATGGTTTGATTCTAACAGAATTCAAATAGCCCAGCATGGAAAATACCTAGGAAAAAGTAGGGATAGGCAAAGCAATCATTAAAAAAAAAAAAAAAAAAAAAAAAGGACAAAGAGCGGGCAGTGTATGTGGCCGCAGGCGCCATGACTGAGGTGCAAGGCAGGGGTCCTGTCTGCCTGCCATCTGTCTTCCTGCGGCACCTAGCACTGTGACTCGCACACAGTCAAGGCCCATTGGTTGGGAGGGAGAAGAGAAGAAAATGACACGTAGGTCGAATTTCTACTCAGTCTACAATGGCTTTACAATCACAATAAGTGGGCTTTATAGTAACAGGTCACACCTGCTGGGTGCCTGTGGCCTCAGCACTTCACGTACGTCTTTCCACTGAATCCTCCCGACATACACGTCACCTGTTAAGGGACACACTACAGCTCTGAAAACCAAGTATGTTTTAGAAGTCATCTAGCAGCCATATCTAGACTCTCCGGACTCAAACCAAGACTCTAAAGACTTCCTTTCTTCCAATATGTCTGAGTATCCACAGGCTTTGCTGCAGAAACAGTGATGTGTTTGATGATAGGATGTTGCCCCAGACCCGGCTAGTAGCATTAAGCAGAATACCTGCAACATATTATCTTTCTAAAATCTGAAATATTCCAGATTCCAAAAACACCTCTGACCCGGCAGGCTGTCGGGCGACAACGTCTCAGACCTACACTCCCGCAGAGAAGTGAGCTGTCCGCGGCCACAGAGGTAGGCAGCAGCAAAGCCGGACTCCAACCCAGGCAGTCTAATTCTGCAGGTCCTGCTTGAGGCCACATATTATCCTGTCTCTAATCGGTGAGGTCAGTGTGAGCTGAAAAGTAATTATTACCTCAACTATTTCCTGATATAGCTCCAGGAAACAGGGTTCAGCAAGGCAAAGGGCCGGGGTGAACCTGTGATGTCACGCATGACGTCCGACCTGGACTAGCGAAGACTCCAGCTAATGAGAGCTCAGGGACGGTCACGTGAGCACAGTGGACTTCTCAGGAAGTCATGGTCACATTGAGGAAGAGAGCATTCAAAGGTTTTGGCGATCAAAAGTTTCACCTCTCTGAAAGCCTCCCCAGGAGCTTCTGGGAAACATTGAGGCAGACCTGCTAAGGATCTGGGGTGATTTTCCTACATTCTTTTGTAAAATTACTCTATGAAGTGGGATGGGAGAGCTGTGGGTGAGGTGTGAGCAGGAGAATGTGTAAGTGGGAAGGGTGTGTGTGTTTGTGCATGCATGGACGCATATGCTCACTACAAACGGACTTTTTCCTAATGTCCAGAATGCAAAACAAGTATAAACTGTGTTTTAGCTTTTATCTCTATCCTCCAAACTAATTATTTATGGAAATAAAAGGATGCTACTTAATGTGGGTCAGCAGTAGTCTTACTTCAACAAGTACTTGGGGTAAACTCCATTCTTGGGCTAAACTCCATTCTTGCCACTGCCCACTTGGGGTAAACTCAGTTCAAATACTTCTTCCTCAGGGGAGCCTTTTCTAACACGCCAAACTGATTGTTCCCCTCCCCCCCATTCTCTCTTACTTCTTGATGTAAGCTTTCTCTCCTAGGGCTCATCATGATCTGCAATTAAATACTAATTTATTTACATAAATTCGTAAATAAACCCATAAATTAGTAAATTAGTAAACCCATAAATGGGTTTATTTATTCACTGTCTGGCTGTCTCCAACCAGAATGTAAGCTCCCTGAGGGCAGGACCCTTGCCTGTTCACTTACTTCCTTTTTTTTTTTTTTAAAGATTTATTTATTTGAGAGACAGAGAAAGAGAGTGCGCGCAAGCTCACGCACAGTGGAGGAGGGGCAGAGAGAGAAACCCCTCAAGCAGACTCCCACTGAGGACAGAGCCTGGCTTGGGGCTCGATCCCGAAACCTGAGCAGAGACCAAGAGTCAGACGCTCAACAGACTGAGCCACCCAGGCGCCCCCATTTGCTCACTTCTGTACCCCTAGCATGTAGCACAGCACCTGAGACACCCTAGTAGGTCAAGGGGTATTTGTTGAATGAATGAATGAGTCTAGAAGAGTCTAGAATTTCACAACAGAAAACCAGGAGTTGGCCAGCACTTCACCCGCAGACACGAACAAGACCTTCCGTCACCTGCGAATTGCGAATGCCTTACTGCCTGGAAAATTCTATCTGGCAGTTCATCATATACCGCCCTGTGACAGTGTTTTTCCTATGGTTTTGAGTTGTTGCCTCACTTTATTATTCTTATTTAACTTTTAACCTGTTTAAAAGGTTAAACTGAAGCCCCAAAGTGCAGGAGAGTGTCAAGTGAGAAAATCTGAAGTGAACATTGAAAATTTTATCTGAAAAAAAAAATTTTTTTTAATGTGTCAAGAGTGCCCAGGAAGACTGAGTCGTTTAAATATATAAAATATAGGTTCTAACTCTGCTCATGCAAGCGACCAATACAAGAGCAGAGAAAATCTTAATTCAGCAAAGTTCTTTCTGGTTTCATGAAATATCCTCTCTGCCATCCTTCAGGTCCCACCCAAATCAGGAAAACTCTTGGTGGCACAAAAGCAGGATTTCTCTTGTTTTGCTAAGTCAGGCCCTTTATTACTGGGTAGAAAGAACACTTGGTCCTGATTTCTCAATTCCTCATTCCTGCTAGCAACACAAAATATGCCCTAGCTCCAATTCTCAAGCACACCAAACCACAAATGAAATAGATCTCAGTGTTTCTTCAGTCTATATACAGATGACCCTCGAACAACGTGGGAGTTAGAGAGTTAGAGATGTTGACCCCCTACAAGGCCAACAATCCACGTATAACTTTTGACTCCCCCCAAACTTAACTACTAACAGCCTACTGTTGAACTGAAACTCACCGATAACACACAGTCAATTAACACATATTTTGTAGGTTATGTATATTACATTCCTATAATCAAGTAAGCTAGAGAAAAGAAATTTACAGTACTGTACTGTTATGGGAAAAAATTAACGTATAAGTGGACCCATGCAGTTCAAACCCGTTTGTTCAAGGGCCAACTGTATTTCAAGCAGTTTTTTTTTTTTTTAAGATTTTATTTATTTACTTGACAGAGACACAGCGGGAGAGGGAACACAAGGAACACAAGCAGGGGGAGTGGGAGAGGGAGAAAGCAGGCTTCCCGCGGAGCAGGGAGCCGATGATGCGGCTCGATCCCAGCACCCTGGGATCATGACCTGAGCCAAAGGCAGACGCTTAACCGACTGAGCCACCCAGGTGCCCCTACTTCAAGCAATTTTTAATGTTCACTTTCTTTCTGGTCACATTTATGATAGATGTTAGATGGATTAGCAGGTAAGTCTGTGAATCATTCACCCATAGCCAGGCACTCAACTTTGGCAGCACCCTGTTCTCATTTTCTACCCCGGCTCTCACAGAGGCACAACAGTTAAAAACCAGACCAGTCAGCTGAAACGATGTTGTCAAAACACAAACCAACCACTGAGAATTTTCAGAGTTGCCAGGAATTTCCTAACATGGCCAGAGTCACTGACAGTGAAAGGTTTCACCCACATCACCTGCAGAATCTGAATCCCCTCCACGAAAAGTGCAGAAAACCCCTAAAATGCACGAAGCGCTCACTCAGGTCAGACTTCAAAATGAAAGGGCATGGAAATTCTGTGCTGTGGCTGTCTCCGTTTTCCCAGGGCACAGGTGTCCCAAAGGCGTGAGATTTCACGTGGTCCCGAGCTCTCTTCCCACCCTCATTTGACCAACAGAGCTCAAAGCGTACTTGCTGGGTTGAATTTTTAGAACTAATTGGAGCTCATGATATGACCAATTCCTCAGATGGAATGACACATGCCCTGGGTCTCCTGGGTCTCCTGGCTCCCAGTGTAGCCTCGGGGTGGCCCCGGCAACCCCTCCCCCACCTCGCCCATCTCAAGTTTGAATATATTTTGTGCCTTGTAATGATCTATGTCCTCTTTGCTGACCACCGTAACAAATCAAAAGTTGATGCCGTTCCCTTTCCTTTCATCACTTACCATATTTTTTTTTTTTTTTAAAGATTTTATTTATTTGACAGAGAGAGACACAGCGAGAGAGGGAACACAAGCAGGGGGAGTGGGAAAGGGAGAAGCTGGCTTCCCGCGGAGCAGGGAGCCCGATGGGGGGCTCGATCCCAGGACTCTGGGATCATGACCCGAGCCGAAGGCAGACGCTTAACGACTGAGCCACCCAGGCGCCCCTCACTTGCCATATTTTTAACACTGGCTATGTGCTGGACACTGCATTAAGTTTGGGGCGCCTGGCTGGCTCAGTCAATGGAGCGAGTCTCTTGATCTCGGAGTTGTAGGTTTGAACCCCATGTTGGGTGTAGCGATTAGTTAAAAAAATAAAAATCTTTAAAAAAAGCAGACCGCGTGTCTGGTTTTAATCCTCCCGACAACCAGGTGAGGTGAGAACTGTGAAGCCCACTTTCAGTGAAGGAAACAGAGGGGTTTTTGTTTGTTTGTTTTTTGTTTTTTTGTTTTTACCAGTCTGAGGATTTAATTAACCAGGAAAGGCTCAGAGAGATTCTCTTGTTTAAAAAAGTCTCCTCAGAGGTAGGCTGAGACTTAAAGCTTGGTCTTTTCTGGCATTATTCCATTGTCTTACAATGAGAGATCCTCCCACTAGGAGACCAGAAATCTCTGCCATTCATCCATCGGGTCAGTAACGTTTATTAGTGGTCTACAATGCATGGTGCACTCAATAGCTTGAAACCCCTTTCTCCCATTCTACAATACACCAAATTTTACATTTTAGCATCTCTCAACTAGCCAGTGTATCTATTTTCTCACTTTAAAAGCTATTATTAAGTCAATTTTATGTCTTACAATCTACCGTCAGATTACAATGAAGGGAACAAGCCCCCTGAGAGACAATCTTCAGAACCCACTAGATTTAAAGATATGCAAAGTCAACTAGAAGGAGACCACTTGGTCTGCCTGGCTCCATGATTGTAAGATTCATATAATTAAAGAAAAACTGTGACTATCAGAGGGAGGGGTGGTTCCCCGTTGGAAGCCCAGAAAAAGCTGGACAGATAAAAGTTGCTCCAATGGAGCACAGATCAAGAGAGGAACTTTTTTGTTTGTTTTTTAAAGATTTTATTTATTTATTTATTAGACAGTGAGAGAGAGCACAAGCAGGGCGAGGGGAGAGGGAGAAGCATGCTCCCCACTGAGCAGGGAGCCCGATGCAGGGCTCGATCCCAGGATCCTGGGATCATGACCTGAGACGAAGGCAGATGCTTAATGACTGAGCCACCCCGGTGCCCCAAGAGAGGAACTTCTAAAGTCACTGGACTTCAGAAGCTTCCCAGTTCCAAAGGTAACATGAGCCTACTGTGAAACAGACTGAGGCTGCCCCAGGTCAGGGAGGTGGGTGCCATAAAATTTGAGATCCCTCTCCTCCAGCTCTAATTCCACGTCACCCAGCGGTCTCCTGAGCATGGTTTGCCTCTCCCTGTATGCCTCAGGTTGAGAGAGAACAGACTCATTTCCCAAAAGTAACCTTATTTTCAATTGATAACATATTGATGGAGGGCCTGTTACAAGCCATCACTGTGTTAGATGTTCAGCCACATCTTCTGCCCCAGGGTCTTATACGGGGAGAACTTCTTATCCCCATGGTACCCCTCATAGAGCCCTCTTCTGAAAGGTTGGGGACCACTGCACTAGTTTCTCAAGCTTGCCCATCACCTGGAGAGCTTGTCCAAACCAGATTCCTGGGCCTTGCTTTGGACCTTCTGCATCAGCACCACCAAAGGAAGGGTCTGGACATCTCTCATTTTAAACAGTGTTCCAGCAATTCTACTCATTGGACAAGTTTGTTGACCCAGTTCTCCGGCAATTCATTTAGCCTATTGTGTAAGAGGCAATGTATTCAATGTGATACACTGGGGATTCAGAGTTTTTTTTAAAAATCTTGATAAATAATAGTACAAGAGCTTTTATTATAACCAAGGCCCCTTTTTCTTCATTCCTTTGCCCCAAATCCTACCAAGTGTAGTCCCAGAAGCTTACATCCTGTCCCAATGAAATCCCACATGGCATAACATTCAGAAGATCAGCTAATGGTAATATTCTGAATGCTAACAAATGCTTAGACCATTGCTTTGAGCAAATGGGCTCTTAATATTTTTTTCAACAGCCAGGCATGGCCCTTTCCAGGCCAAAGCCTATAAGGTTTTTACGTGCACAATACAGTGCTCCTTACAATATATTGGATAACATATACACAGACATATAACTTGTCCACAAAATAACTGCTTTCTACTTATGACTACTCCCTAGAAACTAAAACTGGTTTCACAGATATATTTTCTCCATTTGGAATAGTTTTGGCTCAATATATAGGACTGCTCAGAAGCAATATTATTCTTAGACAAGGCAACATTGATGAAGAATTCATTGCAAGGAGTAAGAATCGTATTTGGTGCATGTGAAGATCCAAATGCCATATTCCAAAGAAGGTGAAGTTCAACGATAAGGCAGCATAAGCAGGCAGTTTTAAATTATCCAGAGTGAATGGGTCCATGTGTTATATTAGACTGGTATTCTTTAGCCCTTCCTTGTTTCTAAAAAAAAAAGATTTATTTATTTATTATTTTAGCGCGCGCATGTGCGCGAGAGAGACAGAAAGAGATAGGGCACGCAAGCAGCAGGGAGGGGCAGAGGGAGAGGGAGAGAGAATTCTCAAGCAGACTCCCCGCTGAGCACGGAGCCCCACGTGGGGCTCGATCCTAGGACTGTGAGATCATGACCTGAGGTGAAATCAAGAGTGCGACTCTCGAACAAATGAGCCACCCAGGAGCCCCCTCTTTAGCCCTTCCTAAAAATCAAAAGTTCATTTTTATGTGGTTGCTGACCTCTGAGCTGTTCACCACCCAATGAGGCTGACTCTAAATCCTTTGCTTCATAACTAGCATTTAAACAATGAACACTCTGACGATCTGCAGAATTTTCCTTTTTTTCTTTTCTCCAAAGATTAAATGACTATAACAGCTGTAAAATGCTCTCTAAACTTTGTGCTTGCTGTAATTATCCTGTAGGATCTCCAGAGGCCAAATTCTTAGAATCATGCCATTTTAAACCAGTGAAATACCCCAGCTATCTACTAGTTGATCCAGATAAGAAAACTGAGATTCAGGCAGGTGACCTGCCCAAGGTCACATGGCCAGGCAGTGTGCAGCTGGGCCCAGAGAGAGGCCTCTCCTCCCACTGCACGCATGATGGTACCCAGAGAAGGTGGTATCGAGCAGGCAGAACCTCGGTGGACTCAGCACCATGCTAACCTTCCCCCCTGGTCCACTCTTTGAACTTGCCTAATCCAGAGAGGTAACAAACACTCCTCCCATTATGGCTCTGTTACCAAGTCTCCTTCTTTTTTCTTTTTTTCTTTTTTTAAAACTTGTATTAAGTTTTTATTTTAATTCCAGTATAGTTAGCATACAGTGTTATATTATACACTGATACAATGATTCAACAATTCCATACATTACCCTGTGCTCATCATGACAAGTGCACTCCTTAATCCCCATCACCTGTTTCACCCATCCCCCCACCCAGCTCCCCTCGGGTGACCATCAGTTTGTTCTCTATAGTTTAAAGTCTGTTTCTTCGTTTGTCTCTTTCTCTCTTTTTTCCTTTGTCCATCTGTTCTGTTTCTTAAACTCCACATATGAGAGACATCATATGGTATTTGTCTTTCTCTCACTGACTTACTTCACTCAGCATTATACCTCTAGTTCCATCCCAAGGCTGCTTCTTGAAATTTGACAAAAGAGAGATGGCATCGCAGGGATATGTCCCCTAAGCACATCCTTCCAGAGGGCACATTTACGACTGGAACTACCTGATGTCTTTGGAAGTAAAAAATACAAGGCATAGAGGTCCTTGCCTTCTATGGGCCACAGCAGACCACGGTTGCCACACTGCAGTTGGGTGTGACCATTTGACTTGGCTCGAGCCAATGGATAGAGAGGAAATGATTTGTGTGTACCATGATGCCTGGCCCTAAAATCTACCACACACTCTCTTCTAGGCTCCTTCCTCCTCTAGCAGACGGGGATAACAAGGCCCAAGCAACTCTGGACATCATGTGTTGGAAAAGGCAAAGCCACTCTCGGTCTGGATCTCCAAATGAGTTCATGGAAGTAAGCCACCCTGCCAACCCACATACCACCAGGGCTACAAGAAATGTATTTCTATTGAGTAAGCCACTGATATTTTGGGATCTATATGTTACTGCTACTTAGACTCTCCTAACAAGTATACAGGGAATCTCTGAAGAATGGGAAAACTGTGGCTTCAAAGCAGGAGAAATAAACAGCACAGGTAACACATCTGTGGATTTATCATCAACCACAACACAAGAAGAAGGAATCAACAGCATTTGGTGAAGAGTAAAATCTACCATACTTAGTTTCCTTCTAGAATACTAGAAAAATCCCTATCTTATTTTTCAGAAAAGTTCATTTATAAGTTGCTTTTTGAGACACAGAATGCCTTTTCCAAAGAAAGAATGTTAGGAATGATGTTCAAAAGTTCAACCAAAAAATCTTTTTTGCCCAAGTGCAATGGAAATGATTCTAAAAGTAACACCAGGCTTGTGGGCCTCTGAAGCCTGAGGATCCTCTCAGCAGGCAAAAGAGGCTGGGGAAGAAGGGAGAGAAGAGCTTCTAAGCAAGGGGCCCAGGGGCTGAATGCCTAGAAGGAAGGCTGGCCCTGGCATGAGTGGCTTGTGTAGGCTGGGTACTGGGAGTGGAGATAGGGCTGGAAACACTTCCTCTAGCAACCCCAGTCTTGGTGAGAACACAAAATCTGTCTGTCCACAGACGTAACATTCCTCATTCTGTACTTTGTCAAAGGAGGCAATGAATTCAGCCAAGCCTCCACAGCGTTTCTGATTGGATACCAAATGGCAGTTTCATTAATAAGCTGTGAAGTTGTTTTCTCATTCATCCTGAGCTGCCCCAGTGATGCTAAGTAGTTAGTACTCAGCATGAGACTTGACACTACAAGGCAGCGTGGTTCAGAGCAAGAGCACCTCAAGGGCACAGACACACACATCTACCAACCAGCTTGGTGGTGGAGCACGGCTCTGATGCCCCTGCTCGAGTGGGCATTAACCTCTTACTTGCTGGCTTATGGGCAGGTCCAGGGAGGCCAGGCTGGGGGGAGAGGGGGTAGGAGTTCACGTGGGAGGCGTGGAAGAACATCTGTCCACCAGGAGGTACAGAGAGATTTCAGTATTTTAACAACCAGCATGGCTGTACCAGTGCACACAACTATTTATCAGCCCTGGTGAAGAGAGCAAGTTCTAGAAACAGACCTGGGCTCCAACAGTAATTCTGGTACAATCCAATGATGTGAATGTGGGTAACTTACCACTTACACTCTCTGAGCCTTAGTTTTCTCAACTGCAAAATGAGGGTGAGAACATGGATATGAGGGCACCCGAGGTAACGGCTGAGATTTAGTAGGTGCTAGGTCCCCTAAACCCCCTCCCCAGCTCACACCGTCTGCAGAGCAAGTCCACAGCACAGGGTTAAGAGGAAGGAAAAGTAGATGATAAATGACACAGACGTAGAATGAAAAGGACAGCGCTGAAGGAGAGACAAGGGAAGAGGAAGAAAGGGCAAACAGGAATGTGGAGAGGCTGCTACATATTCAATTAGACCTTCGGGTCAGCTGGGGGCTCACCCTTGGAATGGGACCTACTAGATGCTCATGCATGGCCGAAACCGCACTATGAAGCCTGCTCTGAGGCCAGCGTCGTTAAGAGTCTGGCTGCCCTGGTTCAAATCCTAGCCGTCATGACTAGTGTATGTAAATCATTTAACCTCTCTGTAACTCAGTTTCTTCATGTGCACAATGGAGATAATCATAGTATCCACCTTCTGACTAGTAAGGATTAACTGAGTTAACAGAGAGGTAAAGTGCAAACAACAACCACCACCAAAACCAAAACGAACAAACAAACAAATGAAAAAAAACCCCAGAGGTAAAGCGCGAAGAATGGTGCCTACCTGGTAAGGGCCATACAGCTTAGTTATTCTATTATTCACTGGTGGCACCATGAAAAGAGCAAAAAGCTCTGCCACTTCTGGGAGAATCAATCTGTACAATTTGCAATAGAGCTAACCTTTAGCGAGCACCGAATATCTTACTGTCCGGCTCTAAGTTCTCTCATTTAAGGATCACAATACTTTGATGAAGATTCAATTTCTCTGATGAATTTGTGTCCATTTCCCAGAGGAGGAAACTATGTCTTTGAAAGCTTAAGTATGTAGCCCAAGTTCATAAAGAGGCCCAGCCACGACTTAAGGCCAGTTCCGTGAGACACCAGATCCTGCTGTCCTAAGCACTGTGTTCCATGCTCTCTGCCTCCAAGCCTATAAAAGCACCGCAAGCAGGCCTGTTGGGTAACACATCCAATTGTGAACAGCACAGCAAAAACATCTGAAGAAAGGACTGCAATCCAGTGTCCAACAAAACCAAAGAAATGCAGGCTAGCCTAACAGAATTAAGACAAAGGTCAAAGTTTCTGGTTGTCCCACACGACTCAGTACGGGACAAGAGAGGTACAAAAAATAAAAGCTAATGCTAGAGAATCAAGAGGCCACCAAGTCTAATATCACAGTATCATTTATGAAGTTATCATGCTTTATAAATGAGGCAATCTAAAATGATTATTTATATATTAAAACATACCTTTATACTGACTTCTGTTATGATCTCAAATAATAGTTCTAAAGTCCATGAATAAAATACCCAAGAATGTCAACAACATTTTTTTAAGTGTTGTCTCTACCATATTCTTGGATGAGAATATGCAACACTGGAAAATGCCATTTTGAATCGATGTATACATTCAGCATGTTCCCCTTTAGGAAAATAATAATGGACTGTTGCGGCTTTTTTTTTTTTTTTTTTTTTTGAGAGAGAGAGAGAGAGAGAGAGTGGGCATGCACATGCAAGCAGGGGGAGGGGCAGAAAGAGACTCTCAAGCAGGATCAACACCCAGCGAGGAGCCCAACACGGGTCTCAATTTCACAACCCTGAGATCATGACCTGAACCGAAAGCAAGAGTAGGACGCTTAACCAACTGAGCCACTTGGGTGCACCTAACGGAATGTTTTTTTAAGGAGGGGAGGTTTGGAACTGAGTTGATAAAAGTTGATCCTAAGGCTCATAACCAGGAATATTCTGACAGAAGGGTAAATAAATAGCACTATCAGAAATTGAAACATAGTATAAAGCCTTAATAAAGAGTGTGATCTAAAAGGAACATAACTAAATGCTGGACCTCAAAATTATTTCTACAACAACAGTTTCTAATATAAGATCCAGCATCCAATCAAAGAGAAACAGGTGCATCAAGACAACATGAGTGAGAACCCGCAGAAATACAGGAAACAAAACTAAACTCAGAAGAAAGTTATTAGACAGAATGTAAACTATGCTTATTATACAAAATGCAGTTACCTTCAAAGAGTTAATAGTTGAGACTGACAACTGCCTTCTTAGCACCAACAATGGAAGCCAGAAAACAGCAGAATGTTAATCTTTAGTGTGTTGGAAAACAAACCAAAACTACAAATTAAGAATGCTATTTTCATTGAAAATATCTTTCAAAAATGAATAATGACATATTCAGCCAAATGAACAGAGTCTGTCGCAAGTAGACTGCCACTAAAGGATGCCCTTTAACAGCAGGAAAGTGGTCCAAGATGGAAAGTCGGAGAATACAGGCTAGAATGAAGAGCAAGAAAAATGGTAAATTTTAACAAACATCGTTTATATAAAACAATCATGTCTTAAGGGTTTTAATATAAACAAATATTTAATAAATTTTAAACACTATAAAGAGAATTAAAATACATGACGAGAGTAACAAAAGCCAGAGTGGGTAATGGACTTAATTAAAGGCAGGCTAGTCACAAATAAGAGTAAATGGTAAAACTATTTTTTTAAAAAACAGAATTCCCAATTAATAGAGGGATAAATAGAATGATAAAACAGAGACCTGTATAAAAATTCAAATACTGGCACATACGTAGTCAGAGCAACAGAATGGAACAGAAAATCCAGAAATATATCCAAGAACATACGAGAATTTAGGAGACAGTGAAAGAGGAATCTCCTGCCTATAGTGACTGGGACTATTCAATAAATATTGCTGGGACATCTAGATTTTCATTTAGAGAAAACAAAGTTGGATCTCTACCTCCTATCTCTTAGCAGGATAAATTTCAAATGGCTCAAATACATAAATGTGAAAAACTAAACCACAAAAATTCTACAAGGAAATATGGGAAAAATCTTTCATAACCTTTAAATGAGAAAGATCTATTATGACTCATAAACCAAAGTCATCATGAAAGACTGATACATTCAACTATACACAAAAATTTTTTAAACCACAAACAAAATCAAAAGATAAAGGAAAATATCCACAACTCACACCACAAAGAGCTCATTTTGGTAATATATAAAATGCTCGTACAAATCAATGAATAAAATGATCAATAAAGCAATAGAAAAATGGGCAGAGGAGATGATCAGATAGTTGGCAGAGTACAAATAATCTTTACTTTATGAAAAAATGCAAACTGAGGGTACACTGAAGTATTTCTCGTCTATCAGACTGGCAAAAATCCAAAAGTTTGATAGTAACATTTTAACATAATATATTGGAAGGCTGTGGGGAAACTGGTACTCTCACACGTTTCCAATAGGAGTATATCTTGGTACAACCCCCAGGGAGGACACTTATCTATATTATATATCTATTATAATTACTATATCTATTATACATCCATTATATCTATTACAATTACTATTGCATATACTCATTAATCTAGCAATTCTACTTCAGAGAATTTAACCTACAGATGTATTTTTTGCTTATGAAATGACACGTGTACCTGGTAATTTATTTCAGCATTTTTAATAGCAAAAGACTGGAAAACAAATATTCATCAACAGGAGACTAGTTAAATAAATTAGGTTAAGTCCATACAATGGAATACAATGTGGCTATTTTTTATATGTTTTTTTTAAAGATTTTTTAATTTATTTGAGAGAGAGAATGATCGAGAGAGAGAGAGCACAAGCAGGGGGAGCGGCAGGCAGAGGGAGAAGCAGACCCCCCACTGAGCAGGCAGCCCGATGCGGGGCTCAATCCCAGGACCCTGGGATCATGACCTGAGCCGAAGGCAGAGGCCCAACCAACTGAGCCACCCAGGTACCCCCAATGTGACTTTTTTTTTTTTTTAAATCAATGTGGAAGCCCTCAATGCACTGAGATTGAGAGGTCTCCAAAATGTATTAACAAGTGAAGAAAAACAGTTCAAAACAATTCACCCAAGAATCTACTTTTTGTGGAAAAAGGAAGAGGGGAGTAGAAGCTATAAATGTACATACTTGCATAGAATAAATTCCTGAAGGACAGATAAGAAACTACGAGCAGTTGATATTCACGCCTAATTTACTTGAATAAAACAACTTACTAATGAAAAAGTTCTGTCTTCATCATAATGCATTCTTTGTCAATTTAATTCTCCCATGAAACTCCTTGTTTATGCATTTAAAAGTAGAATATATTAAAATTCACCACAAAATTGTGGAAGTGTTTTCTATCCCTAGTGAGAACTGAACAGGAGAAAAGCTAATCCGATAAGCACACATTATATGCATTTTTTAAAGATGCTTAATTCCAGAAACATGATGTGCATCATCTCTGGGCTGTGGGTTTACCAATGATTTTTATTTTCACCTCTGTGTTCTTCTCCTCTAGTGGCCTGTGTTATTTTTGAAATTAGATTAAGTTTTGTTCTCATAAAATAAATATTATAAAGAGGAATTATTTTCAATGGGTAAGGAAGAAACTTTGCCTTTGAGGGTAAGTAAAAACTGGAACAGTTTACTAATAAAGGTAATTGAAATTTCCATTTCTGCAAAACTTTATAAATAGTATTAGACATCTTTGATTTAAATATTCACTTGGCAAAGGCCAAAAGGTGGATCAGATGACCTTTGCCACAAAGGTAATATAGCCACTGTAGAGCAATGTTCAGAATATTTTTTCATCTAAGTAGTTAGAAGGACAGGGGCTGACTGAGCAGGTGGAAGAATCTAGGTGGTACAATCGGTCTTCGGTTCCACAGCCTCTCCGCAGGTGTTCTGGGTCCTTAGACTTTTAAAATTCAAAATCTTCTCCAAGAAGGTAAGGAGCTCCTCTAAAGTTTTTATGCAGATTATAATTTCATTATTTCAGAAGCAACCTGAGCAAAGCTAGTACCATGAGAGGAAACAAGCTCTCCAGTAAGAGAATTGAATTTAATTATGGTTTTTCTAAGAAACCTTGAAGACTTTCATTTGCTTGATTCCAGTGCACCTCGGAGGACCCCCTACAGAGACAAAAGTTAAGGCAAGAAAGAATTTCCACAGATTCTAAAAGTCTCAGCGAAATTACTTCTTCCAGACTGCTAGACAAACTTGTGTTCTGTAAATGTGTTTTAGAATTTCATAAACTTATGAATGACCCATGATCGTGGACGACAGGAGGAGAGTAGAGTGAGGCAGCTATCAAAATATTAGGAGGGGCGAAACTGGAGGGAAAGAACAAAAAATGAAGAGACAGACAAGTTACAAAGACAATCAGGTGGTCGTTTTCCTAATACACGGGAGCTGTGATGGACCTTGGAGCAATGGTTCTGTCCCCACCCCCAACCCGGAAGTTACCTGGCAAAGCCTGAAGACACTTTTGGTGGCAGGTGCTAGGGTGGAGGCCAGGGATGCTGCTAAACATCCTACAACACACAGGGACAACATCCCACAACAATCCCAAATATCAACTGTGCCAAGAGTTGGGAAATCCTGACCTGGGGGGGGGAGGCTATTGACCCCACAGAAACACTCCACACACACTACCGTTCCCAAAGGGACAATATTACCATAGCTACCTACAAGGAAGTATCCCCTGAGGAGCTATCCACAAAGAAGGTTCACCAAGGTATCCGGCTTTGAAATTTGCGTAATGGCTTTGTCCTTAATCCCCCTGGGGCCCCTCTGATCCAGGCCTACTGTGTCCCGAGGGTGACCAACCCCTGCGGGTTTGCCCGGGATGGTCCTGGTTTTAGCGCTGAGGGGACAAGTGACCAAGAGCACGGTGCCATTTGGTCATGTGTCATTTCTCTCTCTTGAAGAGAAAAATCTGGTTTCTTCATGGTTTTCTCTGTGCCTTTTCTCACACATAACAAGCTTCCATGGCCTGGCTCCAGGAAGGAAAGGGTTTGACCTCTCAGATGCTCTCTGTGCCTAGTGACTGCCTCTTGGCAAACAGGCCCTGTGGGAAGGGTAGAGCTTCTTGGGGCCTCTGTTTGTCAGTAGTTCATCTCATTTGACCCCCACCCAGGTCAGCGGTCCAGGTTCTCCTCTGGATAGGGTCCCTGGGGAACCACTCCTACCCTGGAGGCCCATAGAGCTTGCAATTAGCATTGGTGGGGCCATCTTTCCTAAACTCCTCCTGGGGTGGAACCGGGCGGTGGAATGCATTCCTTTCTCCTTATCTTTCCTAGATTATACTCTCATCAGCCTATTACTTATAAATGTGAAACATTTTAACTACTATCCTCTGATCTATCCTCTCTGATCAATGGACATAATATATATGAAAGCATTTCACAAACTGTACAATACAAAATAAATGTAACACATTAATGTCACCATGAGAAACCATTTGTGTTTGAGGTTAGCAATGGACGGTTGTTTCTCTTTCTTGCTAAACCCTTATAATTGCCATGTGGCAGGCACCGTGCTAAGCACCATGCACGTGCTGCCTTACCTAATATTCACAATCCTGTCAAGTCTTATTAGGATGATGTCCATTTCACAGATGAAAAAACTGAGGAAGGATGCTACGAAATAACTTTCTCAGGGTCACAGAGCTGGTGGCACTGAGAGAGCAGACTCCGGCAGGCTGGCTCCAAAGTTCATCCTGGATGCTACCTGTCACTCAAGCCATTCCAGGAGATGGAAGGGAGTTGCTCAGATAAAAGGCTTCCCCCCCTCCCACAACGAATCACTAACTTTCAGCCCACTCCACGCATTCGGTGGCCTGAAGGTCACATGCTGCAGTAGAAACCCTAAGTGAGTCACTCATGCACACATGACTGTGCTCTTAGTTCCTTCTGGCTTTGCTTCCTGAAATAGCCTTCCTCGAGTGCTGAGCCAACAAATGGATTGGGACCAGTTTCAGTTCTGGGAAAAAGGCTAAATTCCAGCTAGCCAATCTCTGCGTCCCCACTCCAACCCTCTGCGTGCTAGTGACCTCAGTCTCACACTGGCCACAGGGACTTCCTCAAGCTGGGAAACGCCTGCTCACAAGGGTCCTTGGCCAACAGCAGTTTTGCAGACTAACCACCATGCCGACAGCCTCAGAGAGATCACTGAGTTAATAGTGACACAAAGATAGTTCTAGAAACAGCTCATGCGTCAGTCCAAACAAATGCAGACGGTATAATAGGCACCTGGGTCAGATTCCTTGAAAAAAATAAAGATGTTCCCTTCTGCCATTTATTCTCTCCTCCGGTGTCCCAATTAAAAAAAAAAAAAAATCCTGTGTTCCCTTCCCTGGTCCTCTCTATGGTGTCTCACGCTTTCAAACAAGATGTCTGGGATAACCTGATAGTTACAAAGAGACAGGAATGCAGCCAGGCAAGAAACCCAAAGCCCCAAATCTCTGCCTTATCACAGACACTTTCAAACTCCGGGGTTTCCTCCTGCTTCTGCAGAAATCTCATGATTAGACAGATGTAGAGCCTTTGTGTTATTCCCTGGTAAAGAAACCAACACACACACACTTCGTTTCTCCCTGGCACTGAACAGATAGTTGAATAAATGATCTCTCTCTGATTCCATTTCCTACTTTTATCCATTTTCGGTTTTCTGAGCTTTATCTTTCTATAGCCTTACCTAGTGTCCGCGCTTACTTAAATTTCATTGTTCTTATACTTGAAAGCTTAGCTTTGTTAGCCTTTTCTAGAATTTTCTCTTCCACCTTCACGTCTAGAGTTACCGTATTACTTAGGCTATCAAGAGGACGAGAGACTTAACTTCTCCGAGCTTCAGTTCCTCCATCTGGACACAGTGCTAGGACAGTACTCGCTGTGAGGACTGACGGAGGGAAGGTTCACAAAGTACTTGGCACGATGCCTGATACACAGCAGGCACTCAAAACAGATCTGCCATCAATGAACAAAAACCCTCCATTTTTTTTTTTCCTGCTAGTTGAGATTGTCTATGTAGGTAAAATTCTGCTTATAACTTAAAAGTAATTAGAAAAATTAAGATCTGACTTCAGGAAGAACTCAATAATTCACTGGGCCCGTTCTGTGGAGGCTCTTCAAATCAGAGCACTTCGCCGCACATGCAGGTGGATCCACATTAACAAGAAGCTCTGGGGAAACCCTCTGAAGCAGTTTTTCCCTGGGGAATCCTTCTTTGAGCCATATTCTCCAGTGATCTTGGAGTTCCTATGTCGGGAAAGTGGACTTTAGGGTAATTACTGACCAGCAGAAATACAAAGCATTTTCTCCCACACTGACCATCACTATACAGAAAATCTTATGCAAAATCAAATAATTTTTTTGAAGCCAGAAATACTTTTAGAGTATTAGCAAATTCTAATTCTGTCTAAACTCCAACATACCAAATATCACAGGCCTCTATCTACTAGGAAATCTTTCTCCAACTACTTAGTTAGTAAAATCAAGTAATTCCATTTCGTGGATATTTTCTAAATTTGTTTACTTCCACTTAAAAAGAAAAAATCTTAGAATCCAGGTGACTTATCTGGGTTGCCTGAATCCTTTTCCCTTCCTCATTTTCCTTCTCCAAGTTCCTAATACATTCTGTTAGTTGTGAAAGGTAATCAAACTGCACAACATTAAATGAGTTGAGGTTCCTCATTTGGAACCTAAACTCTACATCCTGTTCCTGGTTTCAGGGTTCCAAGAATTCCTCAGAACAGTAGGGGATAACCTTTTGGATACCAAATGAGGAACCTCAGTCACATGGTAGAAGCCTTAGGACCAGAAGCACAGTGACAGGTGGTCTCCAAGTTGGATGGAGAAGGGACTTGAAATCGTGGTTGCCAGCATCCCCCATGAGTCCCCAACTGGGGGCTGCATTACTGGCGTTCCCCGCTGGTGTCAGCTGCCTTGTGCTTGCCTCTGCCATGTCTCTCTCTCATCCTTCTCTGTAGTGGCTTACTTCCCATGGCCTGGCCAAGCAGAATGATTCATGACCACCCTCGGTCCTGTCCTCCTTTGACCAGCTCCACGGTCCCACCCTTACTCCACCACAGGCTTTAAATGGCAATCCCAGCAGTCTTAGTCTGAGGGCGTCTATGCATGTGGCAAGAACCCGGCCTTCGGCTTCCTGAATCTCCCTTTCTTGCTGATGACTTTAAGTCCATCTCAAATATAAAACTGCATTAATTATACCAACTACATGAGATTGTTGGATGTCATGTCAAGTAGTCCAGGGCCTGCTGTGCAGCAGGTGCCCAAAAGAGGTAGCTGCTACTAGTTTTTGTTGTATTTTGGGACTCGTGGTCTACATCATGAGCTCTCAACAAATGGTAAAGAATAGATTATGTTAGAACTTCACTTTACCTTTTTAACACAAATTAACTTTTTTTTTTGCTTCTAAAATATATTACTTGGGGGCGCCTGGGTGGCTCAGTTGGTTAAGCGACTGCCTTCGGCTCAGGTCATGATCCTGGAGTCCCGGGATCGAGTCCCACGTCGGGCTCCCTGCTCAGCAGGGAGTCTGCTTCTCTCTCTGACCCTCCCCCCTCTCATGCTCTCTCTCTCTATCTCATTCTCTCTCTCAAATAAATAAATAAAATCTTTAAAAAATAAATAAATAAAATACAATAAAATATATTACTTGGCAGGACAACATGGCATCACTATCCATTTAGTAATATTATCAGTCCACAGTAGAATAAGCTGAGATAAAGAAGTGCTTTGGAAGATTCATCAATTGTCCCCTTCCCTACAGAGAATTCTGACCTGGGAAACAAATGGAGTCATATGATTATAGCCATAAAGGATGCACTAAAACAGGCAAACCAACACACAAAAATGACCACACAGCATTCTTGTGCACTAAGCACTGGGGTACTATGGAAACGCTGTTATGGAGCATTAAATTGTTGTTTGTCATTCCTAAGATTTACCCAAAATATTCGGGTTTCAGACCATACTCACTTAGCACGTTTTCACCTACCGTTTAATTATACTCAAAGTTCACACATACTGAGGAATAATCCCCATCACATCACTCTAGGTTCTTAGAAGGAGTTGTAAGCGTGTTCCCTGTTCTCCTATAGATACCCATCTCTCAGTGGCATCATGGAAGTATATAAAATAATTAAGTAAAGGCATAAAATAGTGTTTGATTAAAGGACAAAGTAAATGGCATGGACATTATATGATTTTCTGTTCTTGCCCCTCCACGTGTACTTGGCACCCTTTTCCAACCGCCATTTTGTGCTCCTGGAGGCTGATTCATGTGGACTAGTCCCCCTTCCCCTCGGCAACCCCACTGAATTAAAGCCAATGGAGGCCCAGGCAAAAGATGGGAGGGAGCAGAGCAAGGTCAGAGTATTTATCCCCTAAGTTCTCTCCCTTGTGGGTGACGAAAGGGTGGCCACAGCCCTTACCAAGGCTCCTGACGGGCAGGGCCTCCTCCATTGAACTATTTTCTCTGGGCTCTTGGCAGTACTTCTCTTGTCGGTTTCCCTAAGCCCTGATAATCCCTTTATTAATTTCTCAATTATCCTGTTGAGTGTCCATCCATCTGTTTCCTATTGGGAATCTGATGGGGGTTAGCTGCCTCCCCTTCCTCCCACAAAAGATAAAGTCACTCTAGAACCTGGAGTTTGTTTCAAAACAACTTAGCTGAAAAGGGGCGGGGGGGAGGAACACCTTAACTCAGGGATGTTTGGCCAAGATTTCAAGCTCTTAGAACGAGTATCTAATGAATGCCTGCTATGTGGAAGCATGGTGCTAGGTGTCAGGGATGCTTGGGAACCGAGAACTTCCACACTCACGGGGAGAGGTGACTTCACATAAAGTAATCAAATAAGATCACTTCGGGCAGCGGAAGTGCTGTGAAGTCCATAGAGCAGGACGCTGGACGGAAAGGAGTCCGAGAAGGCCACTCCGAGTTAGTGGCCCTGAGAATTGAATGAAGAAAAGGAGACAGAAAAGGAGGGAGCCTAGTGGAAGTCTGAGGGAAGAACATTCTAGGCACAAACAAGTGCACAGGTCCTATAGCAGCAACAAGGACATTTGTTTGTTTGTTTTGTTTGTAATTCCAGAAACAGGAGCCTGTGGCTGGAATCTGGTGATGGAGGCAGAGCTGAGGCAGCCGAGGTTGGGGAGGTGGCCAGGGGTCCCACGGCGGAGGGGTTAGGGGCTATGGTAAGGAGTTTGGGTTTTACTCTAAATACAAGATGCCGCCACTGGAGAGTGTTAAGCTTTGCAGAGGGGCATTTGGGAAGACGAAGACTTAGAAAGCATCACATAGAGCTGGTTTGTTTGTGTCTTGGAGGGAGGCTTCCCCCTGGTTGGTACAATCTGCTTGTGAGAGGATGGGGGGGTGTACAGTGAGATTAAGTTGTCCCTTGTCGGAAGAGAGCCTGTAACCCCGACAGAAAGTGCCTTAGTTATTTTTATTTGTAGGCTCCATGCCCAATGTGGGGCTTGAACTCACGACCCTAAGATCAAGAGTAGCATGCTCTACTGACTGAGCCAGCCAGGCGCCCCCCACCGCACCCCCGACAGAAAGTCCCTTAAAGGAGAACCCTGAAAGCATCCTGAGCACGTCCAGGTCACACCACACACTGATGCTGGCCGTGGCGTCAATGGCAACAGTCCTGCAAGAGGGAGAAGCACAAAAGGAAGCAAACCGCAGCCCTGCCTGAGCTGCCGGCCCGGCCCCACTCCCCAACCCCGGGTCGCAGAGCAACTGTCGTCACTCACCACAGCCCACGCGGACCTCGCTCTCTATCCCGCAGGCCTGCTTCCCCTCCCCCGCGCCCACCTCAGCAAGAGGATCACCGTCCACCCCCACTCACGAGTCACCGTGCAGGAATCCCGGCTGGCGTCTGCCGTCTGTTCCCTCCCTGCCTTCCCCCAGTCAACCACCAAGGCTTCTGAGCCCACGCGCCTCCTCGCTCCCAGACACGGTGTCGTCGTCGTCTTTTTTTTTTTTTTTTTTTAAGAAACTCACTAGTTAATATTTTTAAATTGAGATTTAGTTGACATTTAATATTGCATTAGTTTAAGGTGTACAGCATAATGATTTGATATTTGCATATATTGCAAAATGATCACCACGAGAAGTCTGGTTAACTTCTGCTGCAGAGTGACCTTGACTTCCCAGACCTGGCCCTTCCTCTCTGTCCCGAAGCCAACCTCTTGCTTCAGGTTCTTCAGTCAGACTCTCGCTGTCGCTTCCTTACAGGATTCCGTCCAACTCTAGTCCTCGTTGCCACAGTGATCTTGCCAAAACTGGGACCCGGTTGTACTACTTAATACCAACTAGTCAGCAAAGCACACCGAGTCGTCCAGGACCAGTTCCCCACCCCTTCTCCGGGCTGATGTCCCATCTCCACTTTATCTCTCCGTAGGGTGACCCAGCTATTCCGCATAAGCTGCTGACATCTCCAGAGCACACTGTTCTGGCTGCAGGCTGTTTGGTGTGTCTATCCCAGGCCCTCTAGCTGTTTCTTCTCCAACAGGATGCCCAACTCTCAATACCTGCTCATTTATCAACAAATCACTTGTCACTTCAGTCTTTTCTAGTCATCACCCTGGTAGCAGGTACCATCTCGTTCCCGCCCCTGGCCACACAAGACTCTCTGCCAATTTCCATTGGGACACCTGTGATGTTTATTATCCTAATTTGTAAACTCTCTCCCTTGACCATTTGGTAAGCACCTTGAACGCTATCATGTAGGGACCATTACTGTCCCATTTTATCAATGAGGAAACCAAGGCAAGAACGTTTAAAATACTAGTTCAAGGTCACACAACTAGGCAATGCAGATCTAGAATTCAAGCTTAGATCTGCCTGACTCCAAAACCTGAGCTTTTAACCACAATTGCTATGGTGCTTATAGCATAAAATATTATTTAAATGCTTTGCAAAGTTATCTATAACTAGACTGATGAAACCATACTCTTGAATGGCTCTCTTAACTCGTTGCGTTGTTTAAAATTTCAAAGTTTAAATGATGAGATTTCTCCCCCAGGGGTAAGTGGAATTAAGTATGTGATGTAGTTTTGCAATCAAAAAGTATCTAAGACCCCCTGGGTTTGGCAAGCTTAAAAAAGAAAACAAAAAACTGAACTATTAAATATGTTTTGTGATTTGCTATGGCATAGAATTTGTTGTTCATGTTTTTAACGGAGCTCACTGTGATGTTCTCACAAGGTAAACGGGTGAGAACTCTGTGGACCATGGCAAGGAACCTTTTGTTCCAATCCAACAGACCAGTGCTGTTCTGTATTAACACCATGCAAGACACTTATATGTTTAAATTTTGTGGTAGCCACATTTAAAAAGTATAAAAACCAGGCAACATTAATTGTAATATATTTTCTTTAACCCAACATATCCAAGACATTATTATTTCAACATGTAATCAATATAAAAAATCATTAAGGGGAGCCTGGCTGGCTCAGTCCGTACAACATGCAACTCTTGATCTCGGAGTTGTGAGTTCAAGCCCCACTTTGGGTGTAGAGATTACTTAATAGTAAAAAATCCTTAAAATATAGCTATTAATTACTAAATGAGATATTTCACATTCATTCTTAACAAAGTCTTCAAAATCTGGGTGTGTATTTTACATGGATAGCACATCCCCATTTGAATGCAAAATTATCATGAGAAATAATCTCTATTACATAAAATTTACAGTTGAAAAAAGTAGATTCACACACCCAAGTTGCTCCAAACATACACAAGCTTCCCAATAAAGTTGCATTTAATAAAAAAATACTTTACACTGGAGTGCCTGGGTGACTGAGTCGATTAAGCATCTCTCTCTCAAATAAGTAAGTGTGTGCGCGCGCTCTCTCTAATAATAATAATAATAAAAAAATACACTGCTTCTGTTTTTAGATTTAAATTAAAAAATTCAGCTTGGTCACACTAGCCACGTTTCAGGAGCCACCAGGACCCAGTGGCTATTGTAGTGGACAGCACAGCTGTAGATCATGGGGTTGGTAGGGTTTTGTTTTGTTTTGTTTTGTTTTCCGCCTGCTCAAAATGGAAAGGTCAGAAAGCTGAAAGGAGTGCTGGCTACCTGTGAAGTGACTACTCCCCACTTATGGGGTGAATACCTTTGCACTCACTACTCCCCTTCAAGTTGTACAACCTGTGGTTGAAAAACAAGGCAGAGAAAATAACTGTGAGGAACATTATTAATTCATTACTTTGCTTTTCTAACAGGTTGTACTTGGGGTCATTAAATGAATACCTAGTCCATGTGACCGGACTACTTAAAGATTTGATCCCAACAAATCCTTGTTTGCAAAATCAAGAAAACTAAGAGGATTAGGTGTTTCCATGTTAGCTAAACTAGGAAAACAGAGTTGCTGCCGTTTATTTTAAAACTTTACTGTGCACAGGAAAAAAAAATTGTATGGAATGAAATTCATGTGCCAAATAAAAATGAAAAGGGGAAAATAAGATCAAGTTCCTTGGAGCCTAATTCTTATGTGTCCTTTTCATTTCGGAGCCCCAGAGCAAGTCTGCAATCATCAAGAACTGCAACTTTTATTGCAGAAGTAAAGATGGAACTAAATTACCCCATATATATACCTAATTATTTCACTAGGCTCTAATAAACTGAACTTTAAAGGTCTTGTGTAAAGAAAAAGTGCATACATTACACAACTGCCTATTATTTCCTTGCCGCATGCTGACAGTCTTGGTTAACAGGAGGAAACAAACACATTGGTGGGGTTTCTGGGGCAAAACCCATCTTCGCATCCATACTTCCCAACAAAATCAAAGCAAATCCAAGCATCTCCAGAAGACAGAGGTGTCTCAGCACATGATCAAGCATGGTTTATTAAGCATGCTCCTACTGTTACTAATGAGATCGTGACAGGTCATCCATCAACCACTACGCAAAAAATATGGCTCTTTAGGGCAGACACCAAGGCTATTTTTATTCATTGCTGATGCCCAGCACCAAATATAACAAACAGCGGGCACTCTAGAAATATTTACTGAATGAGTGAATGGATGAATACATGCTGGGGAACAAAAGTGGAGTAGGCATTCTTTGGTAGTCTGGAAGGTGGTAAGCAAGATGGCACCCTTTATCTCTTCCCACAAGACTCACATCCCTGGCCCCCCAAACCCAAGCTCCTTCCCTAAAGTATACTTGATGTGTCAAATCCACCCAGTTCAACAAGGGTTCACTAAAATGCCCAGCACTGTGCTAAACGCCACAGGACAGAAAACCGAAAGAAAGAGAGAAGGTACACATCTCAGAGAATTAACATGTTAGGGAGATGCCATAAATGCCCATCCCCCACCTCCCACTCCTCTGCAGAACATGCTGAACGTGGAGATAACCATGTTGTAATCTGACAGGTTTGTCCTGTTGAGGCCTAGGGTAAAGAATCTTGTTGAGTGGTGGCGGTGGTGGGCATCTTCCCTAAAGACTGTGATTATTCCTAATGTTACACACCCGAAAACATAAGAAGCTTCTCAAACCAGAAAAGAATCCGGAAGATGAGACTTTGACCACCAGAAACAGAAACTGCTATTGAGAGTGTTCTGTTGGGTGTAGAAGCAGACTCTGGGAGGGTAACCGGACTAATGGCAACCCCTATTTCGTGGAAATGAGAGGGAAGGAGACGGGAAGCAGAGGCCCAAGTCCCAGCAACAGTGGAAAAGCCTTATCTTATTAACCAGAATATCTAGTTGCAGATAACTTTCTGCGTTCATTCTACCCCCTCAAGCATCCTATATCCAGCCTAGACTCAAGTTTTAAAGTCAGAAGGGTGCTCCTGAGAATAGCCAGGTGGGGGTAATGTAATTGATGAGCCAAGAAGAAGGCGGTCCTTGGAAATGAAAGTCACAGCTAGGAGGACCAGGCACACCTCTTCACTGGTGACGCCCTCCGTTGCCAACTTGGAAGATCTGAGTTCCCTTCTAAGGGTGCTTTGTGGGTTTCCTTATAGAAGACAGTGCATACACCCCTGCTGCTGGTACGTACAAGATGACGGGGGCGGGTGCTTTCAGAATGGCTGTGCACAGGCAACGAACAAATATTTTAGATAAAGGTGTGATCTTGGACATATCACCACTTCCTTGGGCATCAGTGTCCTCATCCATAAAATGAGGGGTCTGGACTGAATAGGACCAAAGGGAAATTCTACACTGACATGAGCTACCATCCTAAGTGTGATACACACCAAGTGTTTGAAGAACTGCAAATGGAGGATTCTCCCTGCACTGCGGGGGTTGGAAAGGGCTTTGTGGAGGAGGCAGGGCTTCAACGGGGACTGAGGAGGAAGAGGATTCAGGCATTAAAAGAGACAAGCAGAGGGAAAGGGGCAAAGGGAGGACTAGAACAAAGACTAGGAGCCTTGGACATGGGAATACTCATGGCAAGTGGGGAAATCTTCACAGCTGAGTTAGGAGCAGGGTACTAAGGGGCTGGGGCTAAGATGAGGGGGCCGCAGGCAGCACTCAAGGAGGGGGCGGGGTGTAGCCTGACACCAAGAAGAGACCAGAGGCTCTGACTCCCCCTGCCCTCCCCTGTGGTTCCAAACATTCACTCACCAATAGATATGTATTAAGACCATACACCAGGCACTAGATGCGGGGGGTGGGGGCCGATACCACACCAATGAAGACAAAATAAGTGGATCTGCCCTTTCCTTCCACTTCTAGGAATTCTTCAACTTGATTTCACTAAATAAAATATTGGAGGGGCTGGGGTGGCACATGTTCCTTAAACCTTCAGAGCCTTGGTCTCTGGGTCTATATTATGGGCATAATGACACCCTTCAAAGGTCATTGTGAGGATGACATGAGATGCCCGGGGCAAGGAGTGAGGAGGGTTGCCTCCCTGATTGCTCATTAAATTAGAGAAGTCAATGGTAGTGCCGGAAACGAATGCTGGCTACGGGTACTTTCACCGTTTTCATTTCAGGGAAGTAAAAAGGTGGCAATTACAGTTCCAAAGAATTACGGTGGCTTGCCCAGGATCAAGGTGACGAAGCCAGGACCTAGAACTGGGCCTCCAGCTGCGCTCTACCAAACAGCACCCTGCCTGGCACCACCAT
Organism: Halichoerus grypus; assembly: GCF_964656455.1. Taxonomy (NCBI): domain Eukaryota; kingdom Metazoa; phylum Chordata; class Mammalia; order Carnivora; family Phocidae; genus Halichoerus; species Halichoerus grypus. The sequence continues at coordinate 33,324,156 of NC_135714.1, forward strand.
CTATGTGTTTCCTATTTGTCAGGAACTCGCCAGAATCTATTGCCTGGCCAGTTAGTGTGGCCTGGCTGTATCCGCTCGGAAGGGGTCCCCAGCCCTGTGCCTGCTCCTCTGAGTTCCCACTTCTTTGAGGTGTGTGAAGCTCTTCCAGACCTGGACCTAAGGACAGGTAGGGACAGGTAAGAACAGGTGATGCATAGCAAGGACAAAGCCACAGGATGCATTGGAGTGGAAGCAAAGAAGGCTACAAGATAAAACACAGTTCAGTTTGAACTTCAGATAAACTTCAGTCATTTTCCTTTGCTAAATATGGCCAAGAGGAAGCTCAAGTCTGCCTGGAAGGTGAGTCCTATATAGGCTTTGGGGGGGGGGGTACATTCCAGCTTCCCAAAGGCTTCGTCATTTAAAATTAATGCTTCTCCACCAAGGTAATTATTTCTGGGGCGGTTTCCCTTTACAAGGGAAGATTCAATGAGAATAACACCACCACCTGGAAGGTCCTTATGTATGTCTAATTCAAACTGAAACTCTCCTCAAAGAATGGCCAACTAACTGTACCAAGAAATGTTAGGGTAGGAGAGGAAGCTGGGACACTCCCTTAAAACACTAAAGCATAGCATAGAAAACCTAAATGATTTTGTTCCTGAAATTCACTGACTGGGATGAGAGCCTAGAAGCTTCTTAGGTGTGACAGTAGTTAGACTGTGATCCAAAAGACAAAATTAGTTTTGTTCCAACCATGTCTGTTCTCTCGGCTGTCGGTCAGAGGCAGCTACCTGCATTGGTCTGAAAATACAGTGATGAGCTGCTTACAGGTATAAATTATTGTGCTACGATTAAGTCTCCAAAGAAAGATCCTGTATGCACTGGCGCAAGGGAGGAGATTGCATCATTAATTTATAAAAAAAGAGTGGGCAGGGCAGAAACCAGGGCTTCCGGGGGATAAGGAGAAGCAATAATGAAGCACTATAATCTCAATCTCTCCCTCCCTCTCCCTCCCTCTCCCTCCCTCCCTCTTTCTCTTTTTATTTTTATCTCTCTCTCTCTCTTTCTCTCTCTCTCTCTCTCTGGCAGTGGGAGAGAGACATCGCCACACTCCCAACAACTGTCATACTCCAACAGCAGCTGGGTTGCAATTTTGGCTGACGTGTTTGGTGTTGTGTTCCCTTCCAATCCCTTCTTGGTATGCCATCAAAAATTCTGGTATTTGATTTGTGGTTGCTTAGGTCTGAGGGGAAGGGGGATAGAGGAGTAATAGCCAAAGAGTTTCTTTTGGGGATGATGAAAAGGTTCTAAATTGATTGTGATAAAATGACTAATGTTAAATGACTATTTTGTTTAAATGTTATAAAGTAAGTGCAGTGATGGTTTTAAGTATCGGTGGATATGCTAAAAATCACTGAAACGCACACTTCAAATGGGTGAATTGTATGGAACGTGAATTATATCTCAATAAAATAGGTTTTAAAATCCTGGTACTAGGGGGACACCTGGGTGGCTCACTCAGTTAAGCATCTGCCTTTGGCTCACGTCATGATCCCGGGGTCCTGGGATCAAGCCTCGCATCGGGCTCCTTGCTCAGTGGGGAGCCTGCTTCTCCCTCTGCCTGCTGCTCCCTCTGTTCGTTCTCTCTCTGTCAAATAAATAAATAAAATCTTTAAAAAAAAAAAATCCTGGTCTAGGAAGATGATGAACACATGATCCTAGGTACCTGCAGGGCCAAGGCGGTGGGTGGTGGGGGGGGGGGGGGGAGGAAGCAACCGCCTGCATCTTTTCAATTGAATTTCATTTTTTTCATAGAGACTGAGCCCATCTTTCACATTCCTCTAACTTCATTATTAGAAAAACACAGTAACTCAAACGTCCTGACCGTTGGCCTCACGAAGGGCCAGGGCTGTGATAAATTAGAGAGGACGTTCCCAGTACCAGCCCGCATCCGACTCTAGCTGGCGGTTGCCAGGTGGATACAGCTCAGGTACTGACAAAGCTTTGTTTTGTTTTTGTGTTTTGTAACAAGACACACATTCGGGGGCGCTCGCTGGCTCAGAGTGCAACTCTTGATTTGGGGTGTGAGTCTGCGCCCCGCATTGGGTGTAGAGATTACTTATACAAATATATATATATATATATATATATATATGTGTGTGTGTATATAAAAGACAAATATTCAGGTGTGTGTGAGAGAGAGAGAGAGAGAGAAAGAGGAAGGGAAAGGGAGGCAGGGGAAATCTTTTACATTTAAATGTGGACTACCTGATTCAATGTTTAAAGATTGATAATTAAAAAACAAAACAAACAGGGGTCGCCTGGCTGACTCAGTCAATAGCGCATGTGACTCTTGATCTCAGGGTTGTGAATTCAAGCCCCATGTTGGGGGTGGCGCCTACTCAATTAAAAAAAAAAAAATCAAGTTTTAAAGATTGAGCAGGACAACAGTACATGTAAAATCAAACACATCTTGGAGCCCTCACTTTGCCTGAGAACTGCCCATTTGCAACCTCTCATCTAGGGTCACTAAAGAGTCCTAGTAGAGGTCCCTCTTTCCTGAACAAGGGCCCTGGTTTTCCAGACTGAAGAACTGCCTCACTTGTTGATTACCATTGAGCTTAGTTGTGATTACCTTAAAAAGCAACAGCCCAAAGGGTAGAAACAACCCAAATGTCCAACAGTGGAAAAATGGATAAACAAAATGTGGTATAGCCATACCATGGAATATTATTCAGCCTTAAAAGGCATGAAGACTGATCAATGTTATAACATGGATGGCCCTCAAATACATCATGCTACCTGAAATCAAGATACAAAAGACCACTGATTGTATATTTCATTTATATGAAATATCCAGAATAGGTTAAATCCAGAGAGGCAGAAGGCAGATTAGTGGTTGCCAGGGGCAAGAGGAAGCTAGAATGGGGGTGAATTCTTAAACGGATATGGGGGTCTCCTTTGGGGTGATGAAAATGTTTTGGAACTAGATAGAAGTGATGGTTGGCTAACACTGTGAAAAATGCCACTGAATTGTACACATTAAAATAGTTAATTTTATACTACGTGACTATCACCTCTATTTTTAAAAAAAGGCAATAGCATCTGGGCAAGAAAATCAAGGAGTGGCAGATGTGTGGGGGCAATATCACAATTATCTCAGCAGGTGATAGGTTCTACCTGTGACACCAGGAGAGACATCGGAGGGGGCTCTCTAGGTAGGAGACACATCACATTGGAAGACATATGGCAGAAAGAGCACACAATGTTCGTGGACTGTCAAAAATTTGGTGTGAGGTAAATGTGTATGGAAACTGAATCTATCAAAGTTTACATATATATTGGATGCCTAGGAGAGATTCGCTATGGTAATCCCAGAGAGAATCACTTCCAAAAATACGTTTTACAACTCAAAAAAAGTGCCTGTTCATAAACCAAGTGGTACTACGCTTGTTCTTAATAATGTCTCCTCACTTCACCATTTCCCGCTCAGATTTCAAATGCAGAATCTTTGCCCTTTGCTTTAAAAGTCCAGTTTTGGGGCACCTGGGTGGCTCAGTCGGTTAAGCGGCTGCCTTCGGCTGAGGTCATGATCCCAGGGTGCTGGGATTGAGCCCCGTATCGGGCTTCCTGCTCAGTGAAGAGTCTGCTTCTCCCTCTCCCTCTGCCTGCCTCTCTGCCTACTTGTGCTCTCTCTCTGTCAAATAAATAAATAAAATCTTTAAAAAAAATAAAAGTCCAGTTTTTCCCTCAAGTACTTCATCTCTTTTTTCCCCTATACATAGGATAAATGTATATCCCTACTGGTCCAAGGGAATAGTTCAGAAAATCTCTTTTTTCTTGGCTCTTCCCTGGACTGAGATTTCCATTGTAGGGAGTCTGCAAAAGCTAGCATCAATGTGGAATACAGGGGAGGGATCATTTCACAATCAGGAGCTTATTTTCCTCTTACTTACACCACCTGGATCACACTTACTTTTAAGTAACTACTTGATAATGCACAGCTGGACTGTGTCCTTCAAGGTTTTTCTGACTGTTCATTGGCATTCGTGAGGTAATTTTTACAACTTTGTGAATTAACATTTTCTTACCAAACTTGGTACATAAAAGAATCATCTCGGGGCGCCTGGGTGGCTCAGGCATTAAGCGTCTGCCTTCGGCTCAGGTCATGATCCCAGGGTCCTGGGATCGAGCCCCGCATCGGGCTCCCTGCTTAGTGGGAAGCCGGCTTCTCCCTCTCACACTCCCCCTGCTTGTGTTCCCTCTCTCTCTGTGTCTCTCTGTCAAATAAATAAATAAAATCTTAAAAAAAAATTAAAAAAGAGTCATCTCAATCAAATCACTTCACACCCATGAGGCTGGCTATTATTAAAAAAAATTAACAGGAAATAAGTGTTGGTGAGGATGTGGTGAAATTGGAATGTGCATTGTTTGTGGGAATGCAAATGGTACAGTTGCTATGGAAAAACAGTATGGTGGTTCCTCAAAAACTTAAACATAGAATTACTATATAAGGGATGCCTCGGTGGCTCAGTCGTTGGGCGTCTGCCTTCGGCTCAGGTCATGATCCCGGGGTCCTGGGATCGAGCCCCGCATCGGGCTCCCTGCTCAGCAGGAAGCCTGCTTCTCCCTCTCCCACTCCCCCTGCTTGTGTTCCCTCTCTTGCTGTGTCTCTCTCTGTCAAATAAAAAATAAAAATAAAATAAAATAAAGAATTATTATATAACCTAGCAATTCCAGTCCTAGGTATATACCCCCAAAGGAACTGAAAGCAGGGACTCAATAGGTATTTGCACACGAATATTCATAGCAGCGTTATTCACAATAGCCAGAAGGTTCCTCGAGCCAAGTGTACATCCCCTGATGAGATAAACAAAATGTCCTAAAAAGGAATGAAATTCTGACACATGCTACGACATGAATGAACCTTGAGGACATCATGCAAAGTGAAGTAAGCCAGTCACAAAAAGACAAATACCATACAATTCCATTTTTATGAGGTATCTACACTAGTCAAATTCACAAACATAGAAAGTAAAACGGTGGCCGTCAGGCGCTGGAGGAAGGAGAATGGGGAGTTATGGGTTAATGAGTTTCAGTCTGCGAAAATGAAAAAGTTATGGATGGAGAGATGGATAGTGAAAATGGTAAATTTTATATCATGTCTATTTTACAATAACAAATTTTTTAAAAATCATCTTTCAGTTCAGATGGTGGCCCAAATGCAGATCCCCAGGCTCACACCCAGAGTGACTCTGATATAGGACTCAGACTGCACACACTCAAGACAATCCCTGCCCCTTCATGTCAATACATTTTTTTAAGGTTTATTTATTTGAGAGAGAGAGAGAGCACAGGTGTGCGTGCGCACACATGTGCAAGCAAGGGGAAGGGCAGAGGGAGAGAGAGAACCTCAAACAGACTTCCCACTGAGCACAGAGCCCAACGCGGGGCTTAATCCCAGGACCCTGAGATCATGACCTGAGCTGAAATCAAGAGTCAGATGCTTAACCGACTGAGCCACCCAGGTGCCCCCCTTCGTGTCAATATGAAATGGCATTCTGAACGTTGGTTTGGTTTACTAACCTCCCTATTCAATTTAACCTCAATGAAAACAATTTGGGACACACTTTATTACAAAAGCATTAAATAATCTTTTTATTCAATGACCCATCTTCATAAATGGGAGCCTTAAATAATACCTGACTACAGGAAAGGGACCCATGGAAGGCTACTTCAAATGTGCCCGAAATCCTGATAAATGTATATATCCCTACTGATCCAAGGGAATACTTTAGAAAATCATTTTTTAAAATCTCTCCTCCCCCGTCCGCCCACTTCAAATATGAAACTTTCCACTCTGGCCTCTTTTCTCAGCCAGAACTGTGGCAGAGTAAGGAACACAAGAGACAGCCTATTCTGCTATAGTCAGAGATATTTCTCCTGATTTGAGAGTGATAATGGAGAGATGGGGGCTGTTGCGCAATGCTTCTCAGATTGGTTCTTTTCGGAGATGTTTTGTAAAACAGCATGTTCCAGAGTCTTTCACATTTTTTGTACCGAGATAGCAAATCTGCAGGGAGTGACATTGGACCGAGATAGGAAAAGTCAAGGACTTGTGGGACGGCAGTCTTCTAGAGCTGAGGACAGAGCTCAGACGCAAAAGCCATCATTACATGGGTACACATATTACTGGAAGGAGTGTACCAACTGTCATTGCTACTAAACTCCTCTCCTTGGCATTCAAGGCCTTGCCTAGCCAGACCTTAATACTCCTCTCCATTCTCATCTCTCCCTTATGTCTCTTCATACATGGGCAAACTCAACTATTTCCTCTTCTCTATTTTTCACCTGGTATCTCTGTCTCAGTGCCTTCGCTCATGCTGTCCCAGTGGCCTCAAATGTTCTTGCTCTAAATTCCATTGATCCAAATCCTTGCCTTTCCCTGCCACCTCCTTCGAGAAGATCTTCAGATTGTCCCCAGAGGGAAATCACCTCCCCGGCCTTTCCCTTCCAATACCTTTTCTGTACCTCTCCAATAGCCTTTATGACACTCTAGTTTGATTTTTTACCCTGTAGTATTTTTCATTTCCTATCACTCATTTTTTATTTCACTAACTCACTTAGAAGCACCCTGAGATTGAAGTATCATTACTCTTTGTATTCCATCTTTATTGACACTCACCACAGATGGCTATTCCCCAATCCTTTGCTAAGAGAACTCCAAGGCCTCTCAGCTAATAGACGGACTGCCTGACTTCAAAGCCCAGAAACTCACCACTACACTATTGAGCACCATTCAGCTATTACTGGAAGAGGAAATAATCAGTTGGGACAATTATCTGCATAATTCTGACTTGGGAAAGGGGAAGATCCATCATTAAAGATAAACAAGGAAGAGGTACCATTACTATCGTTTCTCTTTCTGCAAAAGAAACTGAAATATTCTCATCAACTCTTTATATAGTTTAAAAGAGCATTTGTTCCCTCCCTCTTTGATGACTTTCGCCTATCTATCTGTAGCCAGTGTAGACATGATCTCTTGGTGTACATAAGCCAGAATTCTAAGAGACAGAAGACAAGTGCAACGGAACGCAATGTGCCTAATGAGAGACAGAGGCAAAGCATACTGCTAAGCTGAGAACTTGCAGGAGGGGGGAGGTGACTATCCTTGGAGCTGTTCTTTCTGTCACAGGACAAATGGAATCTGATGGCTTTGTATGCGTGAGGGTGGGAAAAGTGAGAGCAAGGGGGAAACCTTAGAGCAGAGGAATAAGATATAATCATTCAAAAACTAATGATATGTTGGCTAACTGAACATAATTTAAAATATATATATATATATATAATATCATTCAGGGATGGGAGATGAGGCGAAAGGTCAATCATTGCTGGTCTCCTGAGATAAGAGAAAAGAAAAAAATTTCTAGGTTATTTAAAAAAAAAAAAAGCCTCTTGTCCATTTGAGCCTGCCCCTGGCCAAGGCACATATACTTCCATACCAATCTTTCCCCAGCCAGATTATTTACTCTGTGTTTGTGTATGTGAATATGGTAGATGAGGGGTCAGCAAACATTTTTTTTTTTTTGTAAAGGGTCAAATAGTAAATATTTTAACCATGCTAGGCCATACAGTTTCAGTTCCAGCTACTCAAATCTGCCACTTTGCACAAAAGTAACCATGGACGATACATCTTTATGCTGTATGCCAATAAAACTTTATTTATGGACACCAAAATTTGAATTTCATACAATTTTCAAGTGTCACAAAAGACTGTCTTCTTTTGATCTTTTTTTTTCCCAACCATTAAGAATGTAAAAGCCTAAGGGGCGCCTGGGTGGCTCAGTCATTAAGCATCTGCCTTCGGCTTGGGTCATGAGGCTCGGGTCATGATCCAGGGTCCTGGGATCGAGCTCCACATCGGGCTCCCTGCTCAGCGGGAAGCCTGCTTCTCCCTCTCCCACTCCCCCTGCTTGTGTTCCCTCTCTCGCTGTCTCTCTCTCTGTCAAATAAATAAATAAAATCTTAAAAAAAAAAAAAAAAAGAATGTAAAAGCCTAAGTATTATTTACATGTATATATCATATATAGCAAAGACAAGAAGCCATGCCAGGAAATGGTAATCCTGCATTTAGGGTAGACAACACAGGTGTGAAGAGAGGAAGACGGTTGAGGTGAAGTTCACACGGGGCTTCAGGCGTCTCTCTAATGTGTCTTCCTTATGCTGGACTGTGGACCCTGGGGTGTTTGACGTTCCACTCCCTGCAATTTTCAGTAGGTCTGAAATACTTCAACAGAACAAAGTAAAGACTCATCGAACACGTGTGCTCAAGTTCATTTCTATTTTTGCAGTCATGACTATGTCAGTAAAAAATAAATTAAATAGCATTTGTCCAGGAAAAACCTATTATTTCAGCTTTTGAATCCCCATACGAGATTTTCCTCAGGATCTCAAGCAATAAAGAACAAGGGACCTAGCAACAATGAATTCACATCTCTCATCCAAAGTATCTTGGTTTTACTCCTGCATAAAGCATTTTTCTGTTTTCTGTAACAGCACCTTCTGATCAATTTAGCATACCAGCTGCTGGCATAACTCTAAAAAACGGCGTATTTTTAAGGCAGAGAGTTATGCTAGGTCCCCAACAGTTGCTTTCTGAAAATTCTTTAGTGTATTATTGCATAGCAGAGTAGTGTGACAAGGATCAAAAGATTAGAAATAATTTCAATTAATTCCTTCTGCTAATATAGGTAGAGGTATAAGCATTTAATTTTGCCTCAATTTCCAATGGAAAACAAAATATACATATCATTGACCAAAAATCACAAAACTTTAAAATGTTGTTTTAAAGAATCAAAACATCACAAATGCTCTGCAGGAATGAAAAACAGAAAATGATGTAATAGGATAAGAGTATAAATTAAGCTATTTATAAAAACTCTTTTGATTTAGGGTTTCTACATTCTTTTTCTACCCAATCTCCAGCATCCTTCTGTCCTCTACTCACATGTGTTTAAACTGCAAATGAATATCAGAAAGTCCTTTGTCTGATGGCCTGAAGGAGGATCTATCCTTATAGAATGTAATACTAATGGTCTCACCATCTTTTAAGTTCAGCAAACAATTAGTACTGATAAAGACTGTGCTCTATAACTAAAGTAACTGTTAGAAAAAGAAGTCCCTGAGGCACCCAGGTGGCTCAGTAGGTTGAGCTGCTGCCTTCGGCTCAGGTCATGATCACAGGGTCCTGGGATCAAGCCCCGCATCGGGCTCCCTGCTCAGCAGGGAGTCTGTTTCTCCCTCTCCCTCTGTTCCTCCCTTCCCCCCACCCCCCCCACCTGCTTGTTCTCTCTCTCCCTCTTTCACTCAAATAAATAAATAATCTTAAAAAAAAAAAAAAGAAAGGAAAGAAAGAAAGAAAAAGAAGTCCCTAAAAGTTCAAATGCCCCAAAAGAGACAAAATAGTAACTTCAGGAGAGGGACTTTCAAACCTAAATAGGTAGTACCACCTCCAACCCAGGAAAATGAGGATTAAGTTCAGCTGATCCTCAGTATGGCCAATTAAAAATGGCTCTGAAACTTTGACACACTCCTCCCATTGAGAGGTGGGGTTTTTGTCCCACCACTTGAACTTGGGTGGGCTCTGTGCCTGCTCTGACCTGAAAGTGACAATTGTTCCAGCTTCCAAGCTCAGGCCTGAAGAGACTGGCTGGCAGCTTTGATATCCTCTCTTGAACACTCATCCTGGATGTGCTTAGCTGACGTGTAAAAAAGTCCAACTACCTTGTAGGAGAGACCTGATAGAGAGGCTTGAGACTGTGCCTGCCAAGATGCCAGGCATGAGTGAAGCCGTCTTGGATTCTAGGACCATACTAGACACAAGCTGGATACTACCAACAGATCCCTGTTGATGCATGTGTATCAGAAGAATCTTCCGGCTGAGCCCTGCCCAAATCATGCCCGATCATGAGAGATGATAGGTACTCGTTGGTGGTTATTTGACTTACTAAGATATGGGGTAGTATATCCCTTGCTTCATTCTGGAACTAATGTAACCCCTCACCTTTCATTTCTGGACATACGGCTTTCACTGGAAAGGGGGATCTTAGGTGGTATTACTCTTGAGAGTAAAACTAGGTCCCATAGATGAAAGTTAAGAGAAAGAAGATTCCACCTAAATACAAGAAAGAACTTCCCAGTAGGGTTTTCCATTCCCAGCCTGGAGTGTCTCATGGAAATGATGATGCAATGATCATTGTAGGAATTCAAGGCCAAGATGGAAGCAGTGAAGTAACACAGCAACAAAACCCTCCAAGTTTGGAGTCAAGAAGACTGTGTCTAGATCTGTTTTGCTATAATCACCTGTGTGTTTTACGGCAAGTTGCTTAACCTCTCTCAATTTGCTCACCTGCCAAACAGAGATATTAGTAACAGCAACCTCAGGGAACTGTAATGAGTGTCTGGACCATGGGAAGCTCTGGATGCACATATTTATCAGATCATGATTATCACTAATGCTGCAGAAGTATTTCTGCATTGGATGGAATGTTGAACCAGAAAGCCCCTGTGGTCCTGTCCAACTGAAAACATGCTAGATGATTCCATGACCACTCATGGAAAGTTTGTGTTTGCCAAAAGCTAAATAAAAGCAGCCAAAAACATTTTCAATTACAACTCAATCAAGTCAATGGCATTCTCTTTTTGTTAACTTGAGGTCATTTAATTTGTACTTAAGATCCCTAATTATTTAAGCAGAAAAGAAGCAAAATAACAATGGATATAACTCACATGTCAAAAAAGCATTGCTTGCTTGTTTGTTGGCTTGACATAATTAACGACAGAGCTTCCATTGTGCATTCATCATGTAGACCATTCACCACCCTTGCCTCCATTAGTGCCAGTCCCCTTCTGCTCCTCTCTGTTCCTACAGACTCTAAATCCAAGTACAACTGCTCCAACCCCAGGTGGCCCAGAGTCACTGACAAGCCAGAGGAAATAGCTTCCGTTCAGTCACTTACCAACTCTGTGAGGACTAATAAGAATTCTCTCTGGGCCTCAGTTTCCCCATCTGGAGAATGGAGATAATAATGAACCCTCATAAAGATGTTCTAAAGATGAAATGGAATAATGACTCTAAATGATTCAAATGTTGCAAAACAAAACACAATTGTTAATTGCACAGCCATACATGGCAATAATAAATCCCAAGACAACTGAGCCAAATGGAAACTGAAAGAAACAGCTCAGAATCTTAGATTCGTCACTAGCTTCTCTGCTTATTTTTCATAACTGCTGTTTATTTCTTTCTGGAAGAAGGCTTTTAATTAAAAAAATTTTTTTTGCTACTTTTTTTTCTTTCCATTTCTTAAAATACAGACATTTCATTGAAGTACAACATATATAAAGGAAATGTACAGGTTAAGAGAGAATTTTCACCAACTGAACACATCTGTGTCACCATGACACCAGAAGTCCCCCTCGTGTCCCCTCCTACTCACCATCCACCCAAGGCTGACCTGCTATCCTGACTTCCAACACCATAAATTTGTTTGTCTGTTTTTGAGCTTTATGCAAAAAGGGATCTTACATTTTTGGAGTCTGGCTTCTTTTGCCACTGTGTTTGTGAGTTTTAAGCATGTTTTACATGCAGTAATAGGTGTTCATTCTCTTTATATATGGTGTCCTATTGAATGAAGAGACCACGGTTTTTTAATTCATTCTACTATGATGGATATCTGGGTTGTGTCCAGTTTGGAAATATTTTTAATGATGCAAAGGACATTGTTAAACTTATCTTTTGGTGAACATATGTACAGATTTCTATTGGGAATATACCTGGTTCATAAAGTATGTATATTTTCAGATTTCGTGGATCCCCTTTTGGGCACCAGGCATTTTAATCTGTGCTTATTTTATATTTCTCTCCCTGCTTCCAGGATCTCACTCCTTCATTTGACTTCCACACAAAACCAACCCCACTTAGTTTTGTTTAAAAAAGTACTGATCATGTTGGTTATTTCAAAACATTCTATGATTTAGGAATGCTGTAGTTCATCATACTACCACATTCAAGGTCTCTACTTGTTGGCCCTAACCAATCATTTATTCATTCAGCAAATAATGTTCCCAGCCTTGAGGCACCGTACAATCTTAGGGACACACAAAACAAGTAATAGCAATGTAAGACAAGACATCTCAGAGCCAAGTTCTGGAAGAATCCAGAGGATCAGAAATGATTTAGAGAGGAAAAATTATTTGAGCTAGTCTTAAGAAAGTAGGAAGGAAGAAGACAGAGGAGAGAGCACGGACAGTCAAAGGAACAACATATTTTGTTTTTTTAAAGATTTATTTACTTATTTGAGAGAGAGAGAGAGGCGTGTGTGTGTGTGACCAGGGGGAGGGGGGCAGAAGAAGAGGAAGAGGAAAAGAATCTCAAGCAGACTCCCCACTGACCGTGGAGGACAACGCGGGGCTCCATCTTGCAACCCTGAGATCATGACCTGAGCTGAAATCAAAGAGTCAGTTGCTTCACCGACTGTGCCAGCCAGGTGCCCCAGGAACAACATATTATAATGAAAAAGCATGATGAGTCCAGGCAGGAGGGAAGCATGTTTGATGTGACAGCCACAGGGAGTACCAATGCTAGATACGGAACTGGAGTGTAGACTGAAACGGAGTTTCAAAGGTCCAGTACAGTCTTTGAACCTCAGCCTGCAAACCCCAATATCTCAATAAATATGACACACATGCTAGTGTGCAAGTTACTTTGCGTGCTAATGAGTACAGGCATTTCATTTTAATGGTTTGGTTTACTTAAATGCACATTAGAAAAGTACTGGGTTTTCTCTTAAGGTAGTGAGATAAAGTTCCACTTTAAATAAATGTATTCAGGGACGCCTGGGTGGCTCAGTGGGTTAAGCGTCTGCCTTCGGCTCAGGTCATGATCCCGGGGTCCTGGGATGGAGCCCTGCATCGCATCGGGCTCCCTACTCAGCAAGGAGTCTGCCTGTCCCTCTCCTCTGCCCCTCCCCCCATGGTAGCCCCCAGCTTGTGCTCTCTGTCTTGCACCTCTCCTTCTCAAATAAATAAGATCTTTTTTAAAAAATAATAAATAAATATATTTAAGCAAAACAAAAGTGAGCTGGCTTAAAGAAAAATATGAATTAATTAAATGATGATATAGGTGAAATATGGATATGGGAAAAATTGGAAGGGTAGTAGGAAATGGTTGGTATTAGGAAACTAACACAGAAAGATGGAGAAGGAGGGCCACCTGGGTGGCTCAACTGGTTAAGTGTGTGACTCTTGGTTCTGACTCAGGTCATGATCTCAGGGTCGTGAGACTGAGCCCCACATGCGAGCTCCTCACTCAGTGGAGTCTGCTTATCTCTCTCCCTCTCCCCCACTCAAAAAAATAAAGTCTTTAAAAAAAAAAAAAGGAGGGAGATTGAGGAGCAGTTTTTAAATTGGAGAATGACAGGTCAGATGAGTCTTTCACAAGAACAACTGCTGAGTGGAGGACGCCCAGTCTCTGGCCTCATCTAACACTCTCCCCTGCACCCCCTTGCCCTTTAACCCCACCCAGACAGTTCCACAGACTGGGCTTGCCTGGCCCCCATGACCCCGCCTTTGTGGCAAGCTGGGTGGTGGTTGAGCGACGAACTCCGGAGCCAGACTGCTGGATTTGGATCTCCACTGACTGGCTGGTAACGGGTAAATTGTGCATCTTTGTTTCTCATATGCCACCTCACTGGGTTGTAACAAGAACTCAGAAAGTTAGTATTTGTAAAGGGCTCAAAACGTGCCCGACATTCAACAAGTACTGTACTACATATATATGCATTCATTAAAATGATGGGTTTTATCCACCCAAAAATCCACCCTCCCTTCTATGCCTCGAAAAAACCTTTCTATTTATTCACAATTCAGCTGAAACCAAATGTCTACCAACCGATGAACATATAAATAAAATGTGGCGTAGCCATACAACGAAATATTTTCAGCCATAAACAGGAATGCACAGCAGATACGTACAACATGCATAAACCCTGACAACATGCATGCTAAGTGAAACAAGCCAGATACAAAGGCCACATATTGTGTGAGTCTGTTTATAAGAAATGTCCAGAATAAACAAATCCATAGAGACAGAAAGTGGGTTAGTGGTTGCCAGAGGGTATGAGAGAGGGAAATGGGGAGTGACTGCTTAACAGACATGGGGTTTCTTTTTGGGGTAATGAAAATGTTCTGGAATTAGATAGTGGTCATGGTTGCACAACTTTGTGAATATACTAAAAACCACTGAATTTTACACTTCAAAATGGAGACATTCGTGGTAGGTGAATTATCTCCAAACAACAACAACAAAAATCCCAGCTACAAGACCGTCTCTCCTCTCTGACTGCCCCTTCCTCCGGGCTCCCTGTGCACATCATGTGCCTGGTTATAGGACAGTAAGTTGGTACAGGTCAGTTATCCCCACCGGAGTGTGAGCAGCTTGAGGGCACGAAGAGTGTCCTGTCCATCTACAGCGCCCCAGAATTTAGCAGAATGAAGTGTCCTGCCCATCCACAGCGCCCCAGAATTTAGCAGAATGACCAGTTCCTCGTAGCTGCTCCAGTAAATGCTTGTCCTATAACAAGCAGGACATTACCACTTAAGGGAAGAGCAGATTTGGAGAGTAATTTTTTTCCTGAAGCACGCAGGCTCTAAAGTTCCAACCCAGGAGCAAAAGATCGCATGCCCCTGCACAGGGGCCCAACCCTGGTGATTATTAAGACTGTGTACAAAACAGTATAAAAAGCTCTTTCTTTTGCCATTGAGATTGAAACAAGCTTAGACTTGGATTTCTTTTTCTCTCCTGTCAACCAGGCTTGTTTGTGCCGGGCAAACACGCAAATCCTGAATTTAGAGATTGTTGGAGCAGTAACAATCTCTGCTCTGATAATCACTGACCCGCCAAAGCCATTGTTAGCAAGACGGGTACAACCCAAGACCCTGGCTCGGAAGCCACACTCCGGGCGCGCACATGTTATGAAGTCAATATATACACAGCAGAAATCCCACAAACATGGCACCGCGGAGTGAAGGCGAGTGCCGTATATGAACATTCCTTAGAGTCAGTCTGCTAATCCTGCTGTCATCGCTGATTTGGAAAAACAAGATGACCCAAAACATGTGAGCCATCTGCACTGTTTGGATACACTTCCATCCTTTTCTTTTTTATATTCCAGTGTGTCTGGGGAGGCAGGTGTGGAACTAGAAAGCAGTGAGAACGTTCATTTACAATGCCTGGATTAAATTGTGGCTTCCATGTGAACTCAGCAGTTTCTTCAAGGAGCCTCGGTGCCACCTCTGTAAAACGGGGACTATGAGTACCACAGAGATGGTGTGAGGGTTAAGTGAGTTAAAGTGAGGGACCGTCGTATACAGAACTGTGAGCTGGTGTAAGACAACTATGTGGAAAAAGGCAAACACATTACAAAAGAACTTAAAGAAAAACAAATTTAAGAACTCAGGTGGTTTTCCTTCCTTTCTTCCTTTTTTAGTTTCTGTTGATTGTTTTTTGTTTTCCCTTTCTATAAAGTAAAGTACAGGCTTTGCCCATGACACAAAGTCCTTGTGATCTGGTTTCTTCCCACTTTGCCTCATCTCTCTCTGGCCTCAGGGATTCCCCCTAAATGGCAACTACCTACCTGTTTCCCTATCTCTGAGTCTCTATCAAGACTCATTCAAGAAGCACCTCTAATTCTGGAGCCAAATTGCCAGGTTTCAAACTCTGGCTCTGTCCTTACTAAGCTATGTAACCTTAGGTAAGTCACGTAACCTCTGTGTACTTCAGTGTTCTCGTCTGTGAAATGAGGATATTAATTGTATGTACCTCATAGTGTTTTTATGCAGATTAAATGAATTCATCTCTGTAAAGTGCTTAGAATAGGACCAGGCACTTAAGACATCCTATGTAAATGTTAAATATATAAAAGGTCTTAATTTTTATGAGGAGTTCCCTAAACATCTCCCTCTTTCCCCGCTATGCCTCTTCAGCTGAAACCAATGCTATTGATTCCAGTAGTATCTAGAACATTTCATTTTTAATGTGTCCGTCTGTCTGTACCAGACCATAAGCTCCTTGAAAACAGATCTTTTCTTATTTCTAAAAGATAAATGTAGACACAAAATAGTTTTCAGCAAATCAATGGAGAAATAAGTACCTCTCTATTCTAGAAAGAACAAAAGAACTTTTTTGTTCGTTTATATGTCTGACCTTGTCTGTGAGCTCCTTAAGAATTCAGGATATTTCTTACCCACTTCTCATCAATGCCTGGTATAAAACCTACATGCACTCAGTGAATAAATGGCTGGAGTTATTACTACCAAAAAGGCCAACAAAACACATTGAATTTTCAAGAATAGTTTTGTAAGCAAACTTAAAAGCATTATTCAAGACTTGGGAAAAGCCACAGAGCATCTTAGATTAAATTGTCCAAAATAAAGATAGCATGAATTGTATATATACATATACATATTATATATACATATGTATATATGTATACATATGTATATATAATATGTATGTACATGTATATATAATGTATGTACTGTAATATGTATATATGTATATAACATGTATATACTATATATATATGTATATATAAAATACCATGAGCAACTAAACTAATCAAGCATTGGGTATTAGCTTTCCATATGCCTCTTCAAAACAGAAAGATGAAGACTGAGATAAAACAGAACTCAAGGGGCTCCTGGCTGGCTCATTCAGTAGAGCATGTGACTCTCGATCTCAGGGTCATGAGTTTGAGCCCCACATTGGACATGGAGCATACTTAATAAAAAAAAAAGAACTCAAACGTCCAAAGCACAAAGGGACAAGAGGGCCAGGGCGCAGTTAAATTAGCTACATCTAGAAGCCTGAGGGTAGTAAAACCAGCTGTTCCTAAAGAAGTTCCCCAGAATTTGAATGAATTCACTCATGTGGACCAATAATGTATGGGTGTGTAGAGATAATGGTATCTAGGGTCTTGTATCTAACTGACATTCAAAGAGCTGTTAACTAGAAATTCCAGGAATTACCCTAAATGACCTGACCTGGCATAATACAAAGGGTGTTCCATGATTGTAATTAATTTCTTATGGTAACTAGGTGAACAAAGTTTCCCTCAGTTAGGAACAACTGCAAACCTAAATGCATTTATCTTTCTTCCCCAAGTCTACAGGGCATCATCTATCGACAAAAATGTTTCTTCACAGGAAAATGTCAGCCTAGTACACGGAGTTCATTTCTAGCCCTCTTTTAATGTTTGTTGTCTTTCCACAGCTGTTGACAGTGGCCTATATACCAGCACGTGTTAAGAGAGATCTTCTCTCTCCATGGAGTTTAAAAGCATTGTATAAGGATTTTCCATTTTAAATGAATTTAAGATCCAGACTTGATAACGACATAGGACGCTTTCATTCTACTTAACCTAGAGCTTTCAACTGAAGGCATCTTTAGGTCTGAAAAGATTCTAACAAACTTTCTCAATGCCCGGCTCTGTCAGAAATTTATAAATGCCAACACACCCCTAAAAAAAAATAAAAATAAAGGGCGCCTGGGTGGCTCAGTTGGTTGGGCGACTGCCTTCGGCTCAGGTCATGATCCTGGAGTCCCTGGATCGAGTCCCGCATCGGGCTCCCTGCTCAGCAGGGAGTCTGCTTCTCCCTCTGACCCTCCCCCCTCTCATGTACTTGCTCTCTCTCATTCTCTCTCTCTCAAATAAATAAATAAAATCTTTAAAAATAAATAAATAAATAAAATAAATAAATAAATAAAAAGCCTAACAAAAGTAGGTATTTTAGTGACATTAGTAGGACCTAAGGAAAAATTCTTAGAACCTGGGAAGGGACTGCAGTGACTAACATTAAGCACTGAACCCGTAGCAAAGAGAAAAACCGTTAATTGGGGATTTTTCCAAAGTGTTAATTAGGGTGCTGGCAAACACTTGCATCCTAAGAACAGAGTTCAGTTCAACTTTGTCCTGACCTTCTCCCCCCAGATCCCTTCCCTGACCCTGAATCTTCAGAAAGGAGATGGGTGTTAAAAACTAAAGGAAGAAACAGGGGCGCCTGGGTGGCTCAGTCGGTTAAGTGGCCAACTCTTGATTTCCGCTCAGATCATCTCAGGGTCTGAAATCGAGTCCCGCTGGGCATGGAGCCTGCTTAATATTCTCTCCATCTCCTTCTGCCCCTCCCCCCACCTGTTTGCAGGTGTTCTCTCTCTCTAAACAAACAAACAAACTAAAGGAAAAAACACTCTGTTCAAGTTGTATGGGACTACAGTGGTTGTGGCAAGCAAAGACTCGTCTAGAACAGCGCTTCCCAACCTTGGCACTATCGACATTTGGAGACCGGTAATTGTTTGTTGTGAGGCGCTGTCCTGTGCATTGCAAGTTGTTCAGCAGCATCCCCGGCCTCTGCCCATAAATGCCGGTAGCACCCCACCCCTCCCCAACGGTGGCAACAAATAATGTATCCAGACACTGCCAGAAGTCCCCTGGAGGACAGTCTTCCCCAGCAGAGAAGCACCGGTCTCAAACCACCATATACGCCAGCAATATTCTCTATCCCAAATGGGATTTAGGAATCAAGAATCAAGTCTGTAAGAACTTTACAAGATGTGGGCAAGCCATCTAACCTAGCAGTTTTCTCCTGTGATTCAATGCCAGAATGACTGCCCTTCTAATTCAACTCCCTTCCCCCATTTACCCCTACCACCTTGATCTTCCCTGTAGACACCTTTTACAGATTTGAACCATACAAGAGAACTTAAGAGAAATTCAGGGTTGTGCAAAGCATGACTAGTCCCAAATCTTCCCTCCTTTCTATCCAATTTTAAAGGCAAGGAAACTGAATGCCAGTAAGGTAAAGTGCCATGTCCAAGGTCACTTATCTGCTAAGCCAGTGGCAGATCTTGGTAAGAAGCCTGGGTCCTGGTGCATGGATTTTCCCAAACCTGACCTCATGCAGGCAGATTTGCAACAGTCTGAATCCTGACCACTCTTTACTCTGGGCAAGTTGCTTGATCCACAGCGCCTCATTTCCACATCTGCCAAATGAGGATAATAGTAGGACCTACTTCTTAGGGGTGGTTATGTTGACTGAATAAGGTCATGCCTGGCATACAGTAAGTGCTCATTCAATGTCAGTCATCATTATTAGCCACTATTACTTCCTTTTTTAAACTTTCAACTTCAAATATTTAGTTACAGATAGCTGTTCAGCAATTACCCAGCACAAGCCTCACCTCCTTCTTTCTCTATGTGATCATCAAGAGTACACATTGTAGCAGCTCCTCACCAAAGTCTTTCTTATTGAAAACAGAATTTAAATAAATGACACTACATATCCTTTTGGAAAGTGACCCATCTTTTGCATAAACCCAAACCCAATTAAGCAACAATAAATTTGATCATGCCGCGTGGTGGGCTCCACGGGTGTTGACACACCAGAATGCAAGGCTGCAGCCATTGGTTTCTATAGCCATGATTACAAAACATTATCCATTGTAACCTCTTCTCCCACCTCCACCCACCGACCCCTAATAATTGATGACTTTTTAAAACATGACTTTTTTGGACTTAAGTTTTCCAGTGCTTTTTAACAGCATTTTATTTCTACAGATTTAAAAATATATGCTTTTTTTTTTTTTTTTTTTTTAAGAAAAACCCCTGGTGGGGGAGAAAGGCTTGCAGTGGTGGTACTAAAACAGATAAAGCTTCCCATTCCTCTAAGCTCCAAAAGCTGTATGCCTTATTTGCAATCACACCCCCAGTACTTGCTCTACAAGTCCAAAAAATGGGTTTGCTAGAGATACAAATCAGTCTTTCACAATGTAGTTTAAAGTGTGTCTACACTGGCTTCCAGTTTCCATTTACATAATATGGAGAAGTGCATATTTGCACTTTGTAATGTTAGGTAAGGAAGAGACAAGAAATATATGTGCATGTTCTAAATGGATCTATTTTTTTTAATGAATCCATTTTAAAGTGTCAACATTTACAGCATGAATTTCCATGCCCGTGAGTGATTGTAACTCACAAGGAAATCCAGTTTCATCCTGTAATATTTTTATCTTTTGTAATATGGGATGAATCTTTGTTCATGCATGATTTACACTTAGTTTTCAATATTAAATGTTATTTAATAATGATGGGGACATAATGTGAATTAAAGAAGTTTTCTATATTAAATATTCAATTATCTTGGCATATATATTTATCATACATTAACATATGTTAAGTGTATAATGCAAATGTCAAACATTCAATATTGAAATATTAAATATAAACAGGATTAATCTGAATTAGAAGAGATCTTTGATGGCTGAAACTATACTTAAGATTTTTTAATTTTTTTTTAAGATTTTAAAGTAATCTCTACACCCAACATGGGGCCCGAACTCACATCCCTGAGATCAAGAGTCGCCTGCTCTACCCACTGAGCCAGCCAGGAGTCCCAAGATTTTTTTTTTTTTTTAATTTTTTATTGTTATGTTAATCCCCATACATTACATCATTAGTTTTAGATGTAGTGTTCCATGATTCATTGTTTGTGCATAACACCCAGTGCTCCATGCAGAACGTGCCCTCTTTAATACCCATCACCAGGCTAACCCATCCTCCCCCCGAGTCCCAAGATTTTTAAACGTTAACCCACCAACAAACACCACCATCAGTTTCCCATTCACAGTAGATACTTAGTGTTAGAATATTATTTTGTCATTTGAGATATATAAATAAAGGTCACATACCTAACCTGTATTTGCAAATCTGGCCATAGTGAGAAAGAGAGAAATACTAAAATACTAAAATACAAAAGAGCTAGAAGAGGTGCCTCCTGTTTTGCCGATGGCGCTGGATACAAAGGGAAACTAAACATCTCCCTGGCAAGTTTAACAGGCATCTCAGTAAACATGCCCAAACCAGAGTGCTTGATTCCCTCTGCCCCCCTTAAAACTTGCTCTCCTTCAGTCTCCCCCCCAGCACCCAGTAACTCAAGCCAGAATCTTCATTCCCTCCCTCACCCCTACATCCAGGCCATCACCAAATCTTGCTATGTCCTCCAGCTGGTGAAACTCCTGCCATTGCTGAACAGACACTGTAAAAAAGGCAGGAGGAGACACAGAAGAATCTCATGCAGTCAACCCACTTCTCTCCATCTCTATTGCCAGCCTTTCTTGCCTCGTCTGCTGGGACAACCTCCCTCCAACCCAGTCTTCACCCAGCAGTCACTTAGATTTTAACTAGCAAACCCCCTTTCATGGCTTTCCATTAGGCTCAAGAGAAACAAAATGCAAACTCTTTCCCATGGTCTTGAAAAGCCTACATACTCTAGGTCTCAGTAACCCCCAAACCCTACCTCATAGCCCTCTGCCCTTCACTCCAGCACTGCAGCAACATCAGCCTTTTATGACCCCCAACATGTCGAGCTTTTTCCAGCCTTAGGACCTGGATAAATCCATCCAAGGATCCTCCTATCCATCAGATACCTTCAGCATCCACCTCCCTGGAGGAGCCTTCTTGGACCACCCAGCTAGGAGAGTCCCACCTACTATCATCTAGTTCCCAGTGGTTCCTTCGTAGTACTGAATCCCATGTCCACACCCAAAGAAAGCCCCATGAGGCAGAGAACTTTATTCCTCCCCTGCATACGTGGTACCCAGTGACTGGCACACGGCAGCGACCTGATAAGTAACAGCTGAGTCTGTGTCTACCCAAGAAAAATAGGTCTTTCAATGTCTGGTTTAAACCAGTTTAGTTCATATTCATCTTTTTCTTCAAGTGTACCTATTGACTAGGTCAGTATTTTGATAAATTTTTCTAACTCATAAATAATGACATCAGCATTGTCTACATAGGATATCATTAAAGATAAGTCTAATTTAACATTTATGTGCTATTCATTTTTAATGTCCCGTTCTGTACATACAGTAAGTAATAAAATGATTTGCAGGGAGTACTATCATTATTAGCTGTTTATTAGGTAATATTTAGTTTAATTCCCCAGCAAACTTTCCAGTGACTATCAACTGTGATGATAGCTTCCAAATCAACTTGGAAGTGAAAAAAATCTGAATAATTCTAACTCGGCCACAAGCCATAATCAACAAAAGTCAGAAGTAACTAAATCCAGGATCTTCATGTACCTTCAGCAGAATTTATGTACTATTGCCTGTTTTTTTTTTTTTTTAATGCAAAGAACCTTGCTGATGGATTATATACCCACCTTAAAGACCAGTTCTAGTGTTTCCAAGCTTAGGCGCCACAGGATTCTACCAGCCATTGGAGAAGCTCCTTCCAGTGCCGTGTTATAGCTCTAAAAAAAGACAGGTGGACACACAGAGAAGCATGCCACCAAGGACCACGAAATGTAGTTTTGCCAAACCAAGGTAACCGTGCAAAGGGAGACAATGAGGCCAGAGCTCAAGTACAACAGATCAGAGAGTTGTTATGCCACTCAGTAAAAGGTAAGATGGAGGTTTTGCGCAAACGTGATGGGGAAATATTAAAGACACAGACAATGGCACTTCCACTCTTGTCACATGCCATGTCAAGGCCAAATACCTCAGTGAGCTCTACAATCAAGAAAAATTGAGATGGAGTACTGTAACAGCAATAGGCATTTGGCAAAATCTCAAAGGTCAAAAGAGTTTAAAAAAAAACAAAAAACACTTGACAGTTACTTCCAGAACAATCATTAATTATAATTAAATGACAATAGAAAAAGTAGTAAACTGTATAGTAACATGAGTTAGACAAGTGTAATTATCTGTAGGGCATGCAATTCAACAAGACTGGTTCAAATCAGGGCTGTAAGAATTAGATGGAAATCACAAAAAGATTGCCAAAGACGAGGCTTTGATATGGAAACAGCACAGTGCTGAAATGATTGCGCCATCCCCAACACTCAGCCCTGCCTTGCTCTTTACTTAGTCATCGGCCTCCATCAAGGGCTCCTGGTGGCACAGAAAATAAGGAAACCAGAGAAAATATGGCAGCTTCACAGGGGAGGTCTGGGAGAAAAATCATGCTTATTCAGAAAGATGTGTCTGTGGTTGTATTTTGAGTAGGACACTCAAATTATACTACACTTTCAATCACACTTGTGCTGTGCAAAAGCCTGTGTGTTTTATTCATTTATTCAACAAATATTTACTGAGTACCTACTTTGTGGCAGACTCCACCCTAAGGTATTTGGGATACATCAATAAATGAAGCAGACACTCTAGTGGGAAGAGACAATGAACTACATCATTATACAGCATGCTAAGAAGTACCAAAAAGAAAAATAGAGCAGGGTAGGAAGATAGAGAGTGCCAAGAGGAAGGAGGAAGTACTGTTTTCGATAAAGGGGGGAAGAACAAAGACTTGAAAGAGGTGAAAAAGTGAGCCATGCAGGTATTTGGGGAAAATGGTTCAAAAAGAGGGAACAGCTCCTGCAAAAGCCCTGAGGCATGAAACAGTGGCTACAGCAGAGTGAGTAAGGGAATGAGTGAAAGGAGGTGAAGTTAAAGAGGTAATGGGACTAGAAATATAATGCCTCACTGGCTTTAAGTGTGATGGAGAGGGGCATCTCAGCAGGGGACTGACATGATCTGACTTCTGTTTTAAAATAACCCTTCTAGGGCGCCTGGCGGCTCAATTGGTTAATTCGGCTCAGGGCATGATCTCAGGGTCCTGGGCTGGAGTCCCGCATCGTGCTCTCTGCTCAGCAGGTTGTCTGCTTCTCCCTCCACCCCATCCCCCTGCTCGTGATCTCTCTCTCTCACACTCTCTAATAAATAAAATCTTAAAAAATAGTAAGAATAAAATAATCCTTCTAGGGGCGCCTGGGTGGCTTGGTCAGTTAAGCGCCATCTCTTGATTTTGGTCATGATCTCAGGGTCGTGAGATCGAGTCCTGCAGTGGGATCTGCACTCAGCACAGAGTCTACTTGAGATTCTCTCTCTCCCTCTCTCCCTCTCTCCCTCTCCCTCTGCTCCTCCCCCTGCACTCACGGGCATGCACACTCTCACTCTCTCTTAAATAAATAAAATCTTAAAAAATATATATAATCCTTCTAGACACCGTGTCAAAAACAGTGAGGGGTTAGGGCAAAGGCGAAAGCAAGGAGAACAGAAAAGCAGTTTCTGCAGTTCCAGTGACTAGTTCATGGACTATCTCTAGTCAGTGGAGAAAGGGCAAGACCCGAGACAAATTACTAGGACGTGTGAGAACATGGGTGTTACCACTAATTTCAGGGTCTGTGTGCCTCCTAAAGATACTACTGGGGAGTGACTCCTCCTAGGTTCCACTCTGGGAAGGGTGCTGGGAGGATATTCCAAGATCCCCGCCTTCCCAGGCTGGGAGTGCTGTCTCTGCGGACAGCAAAGCAATTGCAAAGACAGAGCACAAATCCGAGCTGGTAGGTTCTGTTTACTCACTGGCAAATCTACATATAATCTGAGGTGGATCCTGGAACCCACAATGAAGGGCAAAGAGCAGAGGAGGTGCCTGAGCCAAACTATTGTTTGCACCAAGTGGGAAGAGCTAACTTGTTACTGGATTCCCTTTGCTCTGCAAATAGGATTTCACTAGAAGCAATTCTCTCAACACTTCTTGATCATCTGTCCTCCTTCCTCAGCACTTTTCCTTGGCCAAGAGTACAGCGCGAGCCCACGGACAAAACCACAGCACTGTGGCTCACCGATCGTGTGTGTTCACCTGACATTATTTCCTCTCTTGGATCTCTCTGTTCATGTCCCCTAATTTTGGGAAAATGTTCTTTTTCTTAATAAATTATCTAATAAATCCTCCTAATCTTGAGAAAATGCATTTCTTCACCTTCTCATAGTTACCTAGTAACAGGTTTGAGCTTTTTAAAGGATATTAAAGAGCAGAAAAAAGAGGATTAAACTTTTAGACAATGCAATGGGTACACCGTAAAATTTCACCCCCTCTCTACCCCTGGCCTCCCCGACCCTGCCCTGCTTTCAGAGGCTGGACTGTGGATCGGGCTTCTGTTCTGGCTCAGCCCTGCCTGAGTTCGCTGCAGCTCCATCATATTTCCTCTATTTAGCAATTTGGGGTAAAATGCTTGTGGGAAAAAAAGAAGTCATGCAAATAAAAATGTGTCATCAGGGTGACTGGCTGGCTCGATCCGTAGAGCATGTAACTCTTGATCTCAGGGTCCTGAGTTCAAGCCCCACATTGGGGGTAGAGCTTACTTAAAGAAGAAAAAAAAAGTATACATACCCATGGAATGCAAAATGCCATGATTTTAGATGGCAATGTATCTGAGCTAAGATATTCTTTTTTTTTTTTAAGATTGTATTTGTCAGAGAGAGACAGAGAGAGAGAAAGCACAACCAGGGGGAGCAGGAAGCAAAGGGAGCGGGAGAAGCAGGCTCCCCACCAAGCAGGGAGCCCAATGCCAGGCTCGAACCCAGGACCCTGGGATCATGACCTGAGCCCAAGGCAGGTGCTTAACCAACTGAGCCACCCGGCGTTCCTGGGCTAAGAAATTCTTATTTATCAGGCACTCAACTATAAACTAGAGACACTGAGGAATATAAATATTATTCAGATACAAATCCTATCTCCAAAGAACTTAGTTTGTGTTCGGTAGGGAAAACAGTGAATGTACAAAAGTAAGAAGTGATATAAAATGCCATGAGAAATACACAGATAAGGCACTGTGGCAGTTCTAAGACAGGTCCATATATTATACATTATGATTATGACTAGCTAATACTAACCAACAGAAGTCGTAATAGGAACTATTTAAGTTTGATGTATTTAGGGTTCTTTTCACAGAATATTTCTATTTTGCGTTAGCCCTTTCTGGAAATTTTTTTTAGAGGTTTAATTTTTTTAAGTCACCTGTACACCCAGTGTGGGGACTTGAACCTCCAACCCCAAGATCGAGGGTCGTACGCTCTACCGACAGAGCCAGCCAGGCGCCCCACCATTTCTGACAATCTATGCTCAGTCTTCAGCAGGACACTTGGCGGTGTCTCACCAACAGATATAACAGTTATTATTCCTTTTGTTTCTAATCAACATCTTTTGTTTACCTAGAGAGAGAAAAAAAGTGTACCTTGGTGATTCCAAGTAACATTTTTCTCCATACAAATAAGATACAAAAACCAAAAGTAACTCAGCAAAACAGTGCCTGTGTTCAATGGCAACGGCCACTTGGTCAAAGCCAAACTGTGAGGTTAAGGAGAGAGTCCTGGATTCCAACCGGCAGAAGAGGTCGTGAAAGAAAACTCTTATATATGAAGGAGGGTGGTGAGATAAGAACTCAAACACAGAAATACATCAAAACATGGTACATGTGCCCATCACGTTGACTATGTGCCATATTATACTGACTTCATGCCCAGCGCCATGCCAATCTCTGCTCGCCCAGTAATCTAGTTATTCCTTGTAACAGCCCTGTCAGGTGGACATTTTACAGCTGGGAAAACTGAGTCATGGAGAGAGTTTTTCTGGTTTTGTTTTTGTTTTGTTTTTAGGTAACCGCCTAAAGTCCCCTGGCTCCTAAATGGCACGGCCAGGATGTGAATCAAGGCAGTCCATACTCTTGAGCCACTCTGCCAATGAGTTTGAATTTAGTGCAACTGTTATCCCTTTTCCCCAAACTGTTGTTTTCACTCTGGCTAGCCACCTTTTCTTTCTTTCCCGGTGTGACCAAATTTTGCTGATTACCCTGAGAACAAACTAGTCCGCCTCTGCGTCAGCATGCTGCAGCTTTTGTCTTCTAGAATCTAACTGTAACTCCAAGGAAAATTCCCAACCACCACATTCCTCCCTGGGAAAGTCTACAATAATGAGATCATCTGCATGGAGAAATATATCATAGATATCAGCGGGTAGAGTATACACACACACACACACACACACATACATCAGGCCATTGGATTTTCTGTTAATAATAAGTTGAAGCACCTCATTGAGTTTCCTGTGCCACCAAATCGTCCCAGTTAAATTACACAAAGGCAACTTTGTTCTGGGAAGCCTACTGAGAAGATGCACCTAATCTTGGCAAGAGCTTGATGTACCAAGGACCATGTTATTATTTTTAAAAATAAATGACAATAAACAGAAAGAAATATTAGTTAAGCCGTCTTTTCAACAGCCACAGTGCTATTATCATCATGCACGTGGATCCCTACTTTTAGAAACATGAATATTTGACCTGAGCGTGAAAGGCTCAAATAAACATTTTCAGAATGGCAATCAAATTGATCTGAGAAGAAGCACCTGAAAAAAAAAAATCTTCTTCATTTTATTAAATTTTTTTTTTCTTTTGGCATGATGTGAAATGCTTTACAAAAATGATTGAGCCGGGTCTCAGTGCTCCGAAAGGTAAATATTTTTATTCTAATTTTTATAGGTTGGCATTTCCTTGGTCAGGTAGAGAGGCATCCTGTTCCTGTTTTGGTGCACAATGCCCCACATTCATTGTACCCCAACCACTGTTCATTGGCACATATAGTTAACTCTTGCTCACCCACGTATGGATTATCCAATTATCCATAGTTTCTGGGATCACGCTGTCTTTCTCCCCAGTTGGTGGACAAAGAGGAGCAAAACTATTAGCCAAAGCAAAGCACAATCAGGAAGCTAGAACCATCAGCAACTCCCCTTTCATTCAACACATACACACTGGGTACCTACCATGGTCCCAGTACTGGGCCATCATGTTCCTAAGAACCACAAAAGTACAGTATCCTCAAAGACAAATAGCTTTATTTGAGGAGACTGGAGATGGTTTTCTTGATTAATGTGAATACATATAACTTATAAATAAAATATATATTTTGCCCTACCAGGAATCTGCTGAGACCAAAGGACTGACATTGTCCCAAATCACAAAGGGTTTTCACGGTTGCACCAGCCCTTTGTCCTCTCCTGATGTCATCTCTCTTAAATGGCCTTCAGAAAGGTAGAGATTATACTTCTGATTTCTAAAATGACTCCACTCTTAAAACATGCTAGGGTTTATTCAAAGAGCAACCATAAACTACTGTCAATTCTGGTAGAGTATCAGTTTACTTATGTTTTATATTGTACAAACATATGAACTGCATACATCTAAACATACTCACAAATCATTTTTTCACTAATGAAGTTCCCGTGATGACAATGGAATATTCACAACCACGAAACAGAATGCTCGTATCATACACAGAAGCCACACAAACTGAGCTGGGATTTTTTTTTTTTTCAGGTGTCCTTAAACCATGGCAGAGAGTAAAGAAAAGGCAGAGTGAAAGGCGGTAACGCGGTTGAGAGTCCGCCTTTTGTAATCAGTTTCCTTATGGTCCTACCAAGGGATGATACCTTGAATCCGTTCAAATTAGCCCATCTAGTGCACTGTACTAGGAGCATCTGAATTACAAAAGGTGGGCGGGTGAGCCTCTAAATCCTACAGTTGCCAGTTCACCCGCCACAATTTGAGGGCATTAATAAATCTCCACGGGAGCTTTCCAGTGCATTCCACATTACTAACAGTATTTGGAAC
Source organism: Halichoerus grypus (assembly GCF_964656455.1). Classification (NCBI taxonomy): domain Eukaryota; kingdom Metazoa; phylum Chordata; class Mammalia; order Carnivora; family Phocidae; genus Halichoerus; species Halichoerus grypus. Next base: position 33,352,701 of record NC_135714.1, read on the forward strand.
TCACCTGTTTCTCGGCCACGTGATCCCCCAGACACTCTCTCCCCTTCTACTTTTACTGGAACATTCCTCCCTCACCCCTTTTTCAGGACAAAATATAAAAGGTCCTAAAAAGAAGGAGCACGCGACTGCTAGGGGAGAGAATATCTTGTCCCTCTGTCTCCTCTTCCCCATACAGATGCTGACAGAAATGAAGGAGAAGCAACTACGAGAGAAGAAACCATCAGAAATCCAGTGCAGGCCACCTCAGGAGAGCTTTCCTGACAAGACGATTCAGACCACACGCAAAAAGTGGCAAGGTGCCATTTCCCCCTCAATCCCTCTAGCCTGAGAGGTTTCCAGCAACCTGAGGTGGCAACTGAACAATTACTTATTGTCATTCCCACGACAGTTCTTTTCTGGAGAATCGGAAGGCCTCCTACCTCACAACTCAAGTCATTCCTGCATTGCCCTTCTTGTAAGTCCTTTTTCCATTTGTTCTTTGAAGCAATTACTCCGAGCAGGTGGTTGTTTGACTAACACGTACTTCTTACAACCCTGAACCAGAAAGTCGACACCATCGTAAGACACAGATGCTCCCAAGGGGAAAAATATATCTCTTCATCAGGCCAGCGGTTGAAACGTTCCAATAACCTTTAACTTGGAACCATTCTGCCAACCACTTTTTAAGCTGCATTCATGTCTTCATTGTAACTTAAATGTTTGGCACACAAATTCTAGATTTAGGCAAAATACATCCTTTTCCTAAATCTTATGAATCCCAAACTTAAGCCCTCTTCAGAGTACATTTTTTCTAGGTTTATGCATCCTCTGGGAAAACGTAATCACAGTTTCACTTGAACCTCGTGTCCAATTTTGGGATCCCTCTCCTCCTACCAGCACCCCTACACCTAGTCCTCTGCCTGTTCCTGAAAAATCGGAAGGGACTGGAAATGTGAGGTGGAATCCTGTCTGAAATAGGCAAATACTTTCCTAGCGCAGTCAAAGCTCAATCATTTGGGACTCCTGATCTTATCAAATCTTCAGATCAAGAGTAGAATTTGGAAAGCAAACGCATTTTGTAAAAAAAATAGTAATAGTTTTATCTACTTTAACCTTCTAATCTTTGTTTAAATTACCTAGAACAGGTTCCATTACTAATAAACCAAAGACAACAGTCTACACTGAATGTTCTTATCATGTGAGGGGAAAAAAAAATGTGAGTAGTCTTATTAAACACTAGTTAGAGCAAGTATATAGGACACGTGTCCAGAAGCAGTTTCCCTGCTTTCTATCTTGAGTCTATCTTTGTCACCAACTGTTTTGGTCACAATCCTTTCAAAATTTAGCCCACAGCAGCGCAACAGGGAATCAAAAACAAATATGTCGACTATTAAAAATATAGAGACTGGAGTATAATGATGATGCCAGACTTTCAATCCTACAAGCTTCAGAAAACTCACGAACCAAGAGGAAGCTAAAGTATCTTCAAAATTTGATTCATTTTCCACGTACGCTCAAAAAGACTCTTGAGCACATGAATTTATGAGTAGCCTAGTCAGGTAAAGAAGCATGACAGTGAGGCTGGCAGCTTTGTTGTCGACAGCTTATTTCCTCATTTAACAAATCTTGAACGTTAATAATGAAGCTAGGCTTTGGTGAAATTTCTGATTCCTCATTCTCCCGTATGCAGTTATTAAGACAAAGAGGCCAACGGTCTCCCTATCAGACCAGGGTGAACGAAGGGTAAGGTGGACGAGAAAGGATACAAAACCCATTTCTTTCTCTTCCTCCTCCTTCTTTCCTCTCAGACTGAGTTGGTTTTGTTTCCCTCCAAGATTTCAGACCATCAATCTGACCAAGATCGCTGTTTAAATTAACAGCAACACAAACTCCCACAAAGTGCTATCCCGTCCTCTCTCATCCCCACTGACAACCTTTCACCTGTTAGAATCGAACCGGCACCTGCAGTTCTCAAACGCTCTTGGTCCTAAGTGCAGTTGTGCTTAAAACTTCTCCATGTTTGGGTTGTCAACCCTTGGCTTTCTCTCCCCTGAAAAATGTGTATGAGTCCAGCATTTAAACTTTTAAAGAACACTTTTTTTTTTTTTTTTGCTAAGTGAAATAAAGAACACATTTCTAATCTGCATTCCTGCTAAAGACAAATGAGTCATTCAGGTGCCATTAGAAAAAAATTGCTTGATTTTTCATAAAAACCAGTATGGCCTTTAAGTAAATACCTTGAGGACGCTATCTTTCCATCACTTTGATAAGCCTCAAGAAAGAAGCCACATCCCCAAATGTCTTGGGGCAGTATCCAGGAGCAGATGAACTTTTACCTAATTAAAAAAGTGAATCATTTATTTGAAAAGTTCCACATCATTTATTTTAACTGATTTCTTCAATATCCGGTGACTGGTGGTTTGTCAGCTGTCATAATTCATCAGCCCTACACTTTTATGCAGACTGAATTTGTAACTTTAAACAACTAAGCCTCCTCCGCTCAATGTTACCTTTGGAGGTAAATTACTGCAGCAAGACATTCCTCCTCATTCCCCCCACCTTCACACTTAAATGCGCTAGATGCCTGTCACGAAATTTCCTCAATCTCACTTTAATAACCTGATTCTAAAAGTCACCTGTGCCTCTGCATGGCCCAGTCATGTGTTTTCAAGGGTGAAAAAAAAAAAAATCTGTTTCTTGTATGGAAAAGGTTTCATCACCAGAGGAAACATGATGGGGCTGACTGTATATGATTTTCTGCTTTTCCAGAAGCTGACGCTTTTAAAATCTTTTTATAAACCATCTCTTTCCCACTAAACATACCAGAGTTGCAAGGAGAGCGTTACAATGAGGGAGATCAGGGCTGAAGAGAGAAATAGAAAAAAAAAAAAATTCAAAACTGCGACCCAGATGTAAGATTAAGGGAAGGTAGTTAGAAGGATTGCCAAAAACCACCTTACCTTTGTTATGTATCTGGAGTCGCCCACTTCAGAAATTAACACCACTCACAGCCCGGTAGCAATTTACACGGCTAGGAAGTAACCTACAACATCTTCTCCGCCTCCCTCTTTTTAATGTAAAATCAAAATAAGGAGTGTCCAGCTACTCCCCACCGCGCCGCTTAAAGCAACAGATCGTTTTAGGCTTAACTCCCAGGCCCCGGGAATTCCAGTTTGTCAGAATGTCTTAACCTTGGAAACCTGCGGAGAGCAACTCTCCACGAGGACAACTCCCCAAGCCCCGGCTTCTCACTGTCCCAAACTGCACATTCCAAAGTGGGAAGCAGGAGCGATAACCAGAAGGCAGCTCTCGGGGGCTAAATTCCTGGCGGGAGCGAGAACTTGAAAGCGCGGCGATTCCACTGGCCGAGCGGCGCGGGGTCCGCAGCCCGGGGGGGGAGACGAGTTGGCCCCGGGAGCCCGGCTGCGTCCGGCGCCGCGCACGGGGAGCGCTCCGGGTCTGGTCTGCGAGCTCTTCCCTGTTCCCCTCCTCCCTCCTCCCTCCGCCCTCCCCCAGCCGAGGCCATTCGCCTCACAGTAGCAAGGTTGTCTCTCGTCTACTCCCTTCCCTTAAACTCACCAAACCAGATTTTTACTCCCAACACCGGCAACTTCCCGTAAATCTGCACTGAAATTTTATCCTGCTCGCTGAGCCTCCGCTGGCTAAAGGCCAGTGCAACATTCCTGTTGTTTTAGGAGCTCAGATACCTTTGAAGGTTAAGGGGGAGAAAAAAAAAATCTGCCCGGATGGGAGAGATTTGGGGACTTCACCAGACAGGCTTCTCTCCCCGCTCCAAAAGTCACATCCATTTCTGACATCCAGAAACGGCCCCAGAAGTGGCACCTGCTGCGCCTGAGGACATCTGCCCTCAGACGTCTGGCCCCCTTTGGGCTGTTCAGAGAAACGAAGCAGAACCATGTTTGAGGAATAAGGAACCTGCTGTTGAATCACGAGCAGATCGGTACCCCCCCCACCCCCGTTCTTCCCCGTCCGTCCCCCCACCCCCCCCGCCCGGTACACGAGCCGTTTAACCAGGTAATGTCACAGCCAGCCCCGCGGCGGGCCCGAAGGCAGGGGGGGCCTCCCAGAGTGTCCTTACCTGAGGCACAGCAGCGCTCGCACGGGCGCAGGAAGGAACGTCACGCGGCCGAAACCCTGACCTTTGCCGGGGCCTTCGCAGCAGGGCCTGGGGCCTGGGCGCTGCTCGTTCAGAAGTGGCTCATTTTAATGCGCCCTGACCTAAAGTTACAGCTGGTTTCTAGAAAGGGAACAAAAAACACTGCCTTTACAAACAGCCGCCAAGCCCTCCCTTAACCTTGCCTGATCTCTGGGGACTTGGCTCTAACCCCCACCCCAGCCCCATCCCAAAGAAACCCGCAATCCGTGCCCCACCCCTTCGCGTTACCTGTTTATACAAGAGTTAAGGAGCCTCACGCATTTCAATAGAGCGCTAAGCCTGTTTGTAGGCGCGTAACCGGCCAACAGGAATCGAATTCTGTGACTAAACAAACTAGAAGAGGAAGCAGGCACCACCAGGAACCTAAAACGGAGTTGTGATTTCGGGTTGCAGTGTCACCAACTGAGAAAAAAAAAAAAAAAGTACTGTTTCTCACTGGGCTATTTTAGTGAAGGACTAGTCCAAAACTGTTTTTCTGCTGGTTAAATGAGTGAGTACATAGGAAGAGCTCAGAACAGTGCCTGGCACATAGTTAACCTCCATTATTATTATTATCATTATTATTTGTATTTGTACTCTGGCTTTTCTCTGAAGAGCACAGGGCATGATCAGAGTTAGAAGTGGACTCTAGACCTAGTACTCCTGCTCATTAGCTGTAAGGCCGTGAGCAAGGGTTTTTGGACCTTCTCCCAGCTTCCGGAAGATTCCAAGGACGAGACTTTTGCTCAGTTTCTGGAAGATTCCAATGATGAGATTTTTGCTGACCGTCTACATTGTAGACAGTCTCGAATACAATGAAAAGTCAAGTTCCTGTAAAGGTGTGTCCAACTCATTTTCATCTTACTTAAAAGTTGCAAGATTGACAAAATACATGGAGATAAATTGGCCTGTGCATTCCATGAAGTTCAGGAATCCGAAACTCAGGAGCAGCAATCAACCTTAGATGGGCACTTCATTCTAATTTGAATTTAGGCACTCGATTTGCTTGCTGCCTGACCCTAGGAAAGTTATTTATCCTTTTCAGTTAGAAGCTGACTCAGGCCAGACAATGGTCTTAGCCATTTGAAAAACAGTGTGATATAGGGGGAAATGATTTTTTTTAAACTCCTCATAAATATTAAAAAGGGATTATTGAAGGCTAAAAAATGTGATCAGCGCTGACAGGACACCCTTTTTCCTCCACCTTGAAAGAAAGAAATCGCCATCCCTTTTACATTAATGAGGCCCTTTGTGCTTTACCAAGCACTTCCCCCCCCCCCCCACTTCATCTTATCTGATCTTACAAATCAATCCTGTGAGCTACTTTACCACGTTTTACAGATGAAGACACTCAGGTCCATTAGTTCGAGGCTTCACTGCATAGTGAGACCAGGACTAGTTCCCCAGTTCTAGTTAAATCTAAAACAACATTTGCCACCTTTAGGAAAAATGATTCCTTAAAACCAGCAGAGAGTTCTGCAATATTTTAGATCCCTTTGGGTTTTTTATCTTCCCTGATGGGGCAAGATTTACCTCAGATCCATTAAACATTTTTCTGGGTTCATTCCTCATCAATGCAGGTGAGAACGAGCTAGCCACGGCCGGCAGTGAGGATACTCCGAGGTTCTTGTACCACACCGAAGGGTTCACACTGCCCGGTGTGAACAAGGGCTCTGCACCCTTAAGGCAACGTACAGACTCCAGGCTACATTAGCCTGGGTTTTTCTTTTCTTTTTCAGAAGTATCTGGATGGTGGTCTCAAGAACCTTTCACTGCCGGGGATGCTTTGAGTTAAAGGAGTCAAGAGAGAACGTTCTCAGGCTTACTGATTTTTCCACGTGAGGACAGGATTTTCCATAGGAAGCCCTGGGCCAAAGCCTGGGGAATAATGACCAGGAATCAGACAGTGAGTGTGAAAGTGTGGAGATCAGTGAACTGGGCGGCAGTCAGAGAAGATGGCCCTTGACGGGGGCACAAGTCCCTGGAAGGAAGTCTCAAATGTTACCTGGCACTTCTTTCTCAGTTTTGCCCACTGCCACCTATTTGTTCCTAAATACTTTCCACTGTCCTCCCCAGGAATATGTGAAAATAAAACTGACTTGTTAAGCAGCAGGCTGTAACAAAAGAAATGTCAGCCAACATCATTTCTTCTTTGTGGCTGAGCCTTCATGCCTGTTTTTATTATTTTAATTCTCAGGCAAATCCCATGATCCTGGGGCATTTTAGGTTTGCAGACCCCTGCGTTTTGCCTTCTGCTTCCTTCTTTCCGTTGGGCCCGTAAGGCAATGTGCTAGACTGAATGCAAACAGCATACAGCTTGGTTTCGCATAGATTTGAGTTTGAGTCTCAGTTTTATCCCAGCTGTGTGATGCTGGGCAAATTGCTTAACTGCTCTGAGCTTCACCGTGTCTTCATTTATAAAGTAACAGCACCTACCTCCCTAGATTTCTTTAAGAGTTAAATGAGAGGTGAAATCTTAGCACAGTTCCTGGCACATGTTGGTACTCAAAAAATGGTATTTCCTTTTGTACCTGGAAAAAGCCTACTCCACGGCTCACAAAGAATCTTCCTGCCCATGTTTAAGTCTCAGATCAAATCACACTTTTCCAAGACGCTCTCATCGACAGAGGCAAACTGAAGGTGTAATAATAACCACTCATCTCCATAGCATCTCCAATGACATATCATCTTTGACCGTCACGACTGTGTGAGGTAAGCATAAGAAAAGCACAAACCATTTGCATTGCCCTATTGCTCAGATGAGGAAACTGAGGTTCTTAACAGTTGTTTCAAGTTGCTAGTAAGTAGCAGTTAGGTTTTTTTACTGCTTTTTACTCTTCCCTACTACTAGAATTGTGACAATAAACTTAACTGACTGAGCCACCCAGGTGCCCCTCAATATGTTTCTTTTCTTTTTTTTTTTTTTAAGATTTTATTTCTTTGTCAGAGAGAGAGCACAAGGAGGGGGAGCTGCGGGCAGAGGGAGAAGCAGGCTCCCCACTGAGCAGGGAGCCTGATACAGGACTCGCTCCCAGGACGCTGGGATCATGACAGGAGCTGAAGGCAGACACTTAACTGACTGAGCCACCCAGGCATCCGATATGTGTTTCTTAAAGACCAAAGACTATGTACTCAAAGAATATAGGTGAGGCCTAAATGATGCATTCAATAAATAAATGTAAACAGCTGAGAATAATCCCTGGCATGTAGTGATCGCTGTTAACTGTTCTTGCTATTATTATTTCTTCATAAACCAATTCCTTGTGACCGTGGTGAGGTCATAGTAAGCAATTGACTTTTGGGAGAGGGGAGCTTCTATTATCTATTTCTTATAAGAGCTGACCTTTTAGGTACCCTTTTACAGTATGAAAAAGGGTAATACCTTTTCAATGGTTTTACTTTCTACCTGTTTCCCTTATTTTCCCTAATTTTACCTGAAACAGAAAAATTATTGTCGGATGGGATACAATCACTGACCTGAACCCAAACTTTCTGTTGAGGCTGCTGATACTCTTCCCAGCCAAAAATAAACCTATATTGACCTAGAACATGCAACTTGACCCAGAGAGACCCAGAGAAACCACAGTTTCCACAGCCTCTCCTTCCTTCATACGGTGGCCACCGGCTACCCATAGGAGAATTTTGGTTTAATCTCTTATTTTCTAATTTTTATATGAAATCCACACTGGATCTAATGTGTGCAAATTGAAGGCATATTATTCCTGGGCACACTTGAATGCAAATGATTTGGCCCAGCCACTAAGTGTAGAACACAGTCATCAGCTCATGGGTCAAAGGATGAGGGAGGGCCCCCTCCCCCAGGACTCCGTCAGAAGGGCACCTGGGTTTGCGGTCTCCATGCCACACTACAGGAGGGCCCCTCACTGAATTTTAAAAATGTACTGAGTTCACAAAAAAGGGAATTAAGTATAGCAGGGGTTCACTCCACACATTAATCTCAGAAGCCAAATCCTTCATTTTGAGAAAGGCCTTCAATACAAGGAGTCCCTTGACCTCGGTCCTTCCTGCACAAATAGGTCTGCCAGAGCCCGCCTGCTTAGACTGAAGGCTTTTCCCGCCCCCACCTGCCCGCTGAGATGGAAGGAACACTGAAGTCAATTATAGGCCCCTTAAAGGCCCACTCGAGACCAAGAAATGGTTTTGTTATGGCAACAGAGGCTGTTAATTCCTTTCTATCCCTTTAAGACTGATTCCCCACCAGAGATCTCCAGACCTCTTTTTATTTTATAATGGAAAACAGCCTCACATAAGAAGCTCAATCATTCAGCAATAACTTACCAGAAATGATTGTCAACATAAAACTACTAACATTTATTAAGTGCTTACTAGCACATTGGCCAGACACTGTGTGAAGCACTTTACATGTCTTAACTATTTAATCCTCACAACAACCCCATGAGATAGAGACTGTTGTTACACCCACTTCATGTATGAAGAGACCAACATGCAGAATAGGTACGTGATCCTGCTGAAATCCCCCCCTCTAGAAAGTGGCAGAGCGGGTAGCCCCCAAGCCTGTGATCCTCACCATTATGCTCTATGGACTCACAAAAGATTCTTTATCTACGATTATTTTACATACGTGTGCATTCTGGGAGTGGTAGCGCCAGCCTAAAGACGGTGCCTGGCACGTGGTAGGCACTCAAAAAGTGTTTGTTGAATGAATGAGGGAATGTGGAGATACATTTGAATGTTATCATCAGTACGGAGAAGCGTGTGTCAAGAGAGGTGGGGTTTAACTCATCGAGAATCTGAGATGTAGGGTTTTCAAAAACATGGTTAAAGTTTTAATTTGACATATAGCACAGGGGGTGAGTATTTCATAGGATAGAATTAATTGCAGATGTAGTTAAATTTACTGACCATAAAAACCATGTAGAAATAAAGGGAATATTCTTTTCTTTTTAAGATTTTATTTATTTACTTGACAGAGAGCACAAGTAGGCAGAACGGCAGGCAGAGGGAGAGGGAAAAGCAGGCTCTCTGCTGAGCAAGGAGCCCGACGTGGGGCTCAATCCCAGGACCCTGAGATCATGACCTGAGCTGAAGGCAGCTGCTTAACCACTTAACCAACTGAGCCACCCAGGTGCCACTAAAGGGAATATTCTTACCTTTGTTTCTGTTGTTTCTCTGCTCAGAAGACCCCTGTAGATCCATCCATTCATCCACCCACCCATCACTGGTATAAGCATAGCAATTAAGAACACAGTCTGGAACCAGCTGCCCGAGTCTGAATCCTATTTCTTACTAACTTTGCAACTGTGAGCAAACAACTTGACTACCCAAGGCCTTAACACTCGTCCTCAGTGCTCACCTCATTAGGAGTGTTTGGAAGATCCCATATGTTACTATAAATGGGGCACTGGAAATAGCACCAGACCATTGTAAGCCCCATGCAAGCATTGTTACGATTATTCATCCAACCATCCATCCATTGTTTTAGCTAACAAATATTTATCAAGTATCTCCTATGTGTCAGGTTCTGTGCAGCAAGCTGAATATAGAAAAATAAATAAGATATGGTCCTTATCTTCAAGGACCTAAGGTTTCATAGCGACAGGTAAGCAACCAGCCAGTGGCCTTACCATGTATAAGCCCAGGAAGTTAGTGGCAGTCTAACTTAGACTTGTTCAGCAAGAGTTTACTGAGTCTCTACCAAGAGTCATGCAATGGAGATGCACAGATGAATAGAAACATGGTCCGCTCCCTCACATTAGAAAGGCAGACATATCTATATAACTATACGTAATACAAAGGGAGGAGGGCAATAGAGGTGGATGCAAAAAACCAGGAAGAACCCATTAACTCTGTGTGCGTGGAGGAGGAGGAGGGTAAGGTCGACTTCCTAGAGGTGGTAATGTTTGAATTAAAAATGAGAACATGAAGGGGAACTTCATGAACGACGGGAAGATGGGGGAGGGGTGGTGAAAGCATTTAGCATCTGGTGTGACTGAAGCCTGGAGGTGCACAGAGGGGGCAGGATTTTGCAGCTGGCAAGGGGGGTTGGGATCAGATGGTTAAGAGACTTGAAAGGAGAATGGCTTTTAGTATGGGTGACAAGATTTTTGAGCAGGAAATTGACATGATCACCAGTGTTTTTTAGAAAGAAAACTCGAGTACGACACAGAGCATGGATTGAAGGGGGGACAACTTGAAAGCAGAGAAAGACTAGAAATGAGAAGATTGCAATGGTTCAGGTAAGCAATGACAAGGTCCACAAGGCCATGGCTGTTCAAGAGATATCTACCTAGTGGTAGATACTGTGATTATCTCATCCCACTCTCCTTCCAGTGCACCGTCCTGGACTAAGAGGCTGGAAAGCGAAAAACTGTATTTCCCAGACTCCTTTGCTGCTGTGGCTTTGTAGCTAGAGCAGAGGGTACAGGGCACCTATTTCTTTTTGCTGGTACGGAACTAGCAAACATACCGTGACACTGTTGCAAAAATGGCAGTGGTAGCTCTCGAATCCCAAATTTGCAACAAAAGTGGTGTGAACTCACCAGTACCGGTGGTGGTTTCCTGATTCCCCACTTTCCTGATGGTGGCACACGCAATAGCGTCCCTGGCAGGCCAGCTCTGCAGTGTTCCTGTGGAAGTCATACCTCCAGGTCCAGCTGAGTGCCTACACTTCCAACAATTGGGTCAGCACTGAATTTCGTGTATGAAATCCCTTTCTGCTTAAAACAGCTAGAGTGAGTTCTATTGACTGCAGTTGAACCCTGCCTGATACGTTGAATAAATAGAACTGAGAGAATTTGATGACCCATTGAATGTGGTGAGGAAGAAGGGAGCGGGTGGCGGTGAGAAGAAGAGGAGGCAACAATTTGCAAGGTTTCTAGTTTCAGGTGGCCATCAATCGAAACAGGGATTGGTGGAGAGAGCTGGAGATCTGCAGATAGGAGGGTGGTCCATCTTACAAGTGCATTGGAACAGGTGCTCCACAGCATCCAGCTATGGGGCGGACAGTTGAAACTATGTCATTACTGACTACACAATAGGGGAGTGGAAGGAGATATTGAACCTAAGTGGATTTTTACTGCAGTGCATCACTGACCCACACCCTCAAGTTCAATTCTTGAATTAAGAGTCATATAAAATAGGGGCGCCTGGGTGGCTCAGTCATTAAGCGTCTACCTTCGGCTCAGGTCGTGGTCCCAGGGTCCTGGGATCGAGCCCCACATCGGGCTCCCTGCTCCATGGGAGGCCTGCTTCTCCCTCTCCCACTCCCCCTGCTTGTGTTCCCTCTCTCGCTGTGTCTCTCTCTGTCAAATAAATAAATCTTTAAAAAAAAAAAAGAGTCATATAAAGTAACGATGGTGGAGTTTGTGAAATTCAACATGCTTACCTAGCAGCATTTTCTCTCTCATGTTTTACTGTTCAGAAAGCTATCTTCTTGGTAATATCTCCGTTCTTAACTTTGGTAAAACTAGTGTATTTTTTCTTTTTAGAATGGTGAGTACCAACATCTTTCTTTCAGGGCCTCATTGACACAGTATTGCTCAAATAAAATCACATTCTAACCTCAACCAATTATTTTGGCAATGACAACCAGCCCCATGGGCCAGGGACCCACATTACTCCTCCATTCATATTAAGTATTTCGTTGTGTTTTTTTTTACAACAAATCTGGACAAGTAGCAAGATTTTTTTTTTTTTTTTAAGCACAGTGGCCATGTTTCTAAGGTTGTAGGCAATAGAGAGGTAAATGGACCTCGGCTCAGCTCCTTTGAACTCTTTAGACAAATAACAGCCTGACACTGCAAATTTGCAATGGGAACATATGTGTTCTGTTTTGACAATAAAATTCAGAGATTTACACAATTCTCATTAAATGTGTGCCTAAGTGAATACATTTCTTAATAGACACAAGGATTGGAAGCAGGAGGTAGAAGTAGAAGCTTGTGCAATCTGTTATAAATATTAGCAACCCGTTTTTTTCAAAAAAACAAAAAAGACCCATGGTAAGACTTCAAGATGCATTTGAACATGCCTTTATTATAACTTTGGTGACATTTAGTTATAGTTAATTAAATGCAAATATTTCTGTTCTACTGGATTATGAGCCCCATCCTCGGGGTGCAGAAACTGTCTTGTTGAGCTATGTTTCCCCAGTTCTAAGTAGAGGTCTTCATGGTAGGCACTCAAGGAATACTCCATGAGTGATTGAAGGAAGTTTCCAAACTAGGGGGTCAAGAGACAATGTTTTAATACTGGCTCTGCTTCAGCTTCCTCAGCTATGAAATGAATTTTCAGGTCATAGGTTCTATTACTTCTTGGAAGGGCTTCTTACCCATAAAATGGGTTTTGGATCCTTAATGGGAAAAGATCCAGAATCTCCTTTCCTAAAACGTTTGAAGGACAGTGGTTTAATGAATTCAGTTTGGTTGTACCTACAGTAGGCAGATGGATTGAATGTGACCTCTAGAAGTTCTTTATGAATTCTGTGATGGTGGGATCCTATTAAGTCTCCTCTACCTTAAGATCTGGGTCAGAATCACTGCGTGTGGAGCACCATTCCAGAAATTCGTTTGGCTACTGAATGCTTTCTATTTTCCTCTTGTTTACCATCAGGATACTTCCCCTTTCCATGGGGATTTTCTGAAAAGGTCACACAGCCACTTCAGAAAACCATCCTCTTGTTGAATGACAATGATAGCCTCTTTCTCTGGTTGGCAACCAGAAGCAACCGCTGTCAGATCTGGGCAGAAAGCAGGGCCTACACCCCTTAGTTGGCCAAAGCCAGAGGGAAAGTCCAGCCTCGGGCGATGATATTGGGACTGTGGCAAAATGTCTCCTGTGGAAGTGACAATTAGGCAAAGTTCCACCGAGGCCTTGCTGGAGCAGCAAAGATTAGAAGGAAGCATCTTCTGTGACCAGCTCGGGGCTTAATAGGGAAGGAGTTCCAAGATACTTCAGAGCACCCCATCCTCACCACCTTTCCGGGCCACTTCCAAAACTGCGCACATGAGATAATCTGGCGCCTTTGGGACCAAGGACCATCCTGCTACAAGCACAGTGAATAGCTCTGGGGAGAGCTGTGAGTAGAAAGCAAGCGAGTTGTCCCATCAATCAAATACTTTGAATCTGCCATGTGCTAGACCTTGCACTAGCTGTTGGGCTCAGGATGGTGCATGAAATCACAACCCACAGACTGAGGGTCTGGTTGTGTAAGCATAGACATGCACCACGAATCATTACAATAGCATAAGGACCCCGCTTTGCCCGGGAATACAGAAAAGGGAACAATTTCTTCACATCCCCGTAAATGCTGCAGATTCATCCAACTATGTGCTGGCAGGGCTGGTGTCTATGTGACTCTGCCTTCCCATATTCAACCTGTCTCCTGCCTATGGGGCACGTGGCCCATCCGTCAGAGCACTCTGCTACCCAGATCCCTCAGTGACTCCCATCCCCTATGGAATAAAGATCCACCCCCTCCCCCCAGCAAGGCATACAATTTGACTCCCACTTTCCTTTACAGTTTCATCTCTTCGCTGAATGGTCCGTAATTCATGATGCTCTTTTCGTATGCCTTTGGTCCCCTCTAGCAGGTGCTCTGGGGGCCTCACTCACATCAGGCCACATTTACCTGTCCATACAAAGTGGCTGCAAACACCTGCGTCTCCCTTTCTGTAGCTTTTCCTTGGCTGCGGGAGCACCCTAGGCAGGGCAAGCAGGACAGGTTGCTGGAAACAATTCCCTCCATCTCAGCTTCTTTGCCTTCCGTTGACATTACTCTGAGACCTTCCTTTACACTACACAGAATTCCAGAGCTGCCCAAAAGGATTGAGCTCCAACTACCCACAGTGGCTACTGTCTTGATAACACCGTTTCTTCCATTGCTGGTTGCATTCCCCATTTCCTTATCGCTGTTTCCTGGAATCATCTGCCAGATTAGCTATTGCAGTCAAGTCCTGTTCTGAGGGCCTATGGACAGATGGACACCAAACAGTGTCTTCAGTCTCCTCCCCATCTCAGCCCGTAGACCACTGGTCTCCAGTCGGTTGAGTTCCCCATTCTTAAAGGTTCTGCTGGACAGTCGCCCCTTCTGTGATGCCATTTCCCATCTACCACACTCCACCATGTACAGCATGAGGGCCTCCTTCCCCTGAGATTCCTGGCCCTTTACCCAGACCTCTCTTATGATGTGCATCATGTGGCACTGTCATTCTGTGTGAGGCACATTTGACTCTGCTGACTAGGACCCCCGACTTCCTCCTCAGTCAGCTCAGGCCCTAGCAGAGCGCAGCGTACGGAGAAGATGCCCAACAGATATCTGATGAATGAATACGTGCCCCTCTGCGGTGGTTTTCTGGCTCGAATCCTTGTGTACACAGCAAGATATTGGAAGCCACGTTCCTGACCCAGCCCTTCCGGGTAAAGGGTCTTCTGACTGTGCCTCAAGAGGGAGGCTAGGGAACCTCTCATTGCCCCTCCCAAGGTACTTACTCTGGTTATGATCTTATTGCCAAGAAGGGGCTCCCTTTCAATGCCGGGCAGGTCTCCAAGCTGACTTGCCGGGGCCATTAGGAATCCATGGAGTACATTCCAAGGGTGTGAAAAACCAGGGACTGGGAAGCCTGAGGGCTGGTGCAATGACCACATAAAAATTGCTGCAGATAAGCCATCAGTCCCTAAGACAGCTGCTATCTTTGTAGTTTTGTTTCATCACAGGGTAAAAGCCTGCCCTGCGGTAAGCTGGGGGCTGAATAAATAGCCCCAAAGGAGATATAATCCTAGAGAGGAATCCAAAACTGTTGGTTGAGCAGATAGCCGGTCTTTGGGGAAGGCTGGTTTCAGCTGACTTTCTGTGCTTTGCCAGCAGTGTTATTTTACAATCTCACTGCCAAGGAAGACCTGACCCCTCTGAAGAACCAGGCCAAGCAAGGAGGGAAGGCGCAGGCTGATCCCCTGTGATGTTGAGACTTCAAACAAACAAACAGAAACACAAATTCCAGAGCCACGAGAAGGAAAGTTGGGTCTTCCCTGCTGAGCCGAAATGGAAATGAACTAAGCAGGCTGGAGTGTAAGAAATGGCAGTTGGCACGGGAAAATGAACCTGTGTTCCACCATGTTGTATGTGGAAATCAGGAAAGAACTAAGGAGGATTCGAAGAGGAGGAGAAGAAGGGGAGCAAGAACGAGAGAAGGGCAGTAGAGGACCCAGTAGGCAAGGAAGGAAGGGGTATAAGCAGTGCTTAAGGGCTGTCATGGGCCAGGCAGGTGGCACTTACTTATTTTTCATATCAGAGACATTTGAGCTGTTATTATATCGGTACTAGGATTATTATAAACTTGACCTCAATAGCCTTGAGCTATTACTATTGCCATTCTGCAGATGGAAAAACAGAAGCTCAGAGGGGCTAAAGGACTTGCCCAAGGTCTCACCAATGGTAAGGAATAAAATCTAGGTCTCAATGCCAAGAAGCGTTTAAAAATGATTCACACCCAGTTCAAAACACAAGGATGACCACTGCTGTCTGGGTTAGGTCATGTGCTCAAAATTGTCAGGAACCATAACTCAAAATTGTGTGCACATCTTTTTTCCCCGGCTCCTTGCGTTTGCGGATTCACGGCCTTTGGGTGCACTATGAGGTTGGCACTACCACTGTGGGAGAAAGAAGGGAAAGGATCTTTCAGAGGATCAAGTTTAAAGAGGCCTAACTTTTGGAAAATCTCCAGATTTGGGTTTAGCAGTGTGCTTGGCTTAAAAAGAAAGGAAGGAAGTAGGAAAGAAGGAAGGGTGGGAGGGAGGGAAGGAGGAAGGCTGCAAGCATAGGATTTAAATTTTCACCCTTCCTAATATTGGTGAGGACCAAAGGGAGACACAGAAATACCATGGGATTGGCAAATACTGCCCTACTTTCAATTCAGCCCCAAGCAGGAAGGCTTAGTTTTGTCACGAGAAAGCCTCTTGTTACCTAAGACCAGAACAAAACCTTTGGGAGGAGACTCCCATCTTGACAGTGTGATTTCCAAAGAAACCTTTTTAGTCTTAGAACTGCGATGTCTCAAGTGTCACAATTGTGTAACCCGCTGATGTTTAAAATGATCCTGGAGCCCATCACATAGGATTAGGGAGATAATGTACAAGGGGAGAGGAGAGAAAACTCCTTGAAGAGCAAAATGAAGAAGAAGCCTGGACTGGAATCCTGGACATGTGGGTTCCAGTTGTGGCTCCTTCAGCAGGTTGAAAGTCCTGCAGTAACCTTTCCTGTGTACTTTCCTCTGCTTTCATGAAGTTGCTGTGCTAGATGACAGAGAAGAGAACTTCCAGCTCCAAAGACCTCAGGGAACATTCAGAGGCTTTCAAAGAGGTAGGCCACTGAAAGTAATTAGAGCTGTTTGGCGATCCGATGATGAGTCAGAAACCAATCCAAGGACGTTTTTATTGTGCTTCATTTCCAATTTCTTATTTGGATTCTACAAAATGAAAGAGAAAGTGGGGGGGGGATAAAAAAACTATCAAAAGGTACTCAGAAGAAAAGGAAAAAAACAAAACAACAACAACAACAAAAACCCAACAAATATCTGTTCAACAAGTCAAATAACTAAGCTAGGCACTTTTAGTGTAGGAGAAGGGTCCTTCTGAGTGGCAGTGTCACACTGTGGAAAGAACACAGATGGGTTCTGAATCTAGAAAACCTACAATTAAATCATAGCTTTATCACTAGTAACATAAACAACCTTGAGTCAAGGCTGTTACTGATGAAGATATCATCATCTCCATCATAAAGGCTGTGACTGAAAAGATGAATAGTCATCTTTTTGAGCCTCAATTTCCTTGAATAGAAAAGGAGTCTAGGGGCACCTGGCTGGTTCAGTCAGTAAAACACGCAACTCCTGGTCTCAGGGCTGTGAGTTCAAGTCCCATGTTGGGTGTAGAGATTACTTAAAAATAAAATCTTAGGGGTGCCCGGTTGGCGCAGTTGGCTAAGCCTCTGACTCTTGGTTTCAGCTCAGGTCATGATCTCAGGGTCATGAGATCAAGCCCTGCGTGGGGCTTTGCACTCAGCACAGAGCCTGCTTGAGATTCTCTCTCTCTCTCCCTTTGCCCCTCCCATTCATCCTCTCTCTTTCTCTCTCTCTCTAAAAATAAATAAAAATAAATCTTTTAAAAATATATTTTTTTAAAAAAGGAGACTAATTTGGGGCACGTGGGTGGCTCAGTCGTTGATCATCTGCCTTTGGCTCAGGTCATGATCCGGGTCCTGGGATCGAGCCCCGCATCGGGCTCCCTGCTCAGTGGGAAGCCTTCTTCTCCCTCTCCCACTCCCCCTGCTTGTGTTCCCTCTCTCGCTGTCTCTTTCTCTGTCAAATAAATAAAATCTTAAAAAAAAAATTAATTAATTAAAAAAAGAGACTAATTTAAACAATAGTAGTAATAGCTACCATTTATTGGGTGCTTCTATGCCAGGCACTGAGCTGGGCTGTTTGTATTATGTCTCCAAATCCACCCTCCTTATACTGTATCAATTAGGTATTGCTATCTCTGATTTATAGATACAGACATGGAGTCTAATCAAATCTAAGAGCAGAGCTGGGATTCAAACCCAGTTTGGTAAAACTCTGAAGCTTATTCTCTTATCTACCCTCCCAAACTTCCCCAGAGGATAATAATATAGACCAAATAAGGTAATATTTGAAATATACCTTGCAAATGGCAATACACAAGTGTTCTCTGCAATATTCGTTATCAATAAAACGATAACAGTAATAATGCAGTAGTAATGACAACAGTAGTGGTGAATTTTTACATGTTCATAATCAAAGTGAGTAACCAAATAGAAACCTGTATAATCTTATTTGAATGTCTAATCAAAAAAGGTCTAAACGATGACTCCAGGCTAATCAGACCCTGGGAGCTTCCCTTATCCGTTTTCATTGTGTCTAAGTTTCAGGGCTCAGAAAAACAGTTTGCTTGAGCAGAAATGTTGATATCTGAGAAACAGTGCAGAGAAGATTTAGAGCACAGTGAAACCTCTTTGTGCTGTACAGTTTTGTCACTGAAAGCGCCATCTGGCCAAGCATACCAGAAAGTAACCGCAGATTACCAGCTGGTAAATTTTACCTTTTAAAAAAACCAAGCAGAAGACTCCATAATTTTTCAGTGCAGTAATTCGGGATTGCAGTCAGAATATAATAGGTGGCAAACTGTCCCTGTGAGTCATCAAGGCCAACAAAGGATCCCTCTGGCCTTTTAAAACCGACCATGTTAACTTGAAATCGAATCTTCGTGTAGAGGGACAGTGCACGGCTCCTTTAAAAGAGGATGTGGGAAACCAGATGACTCAAGCAGGTGGCACAGTTGACCTGGGAGTCTCGGTCCCACTGAGGTATCAGTGCCTGAGGAACTCGCCTCCCTACCGACTAATTCCTTCTTCAGCTCCCTGAGAGAGTGCTAGCACTTTTCAAACCTTTTAGAGACAGATATAGAATGTTAAATGTGAAAGGGACCTTAGAACTCATCTGGTCAAATGTTCTCATTTCACAGTGAGAAAACAAAAGCCCAGAGAGGTAGAGTCTGAAGGCCCCAAAGCTGCTCAAAGGCATAGGCAGAACATGAATTTCCTACTCCCCATACGGTGTTCTAGTAATAAAATGTTGCCTCGTCCCCTCCTTCACCCTTCAGTGCTCCCACACTGATTTTTGACACATACACCCTGGTATATCACTCGTACATGCGCTATCCTCTTTGGGAGGATAATAATAATAATCCCAGAGTAGTATTCTTAGGAATTAAATAGTAATTTCTAGATGCACAATTCTAAGCCCTTTAAACATATGAATTCATGAATCCTTACTATAACCCTGGGAGGTAGGTAATATTATTATCTCTATGACACAGAGACACAGAGAAGTTAAATGACTTGCCCAAGGTCACACAGCTGGTCAGGTGTAGAGCCAGGATTTAAACGCAGGACAGCTAGCTCTAGGGTTCGTGTTTTCATCCCATACAAAGATGTATAGAAATGGTTACTCATTGCTTCTAGAGAAGGAGAAATGGAGGGCTATGGGGTCTAGAAAGGGAAGACTTTCTTTGTCCTGCAAACTCTCACAGACCTTTTTGTCATATGCATATGTTACTTAGTCAATAAACAAAAAAAGTAAAAGCTATTGTGGATGTCTATTTTAAATAGTTCTAAAATGGATAGTGGTGAAAATTATCTGGCATTGCGGATGTATTTAACACCACTGAATTGTACGTTTAAAAATGGTTAAAATGGTAAATTTTATTTTATTTTATTTTTTTAAAGATTTTATTTATTTATATGACAGAGAGAGACACAGCGAGAGAGCTAACACAAGCAGGGGGAGTGGGAGAGGGAGAAGCAGGCTTCCCGCGGAGTAGGGAGCCCGATGCGGGGCTCGATCCCAGGACCCCGGGATCATGGCAGACACTTAATGACTGAGCCACCCAGGCGCCCCGGTAAATTTTAGAATATGTGTATTTTACTACCAAAATAGTTCCAAAAGCCTTTTTGGCAATAACAGGGAATACTGAGACAGTGTTTTCCAAGACTTCAAGCAGCATATTTGGGTCTGGAGCCTAAACATCTCAATATTGAAATTCAGGAAACATTGTACTGTGCACCTATTGTATGTAAGGCTCTGTGCCAGGCAAGGCGGGTACATAAAAATGATAAAGCCGTAGACTTTAAGAAGTCTTTAAGTCTCAAAGAACAAACGAACGGCCGCTCGGGTGCTGAAAACACAAAGTCAAGAGGAGGAACTGCTTTTTGGTGAACCATGGGGCCAATGGTGCCAAAGGGGCACTTTCATATGATTTTTGTGAGGTTCAAAAGACACAGTCTGCCGCGCACCTAGCACAGCATACAGAAGGAGTTTCATCAATGCCAGCTATTATTATTGCCATTACGTGACTCTGCTGGGTCTTACTTTCCTCTTTTGTACAGTCAGATGCTTGAATTAGAGAGCCCCCAGGCACTCTAACCAGGAATGGAGGTGATGTCCTCTCTGTCCTGGCAGTGAGTAAAGCAAGGCAAGGCGGGCCGCAATGACTGTTCTCACCGAACGACAAGACAGCAGCCTTGGATGAGACCGGCTGAGCTCCATTTTGAAGCGACAGATCTGTTTGAGCACCTCTGTCCCCCCAGGCCCCGGCCACAGGGCTCAGAGCCGTGTGGGAGCTGTCTTGTCTGGCTCTCACCGCTGGTGGCCCACGTGTTAAACACACCCAGTATTCAAATCAAATGAGATGAACCCAAGTGAAATAACTTACATTGAAAATGAAGTAACAGATACACAAAGCTTACCATTTCCTAACTAGCTCATTACATTCTACTATTACCTCTTTTTGAGGTTATTCACACCGCCAGTTTGGAGCGTGGACAGAGCACACAGCCGAGTGCTATCTCACATCTCTTCAGTAATGTCAGATTAGTAGCTTGAAATCAGCCAAGGTGGGAGTGTTTACACTATAGAAATCGGCACACACTACAAGTCAGCCTTCAACATGCCCCCAAACTGGTTGTTAAACATTTACCAGCCCACCACTGCCTCAGACGAGCATGTGCAATCTGGGGTCTCTAGGGAGGACCCTCCTATTGCTCTCAAAACAGAAGAGAGCATAATTATCTCCTTGTTGCTCGTCCCACAGGGGCCCACGAAGAAATGGGCTATAGACATGGTCCTCTTCTCTGTGTCCTTAAATGAAATAAAATAAATAATTCTGAGTGCTTGGCACACGGCCGAGGACCTCTCGTGTTCAATTCTTCATCCCATCTGCAAGAGCTAATTACAGTGAGGGGGTGTGCAAAGCAACAGTTCTTTGTGTTCCGAGCGAAATAATGGCTTAGTCACCCCTGAGGGTATGAAGGCTCTGTACTTCTCCTCAGTGCAGTGAACAAAAATCCCAATCTGATGGCATGTGACTTTTTCTTTTTCTAAATGAATCAGACTTTATGAATAGAAATTTAGCTTTCTTCCACCCTCTCTGGCCCAGCCACGCCAATTAGCATATTTTCTGTTTTTCTGGTTGAATTGACTCACCCATAGTTTTAGGAGCCTGTTGGTTTGCATCCTCAGTTCTGAGAATATCAGAGGGAGATGGAATTCTTGCTTCGCAAACTCACTGATTACGTAGCATACATTTGATTATGTTTTTGTGTAGAGAAAATGAAAGCCACTGCTAAGGTAGAGAACTGAGCCCTGGGTTTGGGAAGAGAATCCTTTCTCTTCAGGTTTCTGGAGCAAAGCTAGATGAGCCAACCTGGCTGAGGCTTCGGTGCTCTCTCTGCAGACCCAGGACCCTGCAGGGAAGGTTTGAGCTGCAGACCAGGCTGTGACTGGACATAGTTTAGGGCCTACGGGGTCCAGGCTCAAGACCCTACACACTGACAGATGTTGGTGCTCCCCGAATCACAGGTAATTCAAAATAAAATCTCTAGTAGCACAAAACCTATGTGGAGGGCAGTGTTGTGTTTTAGATAACCTCATGGACTCTAGAGCCAAGAAGCTTGGGTTTGAATTCTGGCTTGCCCAATTATCAGTTTTGTAACCTTGGACAAGTCACTTAAAATCTGTGTCTCAATCTCATCATCTGTAGAAAAGGGATAAGTAATACTACCTACCCTCCTAAGGTTGGTATGAGGATTAAATGTGTTAAAATTTGTAACATGGGGGCTCGTGGGTGGCTCAGTGGGTTAAGCGTCTGCCTTTGGCTCAGGTCATGACCCCAGGGTCCTTGGGATCGAGTCCAGCATCAGGCTCCCCGCTCAGTGGGGAGCCTGCTTCTCCTTCTCCCTCCACCGCTCCCCCTGCTTGTGCTCTCTCTCTCTCTCTGTGTGTCAAAAAGATAAAATCTTTTAAAAAAATTTGTAACATACTGAGAGAAGAGCCTGGCATGTAGTAAGTGCCATATAAATGTTAGCTAATATTTGAATGCGGACATGCTTTCTAATCGTTTTTGGATTGAAAATTTATGCGTAGGTTAATTGAAGCTGAACTATTATTTATTCTTTTTCCTATTTATTTATTTCCTGGTACCCTAAACACAGGACCTAGCTCTGAGACACCAGGCAGGTGTCTTGCCACGGAGCTCCAGAAGCCAAACATCAAACAATTCCTATGCAGCTTGAACCTAGAAGTCTAAGTTCCTTCTGGTGGTTAAGAGTCAGGGTTTTAAAGTCAGACACAGAGAGTTCTTGTGTTTGTTTGTTTAGCTTTTCACTTTTAAAGAGTTGAAGACCTAGAGAAAAGTAGCAGAAAGAGTACAGAGAGTTCACGATCGCCTCTCCCCCCGCTTCCCATAATGTTAGTGTTCATGCCTATAGTATAACTATGAAAGCCAGAGTTCACATAGATGTATCTATGTGAACTTGTATGTGAACTTGTTGTATTTAAGTATTTAAGTTGTATGAGCTTACTTGTATTTAAGTAAACGATAAACCTTATTTGAATTTCATCAGTTTCCCACTAAACACAGGACCCAACATGGGCTCTTACACTCATTGCCCTTAGTCACTGTGTCTTTTTGGTTTCCTCCCACCTGCAATCTTCTCTCAGTTTTTGCGTTTCTTTCCTGACCTTGACACTATTGATGAATACCAGCTAATTATTTTTTAGAATGCCTCACAGTTTGGGTTCGTCTGATATTTACTCGAGATTAGACTAATCACTAATCCTTTTGTCAGGAGCACCACAGAAGTGATGTGTCCTTGGTGCATCCCTTCAGGGGGAGCGGTGTGCTGATAATATCTTATTAGTGATGATGATATTAACCTTGATTACTTGGTTAAGGTTTCTCCGCTGCAAAGTTAATATGCCTATTTTTCAGAATAGAAGGTATTATTAGTGGGGGAAAAAAAGGTATTATCAGTAACCTCAGAATAAAGGAAGATTTTTTTGGACATGCCCGAGTCTGTAATAATGCTTTGCGTCTGCATCCTGCTCTATGAAAGATTTTATACATATGCCCCAACATCACAATGTATGTGATTATTTGGAGACAGAACTACTTTTTAAAATATAGTTTGAGTAGCGGCTCATATGAAAAATGATTTTGGTTACTTCTGTGCAGTGCTCATTCAAATAGGGTCTAAAAGCTTTATCAGGGGTAGTATACCAATAGAACACTTAAGATTGTAAACTTAAGATAACATATATAAAAAAATTTATACTGTAATGAACATATGAGACAAGAAAAAAGTAACAGTGAGGCCATGCTTTAGGTGTGTGCCACAAATGTGCATTAAATGGTAATTCTTTGGGTGGAAAAAATATTAAGCCAATGAAAGGGTTTGCAAATCCCTAAGAAAGAAGAGTAATACTGTACATACAAAATTTCAGAGCTTAATATTTTGGGCATGTGAGGCAATATAATAATTCCCCCTCACAAAGAGACTAAATGACTAAATGACAACGTCACACAGCTAATAAGTGTAGAGCTGGCATTTGAACCAGGTCGTGGGGCTCCAGAATACTGAAATTCTTAACTGCTCCAATACATTGCACCCCGATAGGCTACTAACCCTTGCAATTCATACATTTTTCTTCTCTTAAATATTCTATGAATCCAGTATATATATTTTAAATATACTATATATAAAGTGTTTTTTTCAGATACCACAAATCTAATAATATATATTTTCTGCCTCTTAAATATACTACGCATCAGTATTTCTGGCATTTGCTTTTTTTCTCTTTTTACTCCTTTCAGTATCATTACATCTCTATACAGTCTAAAGCACACAAATTAGTCCTAGGTCATATATCCAGCCCTGGATTGTTTTCTAATCAACCCATGGGTTGGGAAGTTTAGGGAGACAAGGATCAAGTTTTGGACATATAGCCGATTCCCCACAGAGACTTAAGACGGAATTAATCTTTTTTTTTTTAAGATTTTATTTATTTATTTTAGAGAGAGAGAGCACGTGCCTGAGTGGGTGAGTTGGGGGAGGGGCAAAGGGAGAGGGAGAGAGAAAGAGAATCTTGAGGAGACTCCGGGCTGAGCGCAGAGCCTAAGGTGGGCCTCGATCTCATGACTGGGAGATCAGGACCCGAGCGAAAGTCAAGAGTCAGAGGCTTAACCAACTGAGCCACCTGGGCACCCCAAGACAGAATTAATCTTAAGCATTAATAGTTATGACCACTTAATTTGTGTCTGGCAGTATCCTAAGTATTTCGTACTCATTACCTCACTCATTCCTCAGAACAGCCTCTGAGGCGCACACCCTCATCATCCCATTTCACAGATGAAGAGACTGGAGTTAAGTGACTGTCCCTAGCCAACCAGCTAGTGGGAGGCAAAGGCAGGATTCCCACCAGAGTCTGTCCAATCCCAGAGCTGCTGGCTCAACTACCAGGATATACTATACGCCGGCTGGGGCTAATTACATGGCAGACACGTGGTAAATGCTTGTTGACGGTCAGCTAATGGATGGCTCATTCATTTGTTTATTCTCCTATTCTCAGTGACGGAGGGAAGACGCAGAATCGGGGAGATGGGGAAAAAAGACTGTTAATACATGGAAGTAGCCAGGAAAATAACTGAGCTGAGGGCTAGGGCCTAAGTAGAGACTGACACTGGGGAGAAAGAGGGAGAAACAGAAAGGACACATCGGAGAGAACCAAGACAGTGACAACCTTGCTGATGTTGTGCCTGGAAGTCACATGGGCATCACCCAGGGGCGATGCTGCTCCATCCATCATCCTGATATGACTTGAGACCAGGGACTGCAGTTTCTGTCTCATCTCCCTAACCTCCAACAACCTCATATTTTGTTAAGTCTTGGAGTGTAAGTTTCGTTCATTCATCTATGAGGTGGCAGACTACAGTTCTAGGTCCTGGGGATACATAGTGAACAAAATAGATAAACACTTCTGCCTTCATGAAGCTTACACTTTAACCAAGGGGATATAAACAATTAAACATAATAAATAAGTAAATTATAGAATAGCTTTAAGGTGGCAAGTGCTGTGGTTTAAAAAAAAACAGAGTAGGGATGCCTGGGTGGCTCAGTCGGTTAAGCGTCTGCCTTCTGCTCAGGTCATGATCCCAGGGTCATGGGATCGAGTCCCACATCGGGCTCCTTGCTTGGCGGGGAGCCTGCTTCTCTCTCTCTCTCCCTCTGCTTGTGCTTTCTGTCAAATAAATAAGATCTTTAAAAAAAAAAAAAATGAAGCTCTTCCCTTAAAAAAAAAAAAAAAAAACAGAGTAGATGGAAGTGAGACCAGGAGGGCTGGAGGCTGGAGTGTGAGTGGTCAGAATTGACCTCTCCTATCGGGTGGCATTTGAGCAAATATTTAAAGGAGATGGGGTTAAAAGAAAGATAGTAACAAGAATGGTAAGACCCATATTTCTGGGCTACAGAAATTAAGAATGAATGTTTTATAAAAAAATTACTACTGAGAGGTTGAGTCCTTTTTTTTTTTTGGAGTTTGAGTATTTTTATAGAGGCAAGGTTACTTGTAGCTTTTCCATTCTTCCCTAAGAGGTCTGAGAGCTGACAAAACATCTATAACTCAAATTTTATCTCAAAAATTTTTTAAAGATTTTATTTATTTATCTGACTGAGAGAGAGACAGCGAGAGAGGGAACACAAGCAGGGGGAGTGGGCGAGGGAGAAGCAGTCTTCCCGCTGAGCAGGGAGCCCGTTGCAGGGCTCGTTCCCAGGATCGTGGGATCATGACCTGAGCTGAAGGCAGATGCTTAACCGACTGAGCCACCCAGGCGCCCCAAATTTTATCTCAATTGTTTAAAAATACAATTTCCATCCCTAAGTGGTGGTAGCATACCTCTGAACCTTTGGTTAGTTTTTTTTGTTCATACACATATTATTCATGAGTTTGTGCATTTAGTAATTTGTTCTCATGACCACATAACTAATCCACAAGATGATAATGAGGATCACCACGAAATAGTAAAGATTATCTTTCTGTTCATGAATCAAATGAAGTATAAAACTGGTAAATACCTTTTCAATAATACCCTGAAGACTTGTTTTAATTTTTTTAGAGGATAAGGAGGGGCAGAGGGAGAAGGAGAGAAAGAATCTTTTTTTTTTTAAAGCCATGAATTCTTTTTTTTTTAAGATTTTATTTATTTATTTATTTATTTGTTAGAGAGAGAGAACGTGGGCGAGAGAGAGTGAGCGAGAGTACAAGCAGGGGGAGCTGCAGGCAGAGGAAGAATCAGGCTCCCCGCTGAGCAAGGAGCCCAATGCAGGACTCGATCCCAGGGCACTGGGATCGTGACCTGAGCCGAAGGCAGCCGCCCAACCAACTGAGCCACCCAGGCATCCCGGAGAGAAAGAATCTTAAGCAGACTCCATGTGGGGCTTGATCTCAGGACCCTGAGATCATGACCTGAGCCAAAATCAAGAGTCAGATGCTTAACCGACCGAGCCACCCAGGCGCCCCTAATTTTTTTTTTTTTTTTAAGTAGGCTCTATGTCCAACGTTGGTCTTGAACTCATCCCCCAAGATCAAGAGTTGCAAGCTCTACCCACTCAGCCAGATAGGTGCTCCAACTTGTTTTTAATATTAAACATATAAAGAAGCACTGCTAAAACAGCTTCTTAGACAAGGAATATATAAAACTGAGTATGCTGCTCAATTCCTCTTCTGAGATAAGTAACTGCTTAAGTTCCTACCATGTGTCCATATCATATGCTATTTTATGTGTATAATTTCACTTATTCACTCATTCAATAAATATTACTGCGCACTCACTTGTGCCAGGCATTGTTCTAGACCCTGGGAATATAGCAGGGAACAAGACAGACAAAATCCTTGAACTTATGGGAATGTATATATTGTAGGTCAGGTGGAAATAAGTGCTATAAAGAGAAATCAAACCAGGCTAAAGGGGAGTGGAGAGTGTCTTTGTGTAGGGGATACTGCTAATTCATTACTGAGTGATCAGAGATGGTCTCTCTAATAGGAGGACATTTGGTTTTCTGGGCAAAATGGTTTCCAGACAGAGGATACAGCAGAAAGTAAGAACATGTTAAGTATTTGACTCAATAATTATTGTTTTATAGGAAACTGAAGGTCCAAGGATATTACTTTTATGTATGTGGTCATGTCACATAAGTAGTAAGGGGGAAAACCAAAACATGACTCCAGGTCTGTTGACCTCAAAATCCATGCCTTCCTCTTCCAAAATACCATTTGATTTACTCATCCTAACCAAAGAGTTACTCTTTAAAAGATTGGCAGAGCAGAGGACTACCAGGAATTAATTGGTGCTACTGTTAGTTCTATAATTTACTTTAGCCTTAGGCAAATTAGACACTGCTCTTCTCCAGAGCCTGTAAAATGGGGTTCAGGTAATTAACGACTCAGAACAACTGTTATGAGAACTAATTAGCTAGTGCTTACAAAATGCTTTGAACATATAACAATCAGAGTGCCTTCACTCTGGTGTCACATTTTCCTCCCAGGTGAACTCCAGATACCTCCCTCCCTGTCCTCCCCCAGCTTCCACATCCGGTCCTTTCTAGATTTCCCTCTCTCGGCAAAACTAATCACCTAGTTCCTAAAACCCAAAGTCCAGGAGTCATCTCTAATTTCTTTTCCTTCACTACATACATTCCCAAGTCTGGTTCATTCTATCTCCAAAATGCATCTTACACCCATCCAGATTGCTCCAGCTTCAATACCGCCAGTCTATCTCAACCCGCCATCCCCCCTCGCATGGAGGATTGCAGTAATTGGCTAGATGACCTCCTCCATTCCCATCTTGTTCCTCTCCAATGCATTTGCCACACAAAAGCCAAGAGTGACATCAGAAAACAGAAATCAAGACATATCATTTCCCTATTTAAAACCTTTCAGTTGGGCGCCTGGGTGGCTCGGTCGTTAAGCGTCTGCCTTCGGCTCAGGTCATGATCCCAGGGTCCTGGGATTGAGTCCCGCATCGGGCTCCCTGCTCAGCGGGAAGCCTGCTTCTCCCTCTCCCACTCCCCCTGCTTGTGTTCCTGCTCTCGCTGT